>NW_022631080.1:4937240-5537240 GCF_010015895.1 Lontra canadensis | reverse complement strand
TCTAAATCAATTTTATGAAAAATCTATCTGCATGTTTAAAAATGAAAGTAATCTTTACCATCAATTTAAATACCTGAATACTAACAATAAGAAAATTAAATCAAATTAAAACATGGTTAAGAGCAATTAATACCGTCTTCATGTTTCATTTAAACCAAAACTCAATTTGGGGCACCTGGGTGGCTCAATTGGTTAAGTGTCTGACTTCAGCCCAAGTCATGATCTCGGAGTCCTCAGATCGGTTCAGTGCTAGGCTCCAAGTTCAACAGGAAATCTGCTTCACCCTCTCCCCCTGCCCCTCTCTCCCCTGCTATGCTCTCCCTGTCTCTCAAATAAGTAAATAAAGTCTTAAAAAAAACAACAACAAGATTTAATATTTAACTTTATTAAATAATAATAATGAACATGGATTTAGTAACACTTTAATAAGTAACATAAAACACTCCTATTCTTAGTCAGTATTACTTAAAATGCCAAATCTATCCCTGTTACTCCAAATGTATGTGTTTTTTGTTTTTTTTAAAGATCTTATTTATTTATTTGACAGAGATCACAAGTAGGCAGAGAGGCAGGCAGAGAGAGAGGGGGAGGCAGGCTCCCTGCTGAGCAGAGAGCCCCATGCGGGCCTCAATCCTAGGACCCTGAGAGCATGACCTGAGCCGAAGGCAGAGGCTTTAACCCACTGAGCCACCTAGGTGCCCCTCCAAATGTGTTTTAAAGTGGAAAGGCCTAATGTAGAAACCAAGAAGAATCAGTACTGAATGAGTCAAGAGACTGCAGGAACCAAAGACAGGCCTCCTCAAAAATTTGCCACTTTGGGGGCTGCCTGGGTGGCTCAGTGGGTTAAGCCTCTGCCTTCAGCTCAGGTCATGATCTCAAGGTGATGGGAACGAGTCCCCCATTGGGCTCTCTGCTAGGCAGGAAGCCTGCTTCCTCCTCCCTCTTTCTCTCTCTCTCTGCTTGCCTCTCTGCCTACTTGTGATCTCTCTCTGTCAAATAAATAAAATCTTAAAAAAAAAAAATTTGCCACTTTGGCAGGAAGATGATTTTGAGTTAAAAAGCAATCAAAACCCAGCAGATTCAGGAAAAGCTCTTTACTTACCTCCTCAACTGCATAAAAAGGATTTAGACAGAAGCCCTGCTCTGGAAAGAGAGCTTTCACCACATTACACTACGAACTGGATGTGGTGGGCAGGGAGGAACCTAGCAAGGCCTGATTGATCAAAGTTCTCTGTATCCTTTTGTTTCCAAGAGGCCCAGCAAACATTTGCTTACTAAATATTTATCCTTTTTCATCTTTATGTAAATTGCATTTCTTCCCTTTGAAGTCTCAGACCCCTACTACCCTCTCCTTAATTGAAAATGACATATATACCTCATTTTGCCTGTCTTTGGAGTTTCCGTGTCTATGTGCATTCCCAACATACACTCCTAAATTTGTTTTTTTTCCCTGTTAATCTGTCTCATGTCAATCTGATTCTTAGTCCAGTCAGAAAGACCTTGAGGGGACAGGATATTCCTGATCCCTGACAAAGCATAATCCTGCTTTTACCATATGTGTGAGGGTAAGTACGTAAGCTAAGGTTAAGTTTGCTCTTGGTAACTCTTTTTTTTTTTTTTCTCTTGATAACTCTTGAAATACGCAAGTAGAATTCTAATCAGTAAAGCTACTGTAAGATACCACAGAGCCAAAAGATGTTTTCCATAAGTACTTAAGGTCCATATTACCGGATTTAAAATAAAACTGCTATAATTAAAAAAAAATGCTATAATTTGAATAATTTATTCTAATGGGCTCATTTAATATGGATGTTTTTAAGGGATCGCAATTTAAGTGTACAACAAAAGCTCTGTTTGCAAAAAGATAGAGTCTAAAACATGTAATGGGTTCTTACCAGAGCAAGGCATTTCATTTTAATAATGTTTACTGGTGGTCCCGGAGAGCTATGGATCTCGAGATAATACCAGACATGGAAATTGCTAAAACTATTATCTGGAAAACAAAAAACAAAAAACAAACATGTCTTAATGTAGGTTTCTGGATACCATATTTAACATAAAACTTTGAGAAACCTTAGTACATACCGTTTTCAAACTCTTTGGTGAACTCATTTGTCAGGAGAGGGAAGTGGAGGGTGAAAAGCTGATTGCGTTACAATTTGTAAATGCAAAGAGAAGCACCATCCTGCATGGCCATGACCTTGCCCTATAAAAGCTCTCCATCCTTCACCTTCCCCAGGTATTCATTATATTTACCACTAAAATAAGAACGTTTTACTTCTAAGTTAAGAATTCCTATTTCCAAAGAAATAACCAATCATTTCTCCCCCTAACTGCCAAAACATTCACATATTATATAGAGAACTGATGTGGGAAACAAAGGAAGAAAAGTTACTAAATTTCCTTTCTACCTAGGGCCCACTGACAAGTCCTTGAAACAGGCAGAGTGACATTCCTCTAGGGACTCCACTGCCGCCACCTTAATACTTTGCTATGTGCAAAAGGCAATCCTAGCCTGACCCCCCCCCACCCCCAACCAGGATCCCGTAGTCTACTTTAACATATAAAAATTCCTTTGGAAATTTCCTTTATCTCTAATCTCTCCAAGATATGTGCTGGCAATCATTCCCAAGCATATGGCCCACTGATAAACATCTGAAGGGTCTCATGACTAAGGTTTTATTAGACGGTAATAAATGACCCTTTCCTAACAACAGCTAGCCCCTCAAGGTCCCTGAAACTTTGCTTCCAAAATTCCTTAGAGACATAGGCTATTCCTGACCCCCTCCCAACTTGCAAGCATATAATGGACCACCCCTCACAACCCCAGGGGCAGCAGCTCTTTCTGCCCACGGTCCGGTCCCTGTGCTTTAATAAAACACCATTTTGCACCAAAGACATCTCAACAATTCTTTCTTGGTCCTTGGCTCTGGACTCTACCCCACTGAACCTCACCTATATTCTCAAACTTCATCAGAACTATCTAAGTATTATATTATAGATCACAGTGGTACATTTCCAGCACTCTAAGATTCTAGTCTAAGGACAAAATCAGGAATAGTTGATGAGATTTTTCTTTTCTTGGAAGTGTGAAAAAGGATGCTAGCAATTCAGCCTAAAGGAAGCTGGATTGGGAATGAACTACATGGTGAGAAAGTAATGTTTACATCATGGTTCTAGATATTTTTTTTTTTAAAGTAGGCATTTCTGTGGCTAGTGATGTCTAAAGTCATCCTCCCAAATCCTGACACCAGAACCCTGGTCCACCACAACAGTCCTGTGTAGCAGGGTTTATACTGGCCTCAATCTGAAGTTTGCCATTTGTTTAACGTGATCTGTTCAGCTTCTACTTTGATACTCTATTCTCCAGTGTTGAGTTAGTATATGGTTTAAGATGTCCTCCAATTTCAGTTATTCATATGCATATTGAAATCAGTATTGGCATGTTTTAAAGATTCCAGGTACTGCTCTGTTTGCCTAACTTACTTAGGTGAATCATCACCCTCTTTGGGCCTCAGTTTCCTCATCTGAAAGAAGGGGCCCAGACCAGTGGAATTCTCGCTTCTGAACAAGAGTGTTGTGCATTGCACTATATTGTGTTGTATGGAACTGTATTGCATGGTGAAGGGGAGTAGAATTTGCCACCCCAAAATATGTCTTTGGTATAAGGACTTTTTGAGCTGATTATTATTTTTTAAATATTTTATTTATTTATTTGACAGAGAGAGATCACAAGTAGGCAGAGAGGCACCTAGAGAAAGGGGGAAGCAGGCTCCCTGCTGAGCAGAGAACCCCCTGGGAGGCACTATCCCAGGACTCTGAGACCATGACTTGAGCCAAAGGCAGAGGCTTAACACACTAAGCCACCCAGGCACCCCTTAAGCTGATTATTTTTTTTAAAAGTGTGGATACAGAAGCTCTGAAAACTGAGTAAAAGTTACCCTTTTATAAGAGACATTTACATTTCTAAAGGAAATCTGCATTTGTAAGGGTGTCTCCCTCTCTGTACTAAGAAGTTGGGAAGACTAAATCTCTAGAAACTCTTAAAACAATGTTACTCTTGTTTACTGTGCTTTCCTGTTAACTTTGCATTATTGGTTCTCCAACCCTCAACATCTTTTTTTGTCTTTAACTGGAGACTGTATTTAAAGGTAAGGGCTTGGGCCATTCCAAGGAGTTACTCATTCTTCCTGGGTCTCTCCCAAGTATGCAAGAGGTATACTCTTTCTGGGGGGCAGTGGGGGGGGGTGGGGAAGGGCAGAGGGAGGGGAGAATGAGGGTCCAAAGCAAGCTCCACAACCCACCAGAGCACCACACGGTGCTCAATCCCAGGACCCTGAGATCATGACCTGAGCCGAAGTCAAGAATGGAATGTTTAACTGAATGAGCCACCCAAGTATCCCACATGTTAACTGAACTTTTGTTTTTTTAATTATTCCCCCCTACCGGGAACATTGTATCTTATTGTACTGCAATGGACTACTTCATACCATATTATATTATATTATATTGTATTGTATGCCACTCTACTCTAATACTTTAGCTATTAAGAAGTACTTATCATATTAGTGGCTCTTAGAACAATCCAGACATTCAGAACAATTAGCTAATGAGAGGGAGACAGACAAGGCCCATGTGAATTCTTCCAAGTACTTGTGAGAAGTTCTTAAGGGTGATTTTACCTCCATATTTTGAATTGCCTTCTGTGCTTATTTATTTTATAGACACCAACTAATTACCTTGGAACCATTAATGCACAGAGAATAAATTACCAGCTTTATGTGGAAGTTTGGTTACTGAGGAAACCTCTGTTCAGTTTTGTATTGGCTGCTCCTTCAATTCTATGACAGTGCTTTAAATGCTTTTATGATGTTTAAATGTGACATCTCAAAATAAACCAAAGTTGTTAAAATGAAAAATGTTTCCCCTTCTAGGTTGCTCATGTATATTTCACTGGCTTTTCCTATGCTTTAATCCACATTGAACTCACAGGGAAAATAATTCTGGAGAGAAAGGGCTTCATGACTATAAAGACTGAATGCCCTACAATTCTGGGTTGGCACAAAGAAAAATAAAACAGTCTGCTCATCTATGGAATAGAGACTGTCTTAGTCAAGGTTCTCCAGAGAAAGAGAACCAATAGGATACGTGTATACATAGAAAGAGACAGAGAAAGACAGAGAAACAGAAGCTGAGAGAGACTGATTTTAAGAAAACGGCTCATGCAATTGACTTGATAGATCCAAAATCTGCAGGTTAGGTCCCCAGGCTGTAGACCCAGGAAAGAACTGCAGTGCAAACCCAAAAGTAGTCCATGGGTAGAATTCCTTTTTGTTCTGGGGAGGTCGGTTTTGGTTCTGTTAAAATATTCAACTGATTAGATGAGACCTACCCACACTACGGAGGTCCATCTTCTTTATTCAAAGGCCACAGATTTAAATATAATTCTCATCCAAAATCACCTTCACAGAAACATCCAGAATAATGTTTCGCTATTATCTGGGCACAATAACCTAGCTAGGTTGACACATAAAATTAGCTATCACAGAAACAATAACACTTAATATTTGTGATTGCTGTGACGGTCACATAAGGCACCGTTGTGATGTAGCTGATTTAATTCCAGCAGTGATAAAAATGTACAGTATGAGTTTATTGGTTAGTATAAGATTAAAGATGGTTTACTAGCGAGAACAAAAGTAATAATTATTAAACATTCTTTAACTACAGGCCTTAAACACATTAAAACTTTTTGCTGATTATAAAATCAGTAACATTCACTATAGTGATTTTTAGAAATTCCTGAAAAGCCTAAAGATGAAATTTATTCATCACCTCATGACTAAGAGTAAATACTTATTTTTCTTATATAAAACTCCAGGCTTGATATGTCAATAAAGACACAAAGGTATAAATACACTGGGGTATACAAATTATATAAAATTGATATATCCATATGCATGTGTGTGTTTGTGTGTATAAACACATTTTTATCCTTCAGACAACATTTGCTATTAGAACTTGAGTTTTATCCCTAATCATTAGGAAAATGAAAATCAAAACCCACAGTGAGCTATCGCCTCACAACTGTTAGGATGGCTACTATCAAAAGAAGAGACAACTGCAAGTGCTGGTGGGATATGTAGAAAAGGTAACCCTTATGCTCTGTTGGACAAATTGGTGGACCCACTGAAACCGCCAACAGAATTAGGTAATTAAGTAATTAAAGGCAAGTCACCCATAGTTAAAGACCATTGGGAAAAACACCGGGAAGGAACTTAGAATATGCTTTAAGATAAGGAAAATATAGGGGTGCCTGGCTAGCTCAGTCGGAGGAGCATGCGACTCTTGATCTTGGGGTTGTGAGTTTGAGGCCCATGATAGGCATGGAGAAAACTTAGATAAATAAAGTTTAAAAAAAAAAAAGATAATGAAAATTTAGCCCAAGGGAACAGGAAATTAAATAGCCTGTGCTGACATCATAGTCACAAGGTGTATAGCCTCAGTTTTTGCTAACAAAGATATCATCACTGACACACATTGTTAAAATGTTTTGCAGAACTGAACCAGCGAATGAAATGGCCACCCAACCACAACCTTGAAGAAACAGGTGACTTGGCACCAGTTAATCGGTCTTGAAGTTTACCCAATCCTGATCAATCAGAAGGACCCACAATTCCAAGCCCTTTACCCTTGATTTTTGCCCTAAAACACTCACTTGCAAGTCATCAAAGAATTCAGGATTTTGAACATTACTTCCCTGTTCTCTGGGGTGGTGCCACACCATAAATAGCTATCTTTCTTCAGTGCAAAAGCTCAGGTTTTGTTTTTTTTTTTTTAATTGTCTTGCCGCACATTGGACAGATGAACTATTGTTAGGTACAGTTATACCACTATGGAAAACAGTATAGACAATCCTCCAAAATTTTAAAATAAAATTTCCATGCCCACATTTGGGTATTTATCTGAAGAAAATCAAAATATTTACTTGGAAAAGATATATCCACCCCACGTTTATTACAGCATCATTTATAATAGCCAAGATACAGAAACAACCTAAGTGTTCATCATGGGATGAATGGATAAAGAAGTTGCGAAATATATATAGAATTGATTATTATTCAGCCATTTAAAAAAACAAAAACCAAAACCAAAAAAAGGAAAATCGTACCATTTACAACATGGACAGACCTTGAAGGCATTATGCTAAAGTGAAATAAGTCAGAAAGTGAAAGAAAAACACTGACCTCACTTAAGTGTGGTATTTTTAAGAAAAACAACTCAGAAGAGAGGTTAGACTTGTGGTTATCAAAGGTAGAACAGCGGAGGGAGGTAGAAAGGGAGAAAGGTCGTCAAAATATACAAACTTTCAGTTATAAGAGAAATAAGGACTATAATGTAATTATAACATCATGACTATAGCTAACACTGCTGTATGATATATAGGACAGTTGTTAAGAGTGTAAATCCTAAGAGTTCTTATCATAAGGAAATTTTTTTCCCTTTCTTTTCTTTTTACTGGATCTATATGAGAAGATAGAACTAGCAGGACTTACTGTGGTAATCTTTTCACAATATATGTAAAGCAAACCATCATGTTGTATACCTTAAACGTATACAGTGATGTATGTCAACTATTTTTCAATAAGAATGGGGAAAAAACTTTTGTGCAAGTAATACATATTCAAAACTATTTTAAATAAAATTATAAAACTAACATATTTAAGTTTCAATTATTCAAAAAACTAGATCACATAAGGAACATTCTTATAGAAAAATATATGTGCAGATCTCTGATTATTTTATTCAAACTAATTTTTTAGAATGAAATCATTAGATCAAAGGGGATAAAAAAATCTTAAAAGTTTTAGGGGTGCTGGGCTGGCTCAGTTGGTAGAGCACGTGACTCTCAATCTCAGGGTGTAAGTTCGAACCTGACATTGGGCATAGAGATTACTTAAAAATAAAATCTAAAAAGAAAAGAGTTTTAAGCATATTAAATTAAGCATTTAAGCAAATGGTCTCGAATTCCCATTATAGTGCATAAGGTTGTCTCTTTCAATGTGATCCTCATCAAAAAAAAAATCCTCATCAAAAAAAAATTTTTCAAATTTTTCAATTTGTAAAAGGTTAAAAAAAATCTTCTGTTGTCTTCATTTCTTTTTTTCCCCAGCTTTGCTGAAGTATAACTATTAAAAATTATATATATTTAAGGTACAACTTGATTTGATACAGTATGCATTATAAAATACTCACTACAATTAAGCTAATTAACACATCCATCATCTCACATAATTACTGACTTTTGGTGGGGGTGGTGAAGACACTTAAGATCTACCTTCTAAGGAAATCTCAAGTACAACCTACTGTATTATTAACTATAATCATGTTATTGTACATTAAATAGTTCTCCAAAATTAATTAGTTTTACCTAACTAAAACTTCCCTAACTGAAAAGAGACACACTGCTGAGCAGTCAGTAGGAAAAAGTTCCATATTCTTATAGGAGATGGAAAGGTTAATCCTGTCTGATATAAGAAAACTACTTTGAAGAACTGGGGATACTTTAATATTATTAGATGCATTTTTCCTAGCTTTTAATCTATCTTGAAACCTGTCATTACATCATGCACATTTTCTTATTAGGTATCACCACTCCCTTTTATTCCATTAACATGATACCTTAATATTCTGATTTTCTTTCACACTTTTACCTGGCTTTCCTTCATGGTTCTTCTGCCTTAGATTTTGATGGGGGTTTCACTTAGCATAATCCATCTGCAACAGTGATCTACTCTTTGACCTCACCTGCATTTCAACTAAAGAAACACTAAAGCTTTACAACCTGCTTTTACTTTTTCATCTGGCCTCAGCTCCAAATATTCAATTGATGACTGGATATCGCTACATAAATGTCTTGCTGTCACATCAAAATCAGCAAGCACAAAACTTTGTCAAGCATTATAATCTCCCAGACTTTTTATTTCTTCTTGTTGATAGTTCAACAACTAAACTACTCCATAGTATTGCTGTCTCCTCATCTATTTTGCATGGCCAAGTGGGCTGATGGGCCTTGAACTGACAGTAGCCCCTCTGGAGAGTGCACACACTAGATAACAAGCCTTTACAGTCACAAGTCAGTGTGAATTTCTGATATGACTCCCCAAACACTCTTGTGATAAGTTCTCTCCTCTCCCTCCCAGGACTTACCCTTGTGCAGCCCTTAGATGAGACCTCCTTGATGCTTACCAAAACCCTATTCTTTTTGGTTTGAATTAACCAATCTGGTCTCAGCCCAGGAACCCCAAATCATTCTTCCTGACAACTGTAATTAAGGCATGTGCTCAGGTCCTTCTTCCCCCTGTGCACCCTTGCCTAGACTTGTCCATGAGGCCTCTCAAGGAGTAAAGTATGAATCATCCAGGACCTCAAACTAGAGTAATAAATTCTAGTTCACTTTCCCTTGTGGCATTTTGTTGAACCTTGACACACCATTTGACACCCCAGGGGTCTACTTAACAAATGTCATTTTAACAAAGTCCCAACACTTCTAAATTAATATCTTGATATTTTTCTATTCACCAAGATACAAACAAACTTTGTTCATTTTTAGGATCAATCCTCTCTTTCCAACTCCTCTCTTAAAAGAGTCATCTAGGGGAGTCTGGGTAGTTCAGTTGATTAAACGGCTGCCTTTGGCTCAGGTCATGATCCCAGGGTCCTGGGATCGAGCCCCGCATCGGGCTCCCTGCTCGGTGGGGAGTCTGCTTCTCCCTCTCCCACTCCCCCTGCTTGTGTTCCCTCTTTCGCTGTGACTCTCTGTCAAATAAAATCTTAAAAAAAAAAAGAGAGAGAGAGAGAGAGAGAGAGAGAGAGAGAGTCATCTAATACTAGTCTCTGAAATGTTTTCCATCTTTAATGGTATCTCTATCCCCATGCCACCATAAAAATACATTGTTCTCTTCACTTCAAAGCCAGTTTGCTGTCCCAGTGGACTGCCTAGTTGGCCCCAACTGCTGTTCCCTTTCCAAACCATTTTGAATAGTGTATAAATAATCACTCTTAATCCATGTATTCTGTGACGGTTAATTTTATGTGTCAACTTGGCTGGACCACAGTGGACCACCCCCCCCACAGTGGAGTCTGAGTAAAGCAGATTGCCCTGCATAATGTGGGTATATGTCCTGCAATCAGTTGGAGGCCCTAAGAGTAAATACTGATGTTATCTGAAGAAGAAGCAATTCTCACTCAAGACTGAAAGAGAAACTGCCTGAGCTTGCAGCCTGCCTGCCCTGCTTCAGGAATTTAGGCCCAAGATCACAACAGCAACTCTAACCTAATTTTCTGCACTGATTGCTTGCCCTACAGATTTTCGACTTGCCAGTCCCCACAATTATGTCAGCCATTTTTTAAAAATTTCAACATCTCAGGACACCTGGGTGGCTCAGTTGGTTAAGTGTCTGCCTTTGGCTCAGGTCATGATCCCAGGGTCCTGGGATCAAGGCCCACATGGGCCCTCTGCTCAGCAGGGAGCCTGCTTCTCCCTCTCCCTTTGCCTGCTGTTCTCCCTGCATATGCAGGCGCACATGCACTCTCTCTCTGTCAAATAAATAAAATCGTTTTTAAAAAAAATTTCAACATCTGTCTCTCCGTCTTTCTTTCTTTCTTTCTCTATTTATATTACATTATATTATGGTAGTGTCTGTTTTACTGAAGAATCCTGACTAAACATAAAATCATTCAATAAAGATTTCTTCTTTGATATACCTCATTGTCTCCACAGCTTTGCTTCAGTTGACCCACTGTTCTCTAATGGCCTCTTAAGATGTCCCTGCTACTCACACATAAGAGAATTTAATCACTCATTTTCCAGGAAATCTGCCCTGTGCCTTCCAGTACTCCATTATCGCTATTTCCTTTGAATTTCTACTAAAAAGACATGTTTAACAACATTCAAATAAAGCTTTGTAACATAGGAAGAAAAAAAAATAGCACTGACTTTCTTCTGCATATGAGGAAGATTGTTATCATCTACTATGCTGAAGAAAAGCATATTATCTTGTTAAAATTATATACTCATTAGGGCGCCTGGGTGGCTCAGTCAGTTAAGTGTCTGATCCCAGGGTCATGATCCCAGGGTCCTGGGATCGGGTCCCACATCCGGCTCCTTGCTCAGCGGGGAGCCTGCTTCTTCCTCTCCCTCTGCCCCTCCCCATGCCTCTCAGGCTCTCTCTGTCTCTGCCTCAAATAAATAAATAACATCTTTAAAAAAATTACATATTGTTAACATTTTATCAGAAATTTACTGCAATTTTTTGTTGAATAACAAGTATATGTAAAGTTTTTCACTTATGAAAGAGTAGACAACCTTCGAGTTGAAGTATTATAATTTATTAATCTTAAAACTGTATAAATCCATAAAGTAAATACATAAAGTTAATCCTGAAATAATACAATAAAATTCTTACAGATATATGCAACACACACTTGTACATACATTATGAATGTAAAATATTTATCCATTTAAAAGTGAATGATTGACAAGTGATCATGAAACTTTCCTTAATCATCAATTTACCTGAGTCTTCCTCATTAATCTGGTGGCATAGTTCCGATGATGATTTCTGAAAGGAGGGTACTCGACCTCGATCTTGATCTGAGTCTTCCTGAGAGTCATCATCTTGTCTGTGTTTAACAAAAAATGAAATTGCACCTAGAACACATAAGTCCAAGATGCCAAATTAACCAAGGATTGCTTTTCTAAAATGAAAGGTCAATTTTTAGGTACTAAAGATGCTTTAGCTTGGAAACTAATAAACATAAAGCCAAATATAAATCCTAGGCCTTAGTATCACATTTAAACCTGATGTTGGTACAGAACAATTTAACAGAGAGTTCATTAATATTTGTTTTAAGCATAAGAGATCATCAGTTTTTAATTAAAATGAGCAGTGTAATACCTGGGTTCACAACTGGGGATGTCCATCACCAGCTATGTGCCTCAGTTTGCACAGATATGAAACAGAGGTGACACTGGTAGCCGCTGGTGACATCAGATATTACGAAGTGTCCCTGGTATTACACTGGCTCCCTCTGAGTATCTGGGAGTGTTCCCAATAGTTCACCAGCTACTCACCACTCTCAGAGGAGTGGGAAGGATAGGCCCCAGACTGTGACTGAGAGGGGTTGAAGCAGGTCAGACTGTTTCAGGATCTACAGTCGGATTGGAGTTGGCAGGCGTGACCACAGAACATGGATGGACGTGTCTCCCTCTGAGTCCCTGGGCAGGCAGGACTGCTTCTAGACTGCAGCTATAAGGGGCTAAAACTGGATTGTGGGGCTGATCCCAGATATAAGCACAGATCATAGTCAATGGGCACACTTCTGGGGCATGGATAAGCATGTCTCCCAAGATGATTGTTCCCAGACCATGGCTGGGAGTGGCTGGCCAAGTTACAGGACCATTTCAGGATCTGCAGTTGAACTAAACTGGAGGGCCTGCCTCAGGTGCACAGACGAGTGTGTCTTCCCCAAGGTGCTAGATGGGCAGGAATCATGGCTGAGAGGGGCTGAAGCTGGGCCATGATCCACTTCAGGGTCCACAGATGGACTAAATTCCATGGACTTGTTACACAGGACATGGACAGTCAATGACTCCTGCCAGCTCCTTATCATAAAGTGCTGGTGGCAGCACTCAAGCCCAATGGGACGATAACTGAGTCCACAGGGGGACAGGGCTATTTCTTGATCTGTAACCAGGGCCATGGTTGGTAAATCCACCACATGAGCACAAGCCTGCCTTTTCAAAATGGCCCTCCTCGGTCTTGGATTCCATTGGGGTTTCATAATTTCCCACGAAGATCCCACAGCTCCCAGAAAGGCACTTATGCTGTGGATGGTTTTCAAGTTACTATGGCTGAATACAGGTGGTGGATCTCCTATATTGCCATCTTGCAGATGTCACTCCTATCTTATCATTTTTAATATCTTTGTTTTGAAATATCATAAAGTCACTTAAGTTTCAGATTAAATTTCCTATCCTATTATAAACATAGCTTTCTTATTTTACATAGGAGTTTACAAACACATTATAAAAAGACAGGGTACATAGTGGAAAGAACACAGGCTTTGGATGGAACGTAAACTCAAACACTTGTTCTGCCACTACTAATTTAGCCTTGAATATGTTATTTACCTCATCTGTAAAATGGTGCTAGCTGTTTTGAAGATTAATGATTGTGGTTTATGCTTATGTAGGACTTACTATATGACAGACATTGTTCTAGGTGATTTACATATATTAATATGTTATATTATATTTAACTTATTGAGGAATCGTCATACTGGTTTCCAGAGTGGCTGCAACAGTTTGCATTCCCACCAACAGTGCATGACTGTTCCTTTTTCTCCACATCCTTGCCAACACTTGTTGTTTCTTGCCTTTTGATTTCAAGCATTCTGACAGGTATGAGGTGATATCAATTATAGTTTTGATTTGCATTCCCTGATGATGAGTGAGAGTGAGTATCTTTTCATGTGTCTGTTGACTAACTGAATGTCTTCTTTGTGAAGTATCTGTTCATGTATTCTGCCCACTTTTCAACTGGATTATTTATTTTGGGGGTATTGACAATGATTTGTTCTTTATATATTTTGGATACCAACCCTTTATTGGATATGTCACTGTTTTTGGTGCAATTGTAAATTAGATTGTTTTCTTAATTTCTTTCTGCTGTTTCATTATTAGTACATAGAAATGCAACACATTTCTCTATGTTGATTTTGTATCTTGCAACTTTATTGATTTCACTTCTCAGTCCTAGTCGTTTTTTGGTGATCTTTGGGGTTTTCTATATAGAGTATCATGTGATCTGCAAATAGTGAGAGTTCTACTTCTTCATCAGTTTGGATACCTTTCATTTCTTTATGTTGTCTGATTGCTGTGGTTAGGACTTCTAGTACTATGTTGAATAAAAGAAGTAAGAGTAGATATCCTTGTATTGTTCCTGACCTTAGCATAAAAGCTCTGTTTTTCACCATCAAGTATGACATATTATTTTCATTTTAAAGAAGGGAAATGGACACAAGAAAGTTCAGCAACTTGCCCAAGGTGAATCAGCTCATAATAATACAGCTGGAATATAAAAACATGCATTCTGCTTCAAAGTTCATACCGTTTTTTACTTAATTAATAAGTTTAATTTTTTGAAAAGTTTTAGGTTTATAAAAAAATGAGTGTAAAGTTCCTATATATCCCCCTTGTTGTAAGTATTATAAGCATCCTGCATTACTGTAATACATTACTTGCAATTGATAAGCCAATAATGATACACCATTACTAACTAAATTCCATCATTTCCATTTTGGCTAACTTTTTCTATTGTACATTCTATGTCTTTGGCAAATAAATAATTTCATGTGTCTACCACTACACTATCATGCAGAATAGTTTCACTGACCTAAAAATCCCCTGTACCCCATTCATTCATCCCTTCCTCTCAACCTCTAAAGAAATGGCAATCACTGATCTTTTACCTCTTCCAAAATGTCATATAGTTGGAATCATACAGCATGTGGTCTTTTTAGATTGACTTATTTCACTTAACAATATACATTTAAGCTTCTTTCATGTATGTGGCTTGATAGGCCATTTTTAAAAAAGATTTACATATTTATTTCAGAGAGAGAGGTGGCGGGCAGAGGGAGAGGGAGAAAGAATCTTAAGCAGACATTGTGCTGAGCATAGAGCCCAATGTGGGGCTTGATCCCATGACCCTGAGACCTGAGTTGAAGTCAAGAGTTGGACACTTAACCAACTGCACCACTCAGACACCCCAGGCCATTTATTTTTATCAATGAAAAATATCCCACTGTATGGATATACCACTGTTTATCCATTCACCTATTTTAGGACATCATAATTGCTTCTACATTTTGGCAACTATGAATAAAGCTGTTATAAACATTCATGAGCAGAATTTTGGATGGACAAAAATTTTGAACTCATTTGGGTAAATATGAAGGTATATGACTGCTCTATCATGTTATGAGTCTGTTTAGTTTTTTTTTTTTAAGATTTTATTTATTTATTTGACAGAGAGAGATCACAAGTAGATGGAGAAGCAGGCAGAGAGAGAGAGAGAGAGAGAGAAGCAGGCTCCTTGCTGAGCAGAAAGCCCGATGCGGGACTCGATCCCAGGACCCTGAGATCATGACCTGAGCCGAAGGCAGCAGCTTAACCCACTGAGCCACCCAGGCGCCCGAGTCTGTTTAGTTTTTTCAGATACTGCCAAACTATTTTCAAAATGGTTGTGACATTCTATCATTTTGTATTCCCACCATCAATGAATGGAAGTTCCTATTGTTCCACATCAGCACTTGGTGTTGTCAAGTCTTTTGAATTTAGCCGTCCTAATTGGCAGGTAGTGGTATCTTATTTTAATTTGCAGTTCCCTAGAGACATAATTTATACACTTATTTGCTATCAGAATATTTTCTTTGGTGATGTGTCTCTTCAGATCTTTTGGCAATTTTTAGAATTGGGTTCTTTGTTATCCTATTGTTGAGTTTTAAGATTTTCCTTTTTTTATTTTTATTTAAATTCCATTTAGTCAATATACAGTGTAATATTAGTTTCAGGTGTACAATATGATGATTCCACACTTCCATACAACACCCGCTGCTTATCATACCAAGTGCCCTCCTTAATCCCATCACCTATTTAATCTATCCCCCTGCACACCTCCCGTCTGGTAACCACCAGCTTGTTTTCTATAGTTAAGAGTCTGTTTCTTCATTTGTCTCATTTTCTCTCTTTTTTTCCTTTGCTCACTTGTTTTGTTTCTTAAATTCTACTTATGAGTGAAATCATATGGTATTTTTCTTTCTCTGACTTGTTTCACCTAGCGTAATACTCTCTAGTTCCACCTATGTCATTGCAAATGGCAAGATTTCATTTTTTTATGCCTGAGTAATATTCCACGCTATAAACACACATCTTCCTTATCCATTCATCAGTTGATGGACACTTAGTCTGTTTCCATAATTTGGCTATTGTAGAAAATTCTGCTATAGACATCAGGGTGCATTTATCCCTTTGAATTCCTATTTTAAGTTTAAAAAAAAAATATATATATATATACATATATACACATATATGTATATATATGTGGGCTTTTTTAAAATTAAGATTTTATTTATTTATTTGACACAGAGGGAGAGTGAGAGAGCACAAGTGAGGGGAGGGGCAGAAGGAGAGGAAGAAGCAGGCTCCCTGCTGAGCAAGCGTGACATGGGGCTCGATCCTAGGATCCAGGGATCATGACCCAAGCCCAAGGCAGACACCCAACCAACTGAGCCACCCAGGTGCCCCTAAAATATATTTTGGATACCATTCATGTATTAGATGTTCAAAAGTTTATAAGAGGGGTGCCTGGGTGGCTCAGTGGGTTAAAGCCTCTGCCTTCGGCTCAGGTCATAATCCCAGGGTCCTGGGATCGAGCCCCGCATCGGGCTCTCTGCTCAGCAGGGATCCTGCTTCCTCCTATCTCTCTGCCTGCCTCTCTACCTACTTGTGATCTCTGTCTGTCAAATAAATAAATAAAATCTTTAAAAAAAAAGTTTATAAGAGAGAGATAAGGACACTCTATGTTGATAAAGATTCAAGTCACTAAAACAAAAACAAAAACTCTTAAGCTCATAGATACAAAGACTAGATTGGTGGTTGCCAGAGGTGGTGGATGTAATGTACAGCATGGCAATTATAGTTGATAATACTGTATTACATATTTAAAAGTTGCTAAGAGAGTAGATCTTAAGTTTTCATCACAAGAAAAAAGAATTTTGTAGCTATGTATAGTGACAGATATTAACTAGACTTACATGATGATTACTTGCAATATATACAAAGCATCGAATAAAAAATTCAATTCAGCAAGATTATATAAAAATTGTAGATATATACACACCTAAAAACAGAGGCCAACAATATTTGAAACAAAAACTGACAGAACTGGAAGAAGAAATAAGTCTACAATAAGAACTGGAACCTTCAATACCTCAGTTTCATTAATGGAGAGAACTGGACAGAAGACAAGTAAAGAAAGACTGTGGGGGTGCCTGGGTGGCTCAGTCATTAAGCGTCTCCTTTGGCTCAGGTCATGATCCCAGGGTCCTGGGATCAAGCCCTGCATCAGGCTCCCTGCACACAGGATGCCTACTTTTCCCTCTCCCACTCCCCCTGCTTGTGTTCTCTCTCTCACTGTGTCTCTGTCAAATAAATAAAATGTTAAAAAAAAATAGAGACTGTGAACACCTCTGTAAAACCACTAGACCTAACTGGATTATACAGAACATTCCACCCAACAATAGTAGAATACACATTCTTCTTAAATCGACATGGAACACAGTCCAGGACAAATTACATGTGAGGTCACAAAACATATCTTAATAAATTTAAAAAGATTTAAATCATACAAAGCATCTTTTCTCATCACAATGAAATGAAAGTACAAATCAACAATGGAAAAAAAGATGGACGCAAATTTGAAGACTAAACAACAAAGGCTTAACCAATATTTCAAAGAAGAAATCACAGTGGATTGTCTATCTCTCTGATTTTTTCCCATTCAGTTTTCCCTCTCTTCCCCTGTGGTCCTCGGTATTATTCCTTATGTTCCACATATGAGTAAAATCAGAGAGGGAGACAAATTACAAGAAACTCTGGACTTTGGGAGCTGGGTGATGGGCATTAAGGAGGGCACATGTGGTGATAAGTACTGGGCGTTATAGCCAACTAATGAATCGATGAACACAACATCAAAACCTAAAGATGTAGGGACGCCTGGGTGGCTCAATGGGTTGAAGCCTCTGCCTTTGGCTCAGGTCATGATCTCAGGGTCCTGGGAGGGAGGCCTGCATTGGGCTCTCTGCTCAGGGGGAGCCTGCTTCTCCCTCTCTCTCTGCCTGCCTCTCTGCCTACTTGTGATCTCTGTCGGTCAAATAAATAAATAAAATCTTAAAAAAAAAAAAACTAATGATGTACTATATGTTGGCTAATTGGACATAATAAAAAAATTTATATGGCCCTACAAAGCCTAAAGTATATACTGTTTTGCTCTTTGTAGAAAAGTTTGAAAAAAAGTCACAAAGGAAATTAGAAAATATCAGACAATTGAAAAGGAAAACACAGTACACAAAATTGATGTGATGCAATGAGAGCAGCACTAAGAGGGCAATTCATAGTAGCAAAAGCATACATTAAAAAGAATAGTCTAAAATCAACAACCTCTGGTGCTTGGGTGGCTCAGCAAGTTAAGCATCTGACTCTTGATTTCAGTTCAGGTCTTGATCTCAGGGTTGTGAGTTCAAGCTCCACAAAAAAAACATTTAAATAAATAAATAATAAAAACAGTGACTTCATTGCACACTGTTATGAAACTAGAAAAAGAAGAGCAAACTGGACCCAAAGCTAGCAGAAGGAAGAAATAATAAAGACCAGAGTGTAGATAAATAAAACAGAGAAGAGAGAAACAATAGAGAAAATAAAAGTATTGGTTGGCTCTTTGAAAAGATCACCACAATTGGCAGAGCTTAAAAGTAATTAAGAAAAAGGGAATGAAGAGTCAAATTAATAAAATCAGAAATAAAGTGGGGACAATACATTGTTTTCACCAAAATAAAAAGCATTATAAGAGAATACTATGAACAATTATATGCCCCCCAAATTGGATAACTTAGATGAAATGGCCAATTTCCTAGAAATACACAATCTACTAAAACTGCTCATGAATAAGAGATAAGCTGAATAGACATAAAACTAGTAAGGAGATTATATCAGTAATCAAACACTTACTACAAAGAAAAGCCCAGGATAAGATGGCTTCACTGTTGAATTCTATCAAATATTTAAAGAAGAATTAATACTTTTTTTTCTTAAACACTTAAAAATTGAAGAGGATGGAAAACAACTTAACTCATTCTAGGAGGCCAGCAATACCCTGATACAAAAGCAGACAAAGATAGGACAAGAAAAGAAAACTAAAATCCAATATTGTTGATGAACATTGATCTAAACTTTTCAACAAAATACTAGCAAATCAAATTTAGTCGCATATGAAAAAGATTATATAGATAGCATTGTCAAGTGGGATTCCTTCCAAGGATGAATGGATGAAGGGTGGGGTTCAATACACACAAATCAATCAGTGTAATATACCACATAAACAGAACAGAAAAAAAAACCATGATCATCTTGATTGATGGATAAAAAGTATTTGGCAAAATTCAACAACATTTCATGATAAAAATAAATTAGGGACAGAATTTCCTCAAATAGCCACATATAAAAACCACAGCTAATATTATACTGAGTGGTAAAGACTAAAGACTAAAGACTTTTCCTTTAAGATCAGAAACAAGAGAAGGATGTTGCTTTAGTCACTTCTGTTCAACATAATACTAGAATTTCTAGCCGGAGCAATTATGCAAGAAAAAGTAGTAAAAGTATCCAAAGGGGAAAGGAAGGAGTAAAATTACGTTTGCTGATGACACAATCTCATTGAGAGAAAACCTAAATGACTGCACACACAAAAAATGTTAGACCTAATAAATGCATTCAGTAGATGTGCAGGATATAAAATCAACAAACAAAAGCAGTTAAGTTTCTATATACTAGTAAGGAACAATTTGAAAAGGAAACTTAAGAAAAACAATTCAGTTAGATAAAAACCATTATTTGGATAAGCCTACATTATGTTAAACAATATGTTTGTACTGATTAATAAGGGAACCTAATCAATATTTCAAATATTATGAAATACTCTCGAGAATTAAAAGCACATCCTCCATTCTTCCTCATTTTAGCCTATTTATATACTTGGCATATTTTTTCTTCCTTCAACATACCCATCTAAACATTATTACAGTTTTATTCTCCCTTAACAAAAAGAAATTGAACAATCATTTGTAAAACAATTCAAAAGCCCTACATGAGTATAACAAGACCGTATATATCAGCATGAGAAATTAAGTATCTCAAAAATTAGAAATAAATGAAGATAATGATGGAATTATATAGGTCTATTTAGCAGCTTATGTTTTAGTTGAAAGAATACTTTATAGAGCACTGGGTGTTTTACATACACAATGAATCTTGGAACACTGCATCAAAAACTAATGATGTATTTTATGGAGACTAACATAACACAATAAAAAAAGGAAAGAATACTTTAAAACAATGTATCTCAAAATTATGCCACAAATTTATACTCAATGTTTTTCCCAGTAAAAAACCTTTTTCTTGGTCATTTAATTTCAATTTTATTTCTAAACAATTACATTTTTAAAATTGCATCTTTATTTTTGGTTATGAATTAGCCATGTTAGAAGAGACAAGCAGTCAGATTCTTATAAGCTTATTATAAAGAGTAACATTAGACTCAGCAACTGACTATATCAGCAATGAACCTTTGAACTAAATGCAGTAAATAATGATTATGAAAATATGTGTTTCAAAAGGTGATAACATTTTTCCACACTATGCACGTGTAATTACTTTTCCACACTATGCACGTGTGATGCCTCCTATATTCCTCTGTTTGGGCTAAGGCCAACCAATCCAAAGGGAAACAAAAGTAAATAAAAAGTTGTTTGTTGGTACTCCAGTTTATCAGAGTGATAGGAAAAATGTAAGACTGTTTTGGAAAAACTAGGTATAAGAGAAATAATAGTGGTGTACAAAGCAACTCTCTAAGGTACATCATCACTACTTAATGGAGGCTTTCAGTTTGTCTGAAATGAATGTTACTAAAAAAAATCTAATAGGAATTGTAATTATAGTTATTATATTTTCAATAGCTCAAGCTTTTATTTTGACAAATGGATTTTTTTATCTGCTAAACAGTCTACATTTGACTTCTTCAAAATGCATTTCTAACAGTAAGAACAAACATTTCCTAGTATGCAGTTTGCTTTCCATTAGGCATTGTTTTTCTCTAATTTTATACTAGCTTGTAAAATGTCAATATCAGACTCAAGTTTAAAGCCTGAGCGATGTCATTTTATATCAATGGTTAATCTTTTGAAAATAATGTAAAACCATTTATTGAATGCTTACTCTGTGTTGGGCATATGCTGAATGCCTCTCATTTGTTATCTACTGAACCCCTTCAATAAACATAAAAGTTAATTCCTCATTAGACTCTTTTTAAAGCTGAGCAACCTGGGCTGCACAGAAGGTTGGCTAACTCATTCCAGGTTACACAGTTAGTAGGTGACAAAGGCATATACCTTTACCTGACATAGAATGGGGAAAATGGTACATTATGTCTAAATATCACTGAATATGCCACAGAATAAAAGGGCTTTTGAATAGAAAGGTAGCAAAATAACTCACATACGAAACGTTTATTCTGACCTAAAGCAATAGGTTTCAGATAATGTTGACTGATTTTCTCAAGTATTTCACCCCTTAGAAAACTTCCTAAAGCAAGTTTCTATGGCAAGAGTTAAACCTGGCAAGGTCTTTGCCCTTTCGCTCTTGGTCACCCCACACCCATCTTGCTCTCTCCACTGGCTTCATGCTTCACCACTCCCTATCATTAATGACGAATACTGTGGTTAAGGAAAATTTCTGTATGGCTGAGCTTTTACCACCTTGTGAATTTCTTGGAGGTACATTAATTCTGTCAATAAGTGTTTTCATAAATACCTACTCTATGCACAGGACACTACAAATGAGTGAATGAATTTTAAGTGTCTTGTGTCTCTAATACACTACCCCAAAAAGTCAGTAGCAGACTAAAGATGAAAGCCAAAGGATATCTCTGCCAACCCTCTTCCTTCTTCTCTTTTTCTTTTTTTTTTACTTCATTTTAACCACATTTCTAACTAATTTTCTTTTGTTTTATTTTCCCTCTTTAGGGGACCAAAAGGCAAAGTGGAAAAACAAAATTTGGTGGCTAATTAAAGAAACCCAGTGCTGGGGCCAAATCTGCTTTTATTTTGTGTATAATACAGCTCTTGTCTTCTATTCCTTTTAAGATCTTAATTTTTATGATAAAATGTGTAGTAGTCTAGCACCCAACTGTAGTCCTTTAGCCTACATTTGTTTGTGGTATTATACTATTTTTTCTTTCTATAACAAATTTTTGAAATGTGTATAACAGAAGACACTATAGACAACAGGAAAGGATTAATAAAGTCTGTAAGATTCAGATTTCTGTTATAGAGGATGGCTGATTATGTTTTACCGTAGGAAGAACTTATGCTTTCATTACTGGGGCAATATGTTAAAGCACTAATAATATAGGTTGCCATTAAAACTGCATGTTTCTTCCTGATTCACATAAGAAAAAAATGATACGTTGCATTTCATCAAAATCAAGAATCTATGTAATCTTTCACAATGTATACATATATCAAAATGTCACACTGTGCATCTTCAATATACACAATTTTTATTTGTCAATAATGCTGGGAAAAAAAACTTCTGCTACTCAATAATAGACAGTATTAAGAAAATTAAAATGAATTACCGCAGACTGGGAGAAAAAATTTTAAAGCATGATAAAAAACGTAACCAGAATAAATTTTTTTTAAAGATTTTATTTATTTATTTGACACAGAGAGAGAGATCACAAGCAGGCAGAGAGGCAGGCAGAGAGAGAGGGGGAAGCAGGCCCCCAGCCCAGCAGAGAGCCCAATGCGGGGCTTGATCCCAGGACCCCGAGATCACGACCCGAACCAAAGGCAGAGGCCCAGCCCACTGAGCCACCCAGGCGTCCCTAACCAGAATAAATTTCAAAAACATATTAAAAATTCAGCAATAAGAAAACAAACAACCAAAGGTAGGGGGAGGGACAGGCAAAAGATTTGGAAAAGCATTTCAGAAGACACATGGATGACAGAGAAGCACAAGAAAAGATGCTCAACACTCTTACTCAATTACAGAAATGTAGATTAAAACCACACTGCAACTATACTACACAAGGGTTAAAATGGATAAAAGTGAAATGGTGAGCCCTACTAAGTACGGTCAAAGGATACAGAGAAACTGGAACTTTCATGCAGTGCAGGTGAGAATGGAAAAAGGAACAATGTCTTTGAGAAACTGTTGGCAGGTATTTCTTTAAACATTATAAATTCAACTACCATATTATCCAGCCATTCCACATATAAGTGATTTACCCCAGACGAATGAAAGTATATGCCCATGCAAAGATTATATATGAATTCTCCTATCAGCTTAATTCATAATTGCCAAAAAAAAAGGAAAATTCCAAATGCCCATCAACAGGTAAATAGATGAACAAATTGTGGTATATCTATCCCATGGACTACTACTACAATAAAAGGAATAAACTACTGAAACATGTACTACATAGATGGATCTTAAAACAGCTATTTTGCATAAATGAAAACAACCCCTCAAAAGGGTGTACACTGTATGATTTCATTTGTATACAGTGCTAGCAAATGCACACAAAGTGACCAAAAAACCCAGATAAATGGTCGCCTAGGGCAAGTTTGTGGCATGAGGGGAAGGGAAGGCGAAGGATTAAAAAGGGAAACTTTTTAGGGTGACATATATTCGTTATTTCATTTGTGACAATGGATTCATGGTTGTAAGCATGTGTTAAAACTTCTTAAATTGTATACTTTAAATATGCACAGCTTATTGCATGACAATTATACCACAATAAAACTGTTTAAAAAGCACACTTGGTATTTCAGATATTATACTCACCACTGCTGAGCAGCATAACAACAGGATCTGAGAAGTGTCACCACAAACTGAATGTAATGTATAAGCAGGATGTGTAAGTGAAGTTCACATCCAATTATAGGTATCTTTCCAGCAGTAAGTAATATCATGTATGAGATAATTAATGCGGGATAATTAATAAGCCATATTAAAATCTTCACTATAAATCTATCTCTCATTTATCTATCACTTCTATTCATTAACATCTCTCAGTTCCACAAATTCATATATGTTTCCCTGATACTGAATGCAACTATTTGCTCATTTGTTTGGATTCACCGCACTGCGAAGGTGGCTTCTTAAGCCTCCATGTAAAGCCTTCATTTATTTTTTTTCCTTTAAAGATTTTATTTATTTGACAGAGAGAGAGTGAGACAGAAAGCACAAGCAGGGGGAACAGGAGAGGGAGAAGCAGGCTCCCTGCTGAGCAGGGAGCTTGATGCGGGGCTCGATTCCAGGACCCTGGGATCATGACGTGAGCCAAAGGCAGACACCTAATGGACTGGGCCACCCACGTGCCCCTATTTTGTTAATTTTATTTTAAACTTATTTCTATGAGTAATTTCTGAATGAAAAATGAATTCTTTTATTAAAAAAGAATCAGATTCCATCTGAGCAATAAAATGGGGGAGACTGTTTTTCATAGAAATGCTGAATGGTAAGAGGCAAATGTTCACAACTCTTTGTAAAATTTCTTGAAGATCCATGTTAAGATAAAATGCCAAAAAAAAAAAAGAAGTTTTAGATTCAGTATTTTTTTAAGGGGGTGCAGGGCTGAGGAAGAGAGAGACAGAAAGAATGTGAAGCAGGCTCCATCCCCACCACAGAGCCCAAGACAGAGCTTGATCTCAAGACCCGTGAGATCATGACCAGAACTGAAATCAAGAGTTGGACACTTTATCAGTTGAGCCACCCAGGCGCCCCTAGTTTCAGGATTTCTGAATGATCTTCTAATGCTACTAATCTCAACTGGTTATGTGTAATTCCTCACATATTAGGAAAGCATCCTTGAAGGATGATTAGAATTTAAACATTTTCATAAAAATGTATGAAAAATTTATTTATAATAAATCCATGTATCTGAGATTCCTAAGCAAAAGTCTTTTTTAAAAAAGATTTTATTCATTTATTTCAGAGAGTGAGTGAGTGAGAGAGCCCGAGATGGGGGAGTGGAAGAGGGAGAAGTAGACTCCCCACTGAGCAGGGAGCCTGATGTGGGGCTCAACCCCAGGACCCTGGGATCATGACCTGAGCTGAAGGCAGATGCTTAACCAATTGAGCCACCCAGGCATCCCTAGAATACTTATTTTGATTTTGGGGAAAGGGGCACGAAGAAGTTTAGTGCTCACAAACCCTGAAAGGTAATGCCACACAGATGGCAAAGCTGTCATGAAACAACAGAGCGGGAAAGCACGGATGATAAAAGCAAAGAGAGGAGCCCAAAGGAGCATGAGAGGATCCAAGCAAACTCAATCCATTCCCTCCACAATGGCCCAAGGCCCTGCTTTTGCAAGACATTTCTTTCACCTAAAGAAGCAAGAAAAATGCTTTATAGCAACCGACATTTGTTTTGAAGACCGTGGAATCCAACTGGTTTTCATGCCTCCACAACTATGCTCCAGTCCACAATGGTGAAGGGACCAAGACAGTAAGATCCGGGGCACCTGGGTGGCACAGTGGATTGGGGCCTCTGCTTTCGGCTCGGGTCATGATCCCAGGGTCCTGGGATCGAGCCCCGCATCGGGCTCTCTGCTCAGCGGGGAGCCTGCTACCTCCTCTCTCTCTGTCTGCTTCTCTGCCTGCTTGTGATCTCTGTCTCTCAAATAAATAAAATCTTAAAAAAAAAAAAAAGACAGTAAGATCCAAATTCGGTTTCAGCCAAGTTTCTGTCATTTTTTATTAAGACAAATTAGGACAGAGAGAGGGTTAAAGAAGCTGCAAAGCCCCCTGTAAATCCATAGTGTATCGGGGAATTTTAAAAAATGGGAGTTAGTGTATTAAGTAAGTGTGCTACACATTATTTGAGCACCTATTAGATGATCATGTTCCATATACTCCCATTTAATGGCCATAACCTCCCTGAAAGATTAAACATTATCAATATTTTACATGTAAGAAACCTGACATTCAGTGAGGTCAGGGTCACACAACCAGAGAATGAATAATTGGATTTCGAAGTCATGTTTGACTTCTAAATGTATTCCTTTACAACACAATAACAATAAAATATGAAAGAGTAAAGTTAAAGATATGCAATTTTACCACTGCAATGTGGTGGCTAGCATGAATATAATGCCCAAGATGTAAATGAAAAATGTAACTTTAAATAGCCTATTTTGGCTCAGCTTCACACTCTGAAAATACATGTGACAGCCAGTGCCTCTCATCACATACAATATCAGAAATCAAATTTTGAACTTCATTTGTATTTTAAAGATGGCAACTGGTAGTATACATCTTGCTGGATAGTGTATAATTTCAGAGAGTAGCAGAATGCTAAATATAAAAACAATTTCTATCTTGTTTAAACATACGCCCAACATAAGAACTTTATTGTGCACGTAGTAAACATTTTGTTTTGACACTGAACAAAAGTTTATGGGGAAAAGAAAATTAAAGTCTTCGGCAATGCTGACTAAAAGCTTACTTGCAATTGCTGGACAAGGCTTTCTTGGGACAGTGTCATCACAGATTTCATTCTAGTGTAAGAACTTTTGAACTGCAAATTTGTAGAAATGAATCTTAGCTGTAATTTACAGTTGTGTCGAACTGAATGAATACAGTCACTTTTCAGCAAGTACAAGACCACTCTCAGCTGCTATTGAAAAACTACAAGGTAATTATTGGCACCATCACAATTGATCATTGCTACCTATGTTCTGGAGCTACCATATGATCAAGGGTCATTTCAGACTACTCTATCATGAATAGTCAAGGTAGAGACTAAATTTACTAAAATGACAAGAAACCATCTTAAACATGGATCCTCAATATTTGGTTTTGTAATATGGAATAAATAATGAAAGCACCCTGGTGAGAGCACTGAACTATGACCACGTAACGTTCTGTACCATCTAAAGCCTCTAGAGTGTAAGTAAATGTTATATGAAAATATTCCTTAATTTTGTTAATTCTTAATTTTTTACCTGAGATATAATAGACATATAACATTGGATTAGTTTTAAGTGTAAAAAATTCTTGTTGTTTAACGTCTGGAAATCATTTTAGGCCAACATGCTATGATCAACATATTAAATTCTTTCACCTGGATTTTTGCTCATACACATAAAGGTCTTATAATTTATTAAGTGATCCTTGTCACTGCCTATCTCTTTTTGTACGTGTCAACTCTTCGGAAAAATGTAAGATATTCAACTACTCAAGTTCACCCCACCCCTTTCTTTGGTCACAAATAAATGTCAT
Source organism: Lontra canadensis (assembly GCF_010015895.1). Classification (NCBI taxonomy): domain Eukaryota; kingdom Metazoa; phylum Chordata; class Mammalia; order Carnivora; family Mustelidae; genus Lontra; species Lontra canadensis. Next base: position 5,510,053 of record NW_022631080.1, on the reverse strand, counting down.
TAATGATTATAAGAATTTCTAAAGACCTTTTCTTTGGAAATGAAAGTATGTTTGTCACTCAAAAGTAAGAGTTCATAAGAGATAATTATCAAATCTTATACTTAGCTTAATAAAATCAACTGTACTAATTAACAGTTAGACAAAAGCCGTCGTTTATCTAGTACACAGATAAAATCTAGGTAGCTCAGTCAGTTAAGCATCCAGCTCTTGATTTCAGTTCAGGTCATGATCTCAGGGTCGTGATATCAATACCCAGCAATTGGCTCCGGCCCGCGCTCAGCTGGGAGTGTGCCTGGGTTCTCTCTATCCCTCTCCCTCTGTCCATCCCTCCACTCGTGCTCTCTCTCTCCTTCTCTCTCTCTCTCAAATAAATAAGTAATACATAAATAAATAAAACCTTTAAAAGTATATTTAGGGATTGTCTTCTCTATAATATCAACATATTAAATTATTTCAGCCTGGTTTTCAATCTTTACTTAATGGTTGACTTGAATATATGGTTATTACCCTTTGAATGTCCTTAGATATATATATATAGGCATATATCAAATTTTGAACTTCATTTGTTCTTTTATATATATATATATATATATATATATATATCCATACATATTACCCCTTGAGTGTTCTTAAATATAGAGAGATATATATCTAACAGAATATTATTCAGGCATAAAAAAGAATGAAATCTTACCATTTGCCATGATGTGGATGGGGCTAGAGATTATAATGCTAAGTAAGAAAAGTCAGTCAGAGGAAGACAAATACCATATGATTTCACTCATATGTGGAATTTAAAAAACAAAACAAATGAATAAAGAGGAAAAAATGCTCTTAGTATCTCGATAGGAACTGCATTAAATGTGTAGATTGCTTTGGGTAATACAGACATTTTAATGATATTTGTGCTTCTAATCCATGAGCACGGAATGTCTTTTCACTTCTTTGTGTCATCTTCAATTTCTTTCATTGTGTTTTATAGTTTTCAGAGTACAGTTTTTAAGCCTCTTTGATTAAGTTTATTCCTAGGTACTTTACTATTCTCAGCACAATTGTTAATGGGATTGCTTTCTTAATTTCTCTTTCTGCTGCTTCGTTGTTATTATTATATAGAAATGCAACAGATTTTTCTATGTTGACTTTGTATCCTGTAACTTTAATGAATTCATTTATCAGTTCTAGTAGTTTTTTGGTGGAGTGTTTCAGTTCTCTACACTGAGTATCATGTCATCTGAGTAGTCAAAGTTGTACTTTGATTAGATGCCTTTTACTTCTTTTTGTTGTCTGATTGCTGTGGCTAGGACTTCCAGTACTACGTTGCAGACATCCTTGTCTTGTTCCTGACCTTAGTGAAAAATCTCTCAGTTTTTCTTAATTAAGCATGATGTTAGCTGTTAGCTGTGGGTTTTTCATATAAGGCCTTTATTATGTTGAGGTATGCTCCCTCAAAACCTACTTTGTGGAGAGTTTTTTTTCTTTTTAAGATTTTATTATTTATTTGACAGAGACACAGTGAGACAAGCAACACAAGCAGGGGAAGTAGGAGAGGGAGAAGCATGCTTCCTGCTGAGCAGGGAAATGGAGGGTTTTTTTTTTTTTTATCATAAATGGATGTTGTACATGGTCAATGCTTTTTCTGCATCTATGAAATGATCATATGGTTTTTATCTTTTCTTTTCCCACAGTGATTGATTTGTGAATACTGAACCATACTTGCATCCCAGGAATAAGTCCCACTTGATCATGGTGAATGTTTTTAATTTTCAATAAAAAATTTTTAATTTAAATTCAATTAGCCAATATACAGTACATCATTAGTTTTTACTAAAATATTCAATGATTCATTAGTTGAATATAACATCCAGTGCGCATCATATCACGTGCCCTCTTTAATTCCCATCACCCAGTTACCCATTTCCCAACCCACCTCCCTTTCCCAACCCTCAGTTTGTTTCAAGGAGTCAAGAGGTTTGTCTTCTTCTATGGTTTCTTATCAACTTTCCCTCCCTTCCCCTATTGTCCTCTGCACTATTCCTTATGTTTTACATATGAGTGAAACCGTAAGATAATTGTGTTTCTCAGAATGACTTATTTCACTCTGGAATGGGAGAAGATATTTCCAAAAGACTTATCAGATAAAGGGCTGGTATCCAAGATCTATAAAGAACTTCTCAAACTCAACACCCAAAGAACAAATTATCCAGTCAGGAAATGGGCAGAAGACATGCAGAGACACTTCTCCAAAGAAGACATACAAACGGCCAACAGACACATTAAAAATGCTCCATATCACTTGCCATCAAGGAAACACAAATCAAAACCACAATGACATACCACCTCAAACCAGTTAGACTGGCTAAAATTGACAAGACAGGGAACAACAAATGTTGGAGAGGATGTGGAGAAAGGGGAACCCTCTTACATTATTGGTGGGAATTAAATCTGGCACAGCCACTCTGGAAAATGGTATGGATGTTCCTCAGGACCTTAAAAATAGAGCTACCCTATGACCCAGCAATTAAATAACTATGGGTTATTTAACCCCAAAGATACAGATGCAGTGAAAAGAAGGGGCACCTGCACCCCAGTGTTTATAGCAGCAATGTCCACAATAGCCAAACTGTAGAAGGAGCCAAAATATCCTTCAACAGATGAATGGATAAAGAAGATGTGGTTCATATGAATAATGGAATATTACTCAGCCATCAGAAAGGATGAATATGTACCATTTACATCGACATGGATGGTACCAGAGGGTATTATGCTAAGTAAAAAAAAAAAAATTAAAGGAAGTACAGCTGACATATCTCCCAGTTAATTATATAACCTTCCTTAGTGTTGTTTACTATTAGAAGTACATTTGAAAAAAAAAAAAGAAGTACATTTGACTCTCCTTTCTCCTTTATCTCTCCATATCCTATTTTCATCAGATGTAACTGTGGTGGACACTATACAGCATCAATTACATTCCTAATCGGGAATGAAGGACTTATTTCTGTAGCTGCAGGGAATGATACTGGAAGATGAAAATTAGGTCAGCCCTCTTTGGGCATTGTCTTAGCTTGAAAGAAAGCCTTATCCAAGGTCAAACCTACTTTCACATGCAGTCTGCTTTCAGTGACTGATCAATACAGTAGCATAAAGGCCCAGTCCCCCTCTCCTAACTTAGGACAACTCCAAAAGACCATTCTAGCTTCAGAGGCCCCAATAAATTGACTAAAACCCTTGACTGGACCTATCTAGAAGCCCAACTTCCTTCTCCTCCTGGTCAATATACCTTCTTATCTTTCTTTTCACAAATGTTGATCATACTACAACTCCTAATAAATGTCCTGCCAATCCCCCATCCCAGAATTTGAATCCCTGAAAACCCAAGCTGTTACAGCATCATTTCCCATTTTTATTTATTTTAAAACTGTTCCTCTATTCTTTAATCCACTATTACTGGTCTAGTTCAGTCTGCCCTTAACTTTGTTTTTCTTTTCTTTTCTTTTCTTATTTTTTAAGATTTATTTATTAGAGAGAGAGAGAGAGCAAGCGGTGGGGGGCAAAGGGGGTGAAAAGCAGAGGGAGAGGAGAAAGAGAATCTCAAGCAGAATCCTCACTGAGCACAGAGCCTGACACAGGGCTCAATCTCATGACTCTGAGATCATGACCTGAGCTGAAATAAAGAGTTGGATGTTTAACCACCTGAACCACCCAGGTGCCCTACCCTTAATTTTCATTTAAAATGGTCAATCTTCACTATTCGTTCCAAGGCCAGAGAGGCATTCAAATTCAAGTCTCCATAACACACACTTTAAACATGATTGTAGCTCACTGAAGGCTGCTGCAAAAATTCCAACTCTGTCCATTTTTCAAAATTTCTACCTACCAATAGTATGACATAATACCTATTGTGGTATATGCTCTTGGTGTCCCACAAAAATCACCTCTGCAGACAGTTTCCATATACAGCATTGGTTTCCTAGGACTTTTCCAGTGGGGAATGATTCATTGCCATGAGAATCTGCCCTAAGAGCAAACTTCAGCCAGTGATGTATTGGAGTTAGTGGATCATTACCACAGTTTGCTTGTCCTCTGGCATGACAATTCTGTCTGAAGGTTCCCGGTGAGCTTACCCAGGTCTCAGCAGTAGTCTGATACCTAGCTTACTTTTTATTGACTTTCTCCCTTTAGCATCTTACCTTCCCATTCTTTCAGAGTACTTATTGTGATCAACTCTCACCTAAACCATTTGCAATTAAACTCTTTTCTCAGGGTCTTCTTTTAAGAGAAGAAGCATAAATATTGAGAAATGATCAACTAGAATATTACTAAAGGCTCCTAAAGGATCTTTCAGATCTAATTGCCCTCTCTTGCCCTTCCTATCTGTTTTGTATTTTACCTCTAGAATTTTCTTTCTAAAACTCTGTTGACTCACACTCCTTAGAAATCCTCAGTGACTCCCACTGCAATAAGAAGTAAAACAAAACTCTGCCCATCAAATTTGGCCTGCATTTCTAACTGCATTTCCTACCACAAACACACTGTAGACATACTCCTCAACTCATTACTGACATGAAGCATCTTGTTTGTGCTTTCAGTAAGATTGCTTCCTCTGCTGTAAGGACCCCACCATATTGGCAAATAAATTGCAGCTTATCCTTTGCGGTCCAAATCAAACCGATTATCCCCTCTCATACCCCCAGTGTTAGGGTTAATATCTCCTGCTATCATGCTCCCCAGTGCCATATATTGCCATTCTGGTATATCAGAGTGTACGTTTTACTAAGATGACTTATGGATACGTATTTCTACCACCAGATATGAATTCCTAGTAGGCAGGAGGCATGATACCCATCTTTGCGTCCATGGCTAATATTTGAAATAATTAACAAATCTATATTCTAATTTGGCCACTGAGAAAGGACAAAGGATAAAAATCCTGAGGCAGCCTGGTGAGTCATATTTTAACCGTTTATTTGCTGCTGCCTTGTTGGGAAGTCCTGGGGGGCCTGAGGGAAGGGTTATGGTGCTACAGTGGCAAGGTTTTACTACAGTGGTGCTCAAACAATTAGGTATTTGCCAACATATACGGAAAAGCATCTGTTACAATATTTTAACAAATAATTAGCTGGATGTCAGCTTTGTTCACAACTACTATACTTATAAAGGCTTCCCAAGTTATAGGCCTTTTGTAAATAATTGTTATGTAATTAAGAACAGAACTGAAAAGAAGCACAATATTTTTTAAAAAGACCACTGATACACATGCACATGGATACACTTCTTTAACCAGCACAAATAGGAATATTCTCATATACATATGGAAATGTTATAGTGTGTTTTTAAAATCACATTAGACTAACAACTATTCAGAAGCAATTACGTTTATACTGCTTCAAGTACTGTATAAGTTTTCTAATAACAACATCAATAAAATGGACTTCGCCTTGTCACCTTCTCCAAATCCTATCAACAGTCATTTACCTCTAAGGGACTGCCCTGGAAAGAGCAGACATGATAGCGTCTTGCAAATATTTTTCAAAATTATGAAGCCTAGAAAACCTCTTGTGTAGCCAGCAAGAGTTACTAATTCATCCCCACTTAATGATGTACCTCGAGTCACTTTTAACTTCCTCAAATTCCTTCTAAAGTCCTTCAAACCAGCATGTTAAATGAGTTCATATCTTGTTCAGTGAAACTATGTATTGAAATTTTATGGTCTCTGAAAGCTGCCAAAACTAACAAAAAATGACTATAGAAAGGAAAGACATATTAAATATGATTTCTTAATTATTCTTAGCTCCATTTCCATAACTTTAAGAGTCTGATTCATAGATAAGAAGTTTTGTTTGTTTAAGGGATTCATACACATTTCTGATACAATAGTGTCATGCAGTTTGAGGTTCCTCAAATGTTCTTTCTCATACATAGCAGAACTCTCTCCCTTTTGTAGAACAGGAAACTGAGATTTAATGTGTTTATCAAAAATAATGGCAAATCTGAATGATTCACTGCCCTTTACAAAAGACTAGCTAACATTCCAAAACTAAGGGAAATCCACTAGTAGGGCTGTCATTTGACTATTAAAATGAGAAGTGAACTTTAGATTTCTTAAAATCAATTCTTCTGAATTACATAAAATAACAAAATATGCTACTTTATTGAAATACTAGGAATAGGTTCACTATAGCTTAAAAACCCATCACATGGAGAATTATTAATTGGCTTTGCAAAGCCAAATAAATGTCTGAAAAGTGGTGGGAGGATTTTGGAAGATACTGATAACTATGACCCTAGTGATATGTGAGGTCAAGTTCACTAGAAGCAGACAGTGGGGTTGGGCAAGTTGGCTCTTGCTTTACAGCACATTTTGTTCTAGTAGTATTGAATGGATCACTCTGTTTGCATTCTAAAGTTTCCCGTCTACTTATTAATAGCATTGGCATGCTAGGTATAGACCCTTCTATGCTAAGTATAGACCCTTGCCTAAAACATTTTTTGTTGAGGCAAACAGGGTTGAGACACTAATTCTTCCACGGAGCACAAGATTGCTACTAGGTGTGTACTTACTATACTTCTAAATTATATCCATTTACCTATATATGATGATTTTCTCAGCAGGATCCAACCATCACAGGGCATTTAATTCTCTCTCAAAGAGGACAGCTTACTTCTTCAATGAATCAGTTCCTCAGATCTTCCCTATGACTCTTCGACCTTCTCAAGCACCCTCCCTTCAAAAGTTTATAGAATAGCCCTCAGCACTGTTCCCAGGCAAGCAATTCTGTCCAGGAACCATCAGGGCAATTTGTATAAATGAATGCTTAGAGACAAAGGAAGGAAAATTCACACACCAAAGACTTTAGCCTATTTTTTCATGTATTAATTCAGTGCCTATGCTTGTTTTATAATACCTATTCTCATAAACAAACATTCTCATAAGACGCTGCCTGGCACACAAATTGGTATAAGTATTTATAAGTATTTATCAAAATTTTAAATGTAAATACCCTTAACTAAATATCTCTACTTCTAGAAATTTGTCCACCACATACATTCAAATAAATGGCCAAAAGAGTATAGCTCAAGATATAAAAGGTATGTTCCAAAGCTCCAATTATTCAGAAAGCTAATGACTGAAGTAGAAAACCGAATTTCCCTCTGGGTCATTTATTAGAAAAGGGAAATGTAAACGATATTTTTAAAATTTCTTCTCATCCTGTATCTGTCCTAGTGTGGTGGTTAATAATATTTTACTAATGGTTTTGTTACCTTTGAATATACCACGTTTCCAAGGGGACACATGTAGAATATATGGAACCGCATTATCAGGGTCTATGGTGATTTTTGGATTTCCCCACACTATTGGAAGATCTGAAGTTACCTAGAAAAGAGATTTCAAAGAATTACACAATGTCAATATTTATATGAAATTCATGTAACAAGCTAAAGCATAGAAAAAACTGAAAACTTAAACACTTCCATTAAAACTATTCATCTTTAAATGAAAAGCAAACCAGAAAACACTACAGTAAAAGAAAAATCTGAGGAGATCTCTGAAAAAATAGAACAAAGAAAATGACTCTTACAAAAAGAAAGATGCTTATTTTCTGTTGCTCCTTGTAGCAAGAATACTGATGCTTAGACAACTTGAGTATCTTTTATAGGCCATGCATAACAACTTGATGTACAAAAGATGAACCATTTCAATTAATTTTATATCAATACAGCAAATAAAGAATATTTAAGTAGCATTTGACCATAACTCTGGTTAAATCCAACTTTCAGATCACTGAATGCTATATCTCACTAATCCCCACAGCCTAGGCAAACACTAATCTACTTTGTATCTACAGATTTGCCTCTTCTGAACAATTCATAGAAATCATGTAACATGTGGTCATTTGTGACTAGCTTTTTTCACTTAGCATAATGTTTTCAAGGTTTATCTGTATTGTGGTATATATCACTATCATTTCATTGACAAATGATACTAAACTGTATGATATGCCATATTTCATGTATCCACAAATGTGGAAATTCCTGTTGCTTCCACTTTTGTCTATTATGACCAATGCTTCTATGAAAACATCTACGAGCTTTGAAGTGGACATAGATGCTCATTTCTCATGGACATAGATGTATCTAGGAGTTGAATTGCTGAAGCAAATGATAATTCAATATTTAACCTTTAGAAGTTACTGCTTCCCAAACTGTTTGTCAAAGTGACTGCACCATTTTCTTTTCTACCAAAAAAGCATAATGGCTCCTATTTCTCTACATCTTCTCTCACAGTTTTTACTGTCATTTTGATTATAGCTTTCTTAATAAGTTTGAAGTAGTATCTCATTGTGATTTTGATTTGCATTTTTCTAATGGCTAATAGGTTGACTATCTTTTCATGTGCTTACTGCTCATGTGCATACCCTCCCTGGGGAACTGTCTATTTATTTATCTATTTTTAAAGATTATATTTATTTATTTGAGAGAGAGAGAGATTGAGAGAACAAGTGGGAGGAGGCGCAGAAGGAGAAGCAGACTTCCTGTGGAGCAGGGAGCCCGATGCTGGACTTGATCCCAGGAATCTGGGATCATGACCTGAGCCTAAGGCAGATGCTTAACTGACTGAGCCACCTGGGCACCCAGGAGCTGTTTATTTAAATTCTGTATGTTTCAGGGAGCCTGGTGGCTCTGTCCAGATGCCTGGTCTTCTAACCAGATGCCTGGTTAGAAAAGGACTTTAATTTTGGTCCCCCAAGTTTTTTTTTCAGCCCCCCAAGTTTTCTTGAGTAAATACCATTCAGATTATTTTAAGCTTTTGTTTAATTTCAAGGTCAGAAAATTTTCGTTTTTGACAATTTTTGCCAGTGTTTTATTGCTCTTGAGGAGGAACAGATGTACACAACAACTCCTTGCTCTACCATTTTGGAAGTTCTGTATCTGCTGTTTTCCTTATTGCTTAACTATTTTCTACTACTTAACCACTTGGGTAAAATGCCACAGCATTTTACCTGTATCTGAATTATGTTCTCTGATTTTTTATTTTCTCTTTCATACTGAGGAAGTCCCAACCTTCTATAGAAAACTATTCTTATAGCAGTAAGATGAACTATAACTTAAAAGCCTTTTTAAAAAGGTATAAAAATGTCTAGTAGCTGCAGTGCCTGGGTGGTTCAATGTGAGCGTTGGGTTCTTGGTTTCGGCTCAGGTCATGACCTTGGCATCATGAGATGGAGCCCCATTTAGTCTCCACACTGGGTGTGGAGCCTAATTAAGATTCTCTCTCTTCCCCTACCCCCCACCTCCGGCTCACACCCTTTCTCTCTTACTTTAAAAAAAAAGGATGAGTACAGCAATGAAAAAAAGAAGAAAGAAAACATATGAGAAGAATATATTGAGTTTGAGTTGTTAGCAGATTGTCAAAATGCAGGTGAACAGCAAACAGTCGAGAATGAGGGACTGACTTAACACATACCTCTCGAGTACCAGTGCAGGTGTGGCACTTGTAACCTGATGACAGTTTGAAGTGAAGAAATGTCCAGGTGAGATGTTGTAAAGACATAGGAATACTTTGGAAAATGGAAACTTGAAAAGACATCAGGAGGTTAGAGGGATAAAAGAACCAGATAAGTAATATTCAAGAAATGGCAAGGAAATGAGAAATACACAATGATATAAAATAAAAGGTGAGGAGTTTTAAGAAGGCAGATCGACACAGTCAAACACTGCAGGAGTTTTGAGGCAGATTTAGGCAAAATAAGTGATTTTTCTTGACCCAAAGTCAAAGGTAATCGTTGTGGCAGCAATTTCATAGCACAGTAGAAAAGCTTGAAATCGCCCACCATAAATGAAGAAGTGATCATGCAACCATCATTTTTTCAAAAAGTTTAGCAATTGTGGACAATAAAGATGATAATAGTTGAAGAAGAAGTAGTATACAGACAAGTTTTCTCTGGTAATGGAAAAATTTGAGAATATACATTAAGGGAAATAACCCCACAAAGATGAAGACACTGAGAGTAAAAGAGCAGGGGAAAAGAATGTGAATCAGTCTTGAATGCACTGAGGTAAACTTCATTTCACAGACGGAGGAATGAAGATGGAGAATCAGAAACATTTCAGTGGTACTAAAGCAAGAGTATGCTGAAAGCTGAAAGTATAAAGCAAAGATTCTCAGCCCAGACCTTCTCCTTGGTGCTACCTCAGTTGTTCCTCAATAGAATTTCTATTGAAATGCAAATAATCATCTTGTATTATGTATTAAAATTTGTATTAAATTAAATTAAATGAAAGGGCAAATTCGTATTGCTCATTATTCTGTGTTGATTAAAAACAATGGTAAATTTCAAATTAAGAAAGGAGATACTGTACCTATGGATAATATTTCTAGGAACAAATATTTCTTAAATCTTAAATACTCTTCAGTTCTTTTATAATTGTTGAAGCTCTTTAAATATAAAAATATGGAAAATCTCCCTTGAAAAACTATTAGGTACTTGACACTATAATCTACACTGGGTATAAAAATGTGGATAAGAGGGGCGCCTGAGTGGCTCAGTGGGTTAAAGCCTCTGCCCTCGGCTCAGGTCATGGTCCCAGGGTCCTAGGATCAAGCCCTGCATTGGGCTCTCTGCTCAGCTGGGAGCCTGCTTCTCCCTCTCTCTCTCTCTGCCTGCCTCTCTGCCTACTTGTGATCTCTGTCTGTCAAATGAATAAATAAATAAATAAATAAAATCTTAAAAAAAAAAAAACGTGGATAAGAGAGACATGCCCCTTTTCTCAGTTTATAATCTGGTAGAAAATAATAAAAAGGTAATAGTAATATGATATAGTATGTCTGATGGTGAAAGCACATGAAAGATACCTAATCTCTAATTTTATAATCCATGAATTTTAAAAGCTATTTAAAAAAATTTTTATTATCATTCTGGGAAAAGTGGCACCTAAGACATGCCCTAAAGAATTAAAAGGAGTAAGACAAACACAGAGAAATGGAAGATAGGGAGTGGGGTAGACATTTCCAGATAGGAGCAAAAGGAAATACCATTTACTAAGGGCTGAGTGCTCCTGGAGCCAAGAGTAGGAACAGATGAAACTGAGCAGATGAGCTTTTAAAGGACAGCAAAAGTCAATTCAGGGAATATGGATTTGATGCTGAAGGTAAGAAATGAAACTGCCAAGTTTCAACAGGGGAATGACAAAATGAGATTTTTGTTCTTCATATTCACTACATTTCCCATCCAGTAAGGAGAGAAGAAAACCAAAGCACATATTTTTTTTTTAGGATTATAAAACAAAAACAAAAACAAACCACAAAACAAAACCCAGAGGGTAAACCTAGAGAATTTCCAAACTTCTTCAGTACCCTCTGAAACTCAGGGACCTATGATGAATAGATATGTGAAGCTTCTTTCAAGGATTCTATTAGGTACACAACAATTTGTAGATAAATGTGGGAGAGGGGAGTGGAAAAATGTATTTTAGGATTGGCTTAAATCAAGTGAGGAAAGCCAGGTGTAAAACTTAATAAGAAACAGGGGTGCCTGGGTGGCTCAGTGGGTTAAAGCCCCTGCCTTCGGCTCAGGTCATGATCCCAGGGTCCTGGGATCGAGCCCCGCATCGGACTCTCTGCTCAGCGGGGAGCCTGCTTCCTCCTCTCTCTCTGCCTACTTGTGATCTCTGTCTGTCAAATAAATAAAATCTTTAAAAAAAAAACTTCGTAAGAAACAAAGATTTAAATAATTATGCACCTCTTCACATTCCCACTATTATTTACACTGATAAATGATAGGATACACTTTAGAAATTTTATGTCTACAGATTTCACATTAAAATTTTGAGAGCTCGGGGCACCTGGGTGGCTCAGTGGGTTAAAGCCTCTGCCTTTGGCTCAGGTCATGATCTCAATGTCCTGGGATCAAGTCCCACATGGGGCTCTCTGCTCAGCAGGGAGCAGGGAGCCTGCTTCTCCCTCTTTCTCTGTCTGCCTCTCTGCCTACTTGTGATCTCTGTCTGTCAAATAAATAAATCTTTAAAAAAATTTTTTAAGAGCTCTTGAAAATACTTTTGAAAATATCTTTTATTATCATATTAATTTATTTGGGTAAAAATACATAATTCAAATAAGCAAATTTTAATGTGCTTTATGATCACATACTAATACTTAGATAGAAAACCTGTTTGGTGCTATTTCAACTTTATAATTGAAATGAAATTTGATAGCTGTTGGCCTAACAAAAAGTAGAATTCTAAACATTTCCTTATGTGGTACTTCACCTAGTTAAGTAAAATTAAATGTTTTTAAAATTTCATATAATTCAATATACTCCTTCTTAAAACACTTTCATCCTTAAAAAAAAAAAATCTTACCTTAAATGTTTGAATGGTCTTCGTATAATTGGGCACCATTATGGGTTTATTTGTCGTCTTCCCTACTTGACAGTCTATAGTGATATGTTCCAAGGCCAGGGGTTTTTTCCCAATCCCTTTTATGTCAAAGACATACTCCATACCATCTACTTCATTTTGTAGAGTAAGTCTGCCCTGTGACAAATCAGCCAAATTTCAGCTCTATAGGAGTCACAGTTGGATCTCAAACAATCTCTGCTATCCTATTAACTTTGAATCTGATTAATGAAATGAGCTTTCAAGGAGGTGTCAGGCACTGACTTTTCTGGTTTATGTATAAATACTTCTACTGAATGGATAAAGATTAATTTCCTGTGAAAAGCTCTGTATTTCTCTTTACTTTCTCTAAATGACAGAGTTTATATTGGCATTCTCATACATAGCAAGTATATGCCTTTTTATGTCCTTGTCAACGAAATATGTCTTAAGAAAATATTCTCTGAAGTATCAACTACCTTAATGAATAAAAATAAAGGAACAATGATTTTACTTTGTTAAGCGTGTTATGTAAAAATAGTCCAGATGTAAGTAGTGGCAGCCAATGGCATTGTGAATTTCAGAAACTTTATCCCTCAAATTAAAAGATTTATTAAAGTTTCAAGCAGAGTGAATACTAATAATCAAAAGCATATAGTATGTAACTTTTTTCCAAAAAGGTTTATAATAAATTACAAAGGTTAATATCATATAACAGTTCATTGACAAATTAATACTAGGAAAAAAATCAATGAGTTCATACCATAATCTCACATTCCAAAATAGGTTTGAATGTAAGGGGATACTGCACAGTTTCTCCTGGTCCAACATATAAAATAGAAGGTCCAAAAAACCAATCTCCTTCTATAGTAACTTGACATTTCCATTCATTCTTTGTCTTATTACTCTAAAGCATGAAAAAAATGTAGAAAAATATCAGAAGGGTGATGTTGATAAATCTGAGTTACGTATTAATTCTTGGTACTTTTAATAAAATTATATATTGTATTTTAAATTACATTTCAGGCTTTGAAAGTCATAGTTGTTAAGAACAACCATCAACAATGTGAATATTTAGCATAAGGGTGACTATGTATGCTTTCATTGTCATACTGGAGCACTGCCTGACTGGTTGGCCCATGGGTAATTTAATATTTAAAGAAATATTTGTTTGACTTATTAATTACTGTGAAAATTATAAAATGGTCTTAGAATTACACATTCTACTCCTAATTATGGGCAATCTATCTGGTAAATTGCTCAGATAGCAAAGCTTATACATCTCATCAGAACAAATGTTTGTGCTTTGAGCAGACTTTTCTTACATCTTTAATAATTAAAGAAAAAAAAAACAATTTCTAGTCTAGAATATTCAACATTCCTTACAAATATATTACCTTTTTCTATGCTGTAGTGTCACTTTGAGAGCCAAGCTACAGCCAGCCATTGTTCTTAGAGCCCATGAACCCACCTTAATTGTGAAGATCACAACTGAATTTGAAGCAGAGATTGGAAAGATCATAAGGGAGAGATCAAAAGGGAAAGGAATTCCCTTTTGAGTGGGAATGCGATGATAACTTAAAGAAGTTGGAGTTACTTTTTGAAGGAAAGAGGATCCAACAGAAGTGATTAGTGAGGTACATAACATGGTAACATTTATATTGAAGAATAAGCTCTGTCCTCAATGTGGAGAAAAAATGGCAGCAGATAATTTCTAGAATTAGAAATTCTAATAGTTCAAGATGAGAGGTTTGGAGGACTTTAATTGAGACAGTAGCAATGGGAATGGAGAAAAGTACCAAAAAACTAATTAAGTCTAAGTACCACTTACGACTGGAATATGCTGGGTAAGGGCTTCAAATGCTGGTGTTTCAAATTCAAACCTGGCCTCTGGACGTTCTTCATTTACCACACCTTCAATGCAATAGACACGCACATCATACCGTGATATCAGCAAAATTCTACAAGGATAGCGTCCAGGACTGAGAGGAACAAATCGTAAAGGAACTAGAACAGATCCATCTGCAACTATTAAAAAGAAAATTTTAAATAGCTTAGTCATTTTTGGTGGCATAAATCCTAAATTCATTTTGGAGTAAAGCAATGTTTAATTATATTTTATAATCTAGAAGAGATTAGCTTATCCTGAAGTAACACATTACCCGTAAATCACCAGGGCATAACCATCAAGTTTATTTATCAATGACATAATATATCTTGTGCGTATGTTGTAGGAAGGTCTACTCCACAAAGTCACTCAGGGACCCATGTTGTGAATGATACCACTATCTTACAGGTGTACCATTAGGGACACCTCTCTTCCTCTCTTGACAGGTCAAGGGAAGAAAAGTGGCTAGAAGCTTGCTCAAGGGCTTTTCAGTGCTCAACATAAAAGTAATATACGTTACAGATGACTCTTGAACAATACAGATTTGAACCACACAGGTCCACTTATACATGGACTTTTTTTCAATAAACATAGTATAGTACTAGAAATGCATTATCTCTTCCTTAGGATTTTCTTAATATTTTCTTTCCTCTAGCTTACTTTATTGTAAAAATACAGTGTACAAAACAGTATACAAAACAGTATACAAAACATTCTAAGAATACAGCATACAAGCTATGTGTTAGTCAACTGTTAATGCTATTGATAAGGCTTCTGGTCAACAGTAGGCTATTAGTAGTTAAGTTCTGGGGGAGTCAAGAGGTAAATAGGGATTTTTGACTATGCAAGGGGTAGGTGCTCCTAACACCTGTAATGTCCAAGTGCTGAGTGTACATTTAATTGGCCAGAACCAACCACATGGCTCTATCTAACTGAATGGGGGCTGAGAATGAGACAGATATATGGAATATTTGGTAAGCATTATTGTTTGCTCCATTTCTATGACTTAGAGGTACTCTGTCCTCTGGTAATCAAAATAATTTGCAGCTTGAGCAACAGATGGAAATAATTTTTCCATAGTTAATAACCAAAGGAAGCAGTTAGAGGTATGTCCAATTAATATTTCTCATATCACCTTGTTATACCATTTACCTTAAGTCAACAGCGAATATCAATTCTTACAGTAGGCAGACTATCTATGTTGGCCTTTTCCTTCTAAGCAACTCTAATTTTTTTCTCTGAAGGTCACCATTTTCTTATTGTCCATGAAATGAGAAAACCATCATAAAAATCTCTCAACGCTAAAATTGGATGTAGTATAAGAGTCTCAAGTCTCAAGCAAATTTCATTGATAATGGCAAAGTATTTAAGTAATAGATAAAATACAAATGGCAAGAAAATGTTCAAAGCCTAATTCTATATGAGGAAGTTCTCTGAAACCAAGAAAACAAGCCTATCAACCAATGGACCAGGCAAGTATTATAACATTAATTAGCTATAATTTTAATTCACTCTCATTTAGCACCTCAAATGTTAAAAATGGCAAACATGTTTTCAAATACGCAAGTGTATGTCAAGAAAACCAGTCACATCTGCAAGAATATTAATTGCCTTAAATCATTTAAAAATCAAATTGAGGATTTGTATTTGTGTTACCTGTTAGGTGTCATATATTATATATATAGATATATAGATATATATATCTATACATTATATAGAATGTTGCATATTGTATATTGTTATATGTCATATATTTTATACTATATATAATGTTAGTATTATATATTGTATATTAAAAAACACTGACAGTGCATCACATTTGAAATCTATTACATCAATAGATTTATCTGGTCTAAAAAGTTCAAGATTATCAGCTGGTCTAAAGAGAAAATAAAGGCTGTCAGAATGTTGTTATTTTTATTCTATCCTATTCAAGTACAGATTTTCATTGACTCTTTTCATTCTGAGAGAATTATTTGAGTTGTGGCAACATCATTAAAACAAACCAGGTCAGATAATCATTTGATCAAAATTGTTCGTTTATTAACAGAAATAAAGAAACCTCATTGTTCTCTTTCACAAACAGACTGAAATGAAAATATTTAGATTAAGTAATTTAAATAAAGTTAAACTGCTTAGAACAGGAAACTTAAGCAACTCAACAGTAATTACTATTCTCATCAAAGATAAAGAATAACTAGCCATTTAATAGTAAACAATAATTGGAATGTACAGTCCCAGTATAAAACTTCTATTGGAAGCTTTATGTTATACACTATTTCCCTTTCCCTAAAAATAACCACTTCCTAATGATACTGAGTCTGAAAGTGAAAGCCAAGGACATTCTTAAGTGTACATTTTCCAACTCATGAAATGTTCCTGAGTAAAGACCCCAAGGAATGCCCGGTGTCAGCCTCTCTCCTTTACCAGTCCCAAAAGGAATCCATCATAACAGTGGAATTCAGAAAAATGACAGCTTTATTTCTGAAGATATATTAATAAAACAATATTTGTTTATTTTCTTAAACATCTGAAGTAATGTAATTGATTCATGCCAGAAACATAAGTAGGATAATCCATGCTTCTGGATTAAGGCACTCATTGGCCAGGATCCATATTCCCTTAGATGTAAAACAGCAGAAGTAGAAATGATTTTGATTTTTTTAAATTTGGGAATTTTACTGGCCACATTATGCCATCAAACTATCATTCTCTTTTAGGGACATGTTTTCTCAAAGTCCTTTCCAATTCTGTACCAGAGCAGATGCCATCCATACCCTGCTAGATCCCCTGGGAATTTAAATTCTTCCTGCAGGCAAATGGCTTTATAGAAAACTGCCTTTCTCTCTGAGGGCTTTCTCCTGGCATAGGAAGGTACTCAGCCCTCTTATGGATCAGGCCAGAAGTGATAGTCCATTGCCTGCATTTGCAGTCCTCAACAAATAATGTATGAAATTGGTAGAAAAATAAGCCAGGGTCTTCGACCATTGGTAGGAATAACTCTAAGGTGAATTCTACATGAACTCCTAGAGATCCCCAGTGCAACTGAGCCTAAATTATTAACAGTGGCAAGTGCTAAAAACACACTGAAAACCTGAATTGGCTTTTCCTTGCTGTCTCTCACTCCCTCACACTCCTACTGATGTTTCCTGCGATCACCTCTCAAACTACTTGCTCTCAAGACCCGGTTTCAGGGTTTGCTGCTGGGGATCCCCCAACCAAATACACACCCTTAGGCCCAGGAAAGAGAGCTTCCTGTCCAGGGCCTCATGCTTTCTAGGGCCTTTGTGTCTCCTCTGTCATTGTCTCTCTGCCCATGCAAGGAGTACATGGGCTCATTGGGACAAGCCTATAGGGAACCAGCCCCATCCAAGTTTCCAGTTCATGTGATGCCATAATTCACAATCCAAACTGTTGGAACCAATTTTCAGGGCTTGCACAGGACTCTTCACTTTGACAGTCCTCTCATCAGAACACTCCTGGAACTGAAGCCTAAGGTGCAGCTATCAAGGGGAAGATGTAGACCAAAATTAATTATGTGGGCTGAGGCATCCACAAATTTGTACACGAGACCCCTTATGGTACACGCTGTTGAAGGTGAAGGAAGGGAGAGAACCTGGAAGGAGTGGGCACCTGGCCAGAGCCCAGCTATTCTGTGCTATCATATTCTTGTGCAAAACTCTAAGGTGGCCAAAAATTCTAAATTCCAACGTGGTCTCACAGGTTGGTTTATATTTGTCAATGTGGAATAACAGAATATAGTCTATTTAAAAATTTGTTAGTTTGATTTACTACTTAAAAAATTTAGCTATATGATATATGGGCTTGCATCTATACTTTTGACATGGTATCACGTGTTCTGAACAATCTGGACCCATCCTTTTCATCCCCTACTCTACTTAGATGGAGCTCACCTGGTGCCTTGACAGATGATCCTGGTAACTGTGGCAGTTCCCAGGGTTCTATGATTAAAGATAACCAAACATATCTAAATTTACCAGATTACAGGTACTGAAGGAAATAAAGGAAATAAAGACAGACTCTCTCTAGTGAAAGAATACATAATTTTATGTTAACATTAGCTACTAGAAGAAGTCAGTGTGATCTATAGTTTTTGAAATAACCCATAAAAATATACTGCGCTCAGATCCTAGAAAGGTCATGGTTGGCAGAATAAGTCAATACTGTTCTTTTGGTCAGCTATTACTGCAGAAAGAAACTACCTCAAAACTTAGTGGTTTAAAGAAACAACCATCTATTTGCTCATGGTTCTGGGGTCTGACCTCATTTGGGAAAGCTTACCTACTTAATGTGGTATTAGCTGGGCTCACTCATGATTTGGGACCTCAACTAGGAATTCTGGCCAAGAGCTCTCTAATCTATGAGATGAACCAAATATGTTACATACAGTACGTAAAAATTACTAGCTGCAAAAGAAGGCCCTAATGTATAAATGGTTATCATATATCTGTTACTTTCACCCTTAGTAAACCACTGGCCAAAGCAAGCCACAGGCCAAGACCAGGGTCAACAAGGAAGGGGAGACTACATAATACATGTGTACAGGCAGACGTGATCCATTTAAGCTTTACTGAAACATTCTACCATGCCTTAACTGCAAAGAGACATGTATAAAACTGATAAGGTGAGAGAGTTAAAAATCCCATTTTCTAGTTTTAGCTCTCTTTCCTATATTGATCTTGGGCAAACAATTTAAAGAGTCTTTTTTTTTTTAGCACATAAATTCTTAATCTGGTTAAATTAAGGAATAAGATTTAATCAGTGGCTTTTAAACATTTTATATTTTTTGGCTTGGGGGGTTACTGTGTCTGAAAAATACCTACGACAGAATCTCAATATATAAATATAAAGCAAAGTAACCTAGAGTTGATCTGGTTGAAGTTAAGATGAGAAGCTAGAAGGTTCCATTCATTTCCACAGCCCCCCTATAGACAAACAAAAGCACTTTAAAAGAATGTCAGGGCTCTACAGAATGTAATTTGATTCACTCACCTCTATTAGGTTTCTTTCTGCCTTACTATTTCATGATTAGATGAAAGTACAGCAGAAATTTGGAAGAGACTGAGTAATACAGTAAAATGGTTATTATCTTCTATACTTAATTATTTAGGTATATTATTAGCAAGCATATCTTAACTCAGAAAATGAAGTACCTAGAGAATTACTATATTTACGATACAAACTAATTTATAAAAATTAATTTATAATAAATATTTATTTGTTATAAATTAATGCATGAGTAATTACATTTTCAGAGAAATTTTTGACCTATTTGCTAATCCCACTTCCATCTACTACCAGAAAGTTTCAGCATACATTTTTTTTTCTATCCTACAAATAAAAAGATCAAATCACATACTAGCTGGAATTTTACCCATTTTAGTTACTTTATTGTGTTTTTATTGTCACACGAGCATCTGCCTTCACAAATACTCTGATAAAGTCAGTGATAGATTCACTGTGTGCTAATGATTACTCATTACTGACCTTCTTCATTTAATACCAAAAACGGATTCACAGACCTGTACCCCTGGGGCTAATAATACATTATATGTCAATTAAAAATAAATAAATAAATAAATAATTAGTCAATTAATAAAATTTTTAAAAATACCAAAAATGCCAAAATACCAAAATATCGAAAGTATGCTGTAGACTTCATATAAACAAGAAAAGGATTCAGCAATTACAAATTTTAGATCTGTTCGATTTATTTTGTAAAATGTTTTCTTTTTTTTATAGATTTTATTTCTTTATTTGAAAGAGAGACAGAGACAGAGCATGAGCAGGGAGCAAGAGGCAGAGGGGGAGGGAGAAGTAGACTCCCTGCTCAGTAGAGAGCCCAGGACCTTGAGATCAGGACCTGAGCCAAAGGCAGACATTTAACCTACTGAGCCACTTAGGTGCCCCAAATATTTTCTTTAGTAGAAGTGTAGTTTAGTAACATTCACTCAGGAAAAAATGTTTTCTGAAATGGCTTGTGCTTAAATTGTTAAATTTATTATACTATCCAATAAAGTAACAGCAATTTAAAATGATAAAGACCTATATATTTATGAACAAATTCACTTTTTGAAATATTGGTTAAAATGGACTTTATCACTTCAAAAGAGACTCAACTACTTTTGCTTTTCTATCACCAGGAAGATCTCAAATAAATATAACATTTAAGAGCGAAAACAGAGGGATAAAAAGAGAAAAAGGGAAAAGGGAAGAAAGGAAGAACGAAGGAGGATAATTATAAAGAAGAGAGGAAAGCAGGAATCAAAGAAGGAAAAAAAAAGTTTGGGGGGATGCTAAGACAATGGCATGTGACCTTTATTTTCCTAACCAATTCTGAATGGCTGAGAGCACTGGACTTATTTCCCCATGAAGTTTTTAAAGTATCTGTAACCAGGAAAGACTGGTATGCAACTCCCAGTCAGATTTTGCTGAAAGTCAATACTTGAACATCCTCACAGGTGCCCTAAAGCAGAGGAAGAATTCCAGAGAGAAAGATCAAAGTGAAGTAATAACTAAATGGCAAAAATTGACAATTATTTGCAGCAGAGCTACGGTAGGCTTAACTGGCAGACGGAAGCCTAATCTCATTAATTGTGTTGGTCAAGTCTAGTAGGCCGTTACTAAAGTCCCATCAGCTTGATCTTTCAATTATTTAAAGAAGTATAATAAAATCTCCCACTCTGAGGGTTTGTTCATTTCTTCTTCCATATTTGTCAAATATTTCCTTACCCATTTTGAGATTATGTGGTTAGGTAGAAATAAGTTTGGAATTTTTCTCTACATTGGATGATTTTTTTAAAAAGATTTTATTTATTTGACAGAGACAAACACTGCGAGAGGGAACACAGGCAGGGGGAGTGGGAGTGGAAGAATCAGTCCTCCTGCCCAGCAGGGAGCCTGATACAGGGAGTCCAATATGGGGCTCAATCCCAGGACCTTGGGATCATGACCTGAGCCAAAGGCAGATGCTTAACCACTGAGCCACCCAGGCACCCACACTGGATGATTTTTTTTAAATTAATGTATTTATTTGCTTTAAAGTCTACTTATTCTAATATATTTATGCCAGCTAATTCTTGATTAGTATATACATTACTAGGTAGGTACATTTCTGGATATCTTACCAAGTAATTTTGCCAACAATATAAAGCTGTACTTCACTTTCTATTCTGAAAATATCAACTTTCACAGTTTTGTCTGTTTCTATTTATCATGATTAATGATATATTTGTGTGGAACATCTCATATAGTACGTTTCTGTACTACACCCTTCCTTCAGCTCTTCTCTATTCTTGCATTCTATTGGACTCATCAAAGTTTTCTTTATTTCCTTTTATGTCACTGCTGGTTCAGAAATTATGCTGGGGTGCCCAGGTGGCTCTGTTGGTTGTGTCTGACTTTCCCTCTCAGGTCTTAACCTCAGAGACGTGAGGTCAAGCCCAGTGTTGGGCTCCATGCTGGATATGAAGCCTACTTAAAAAAAATGGGGTGCCTGGGTGGTGCAGTCACTTGGGTGTCTGACTCAGTTTAGGCTCAAGTCATGATCTTAGGGTCTCTTAGGGTTGTGGGATCGAGACATTGGTTAGACTCTGTTCAGTGCCGAGTCTGCTTAAAAAAATGACTCTCTCTCCCTGTCTCCCCCCCTCAAATAAATAAATAAATCTTTTAAAAAAAAGAAATTATATATCAAATCTCTATATTTTTTGGTTGTCCCAAGTTTTCAACATTTAGACTTTATAAAAAATATATTAAAATAGTTCAAACTTCTACCCCCAATACAAGAACCTTACATGTCTAATGGTAATACCCATCCCCCGATATAGTTATTATCTAGTAATGGAGTTCACTTTGCTTTTAGAACACTGAATTATTCATTATTATTTCCATAGTCAATCTTCACTGAGATTTACACACACTTATTGATGATTTTAATAACCACTGTTACTGGATCCTAATTCTTTTTTCTGAATTAAATTTCCTTCATTCCTAAGTAGGTCCTCCATTTGTTCTTTTAGCAAATATCTGTGAGTTTTAAATTGTCTCAACCTCATTGTTGGATTGAAAATATTTTTATTTCATCCTTACTCTTGAGTGATAGTTTACTGAGATTTAAAATTCTAGGCTGACAGTTAATTTGCTTTAGCACTGTAATTCCACTGTCTTCTGGCTTCTATTCTTACTGTTGGGAATTCTACCTTTGCTATAATTTTTGTTCCTTTGAAAATCATACCTTTTTGTCTTGTTGCTTTTCAGAATTTCTCCTTTACCCCTCTATGGTTTCATTATAACCCATTAAAGTGTGAATTCAGGTGTCACTCTCTTATCTTCTAGCATTAAAAGAAGTCATTTCTGCCTTTTCTTTTCTTGCTTGCTCCTATAAAAAGGAGAGGGGTCTCTTTCCTAGGTGGTCACTTGTAAAGGGTTCACTTTGCCATGATTTCTTAGATCAGCCTGTGGAGGTAACTCAACGCATCCCCATGGGCCAATTTCCTGTAGCAGAGAAGCATCCATCTATTAGATGTAGGGAGGATAGGGTCTTATACCCATTGGCAGTTTTCAAATAATCTAGGGAAAACTGACATTTTAGGAAATTGTGTTATTTTCCCATTAATGGATAAACTCTACTGTCACCAGTAACAAGAACCACAAATCACCTGGACTCTTCCCATCTCTGCTACCACCCCCAGATCTACATGCTAGATTCTGCACAGCCTTGATAGAATGATGTTCCTCCACATTTTCCCCAGCAGCGGGAGTCATTTTAACTCCAGAGGGTTTGGATTTCCAAGAGGAATGCAGCAAAAGAAGTCTTACTAGAGGGTCCTCTTGGAAAATATTTTACATAGATTCACTTACTCATTAGAAAAAAAAAAAAGGTTTAAAACACCTACTATGTGCCAGAAGGGGTGCAAGGAGGAGGCAGCTTCCTAGTTTTCTGGTAGGTACAGATAATAAATTTCTGAGGAAAAGACAGATTATGGGACTAGACTGTTTCCTTTTTATACCTAAATTTTCTTTTAATTACGCATGAGCTGTGGAGGCTATTAAATGTGTTTTTCAATCAGGCCACATCAGCTCAGTAATTACTGGGAATTTCTCATAGGACTTCTGTAATGGGTGGCTGTTATCTTTCCTTTCCAATGCTACTGAATTTTTGAATTTCTCTATGTATTCATGGATCATTTAATGGAAAATTAGAAGAGAGCTTGCCAATATTTTAACTAGGAGTCAAGAGTTGCTGCTTGCCAATATTTTAACTAAGAAGTCGTCTTTCTTTCTATATAAATTTTTAAGATAAAATGTCCAAAATAAAAGAGCTGAAATAAAATTTCTAATTAACCCCTCCAAGAGGAAAGAAGCAAGGGATTACTGATGGTAAATTAACTGTCTTTTGCATTTTTCAATTTCGAATACCATAAACTTCCTCTAATTGTCATGTGTTAAGAATAAAATCCGTTTTAAATAGAGTTGATTTTTAAGTTCTTATAGATTGATTTACTAAGAGTGCAAATTAATTTAAGCTGTTAGCAAGCCAATAAACAACACATTCTCTAGGATTTAAACTAGGGGAAAAGGCTTATGCAATTTTTGATTAAATGTCTTCCTAAATGTATTATTGCATAGCATATGTTCACTATTGAAGATCTAATGGAAAGATTAAGATGCTGTTTAAAGCTCACATTTGTTTTTGCTTGCAGGCTCTATGTCCATAGACATAAAACAATAAAAGGCAAACTGGGAGACACTAATAGAACTGAAAGTATCTACAATAAAACTATAAGGATAATACTATATACTCCGTCTTGGATATTATAATCATGTAGACTTGGTTATAGCAAATTATTTGATTTAAAGTATGTTTTCTTTGATAATATAAGCCACAATCTTGTTTCATGAATGTAAGGTGGGAGGAAGAAAGAACCTGGGGCTGGCAGAACCCCCAGACGTTAGGACAAGACAGAGATTAACAACTGAACAGGCTGGAAACTCTGACTCTGGGAGGATAGGTATGGGAAGGGAAGCGAGATGAGAAAGGAGGATTAGTCAAACATTTGTGACTGGGATTTTCAAAAACAGAAGTGGCGTTATAATCAAGTATGTGGACCAGAGATAAGAAAAACTAGGTCTGATTGATGTCAGAGACCTGTTCTATAGTCAAGAAAGACCCAGGATCCTGAGTTCAGAGGCAAGATTCTTGTTTAAGAGAATTTGGGCTGTTTAGGACAGGAGTGGATTGCAGGACGAGTGAGCGTACCAGTACCTAGGGAGGGAGTCTGCAAACAACTAGTTTGGATTTTAAGAAATAGAGTAGAAACTTACACCAGGGTACTAAAACACGAAGGCTAGAGGAAGATGCACCACAAGGATGAGAGCACAGAAAGAGGGAGCCAGGGTTGCCAGATTCATACTATAGTAGTACTCAAGAGAGGGCAGGTATGACAGGGGAGACCGATGGACAGCACAGGTGGGAGCCGAGATCCCAGGTCTCAGGACCTGGGATGAAGTACGTGAGCAGAGACGGTAGGGGAAAGGGAAAGAAACTGAATCGTCTAGGAAAGCTGCTGACAGTAGAACGAGAATTCCTTAAAATATTAACAGTAAGACAACATTGCAGTATGGGATCCATTTCACCTGCTTCCTGAGATTCCCTTGGTTCTGCAACCTCCAGCAACCTCACTACTTGGCCTGCCTCCGTGTTCCTCTGCCTGAGGATGACCTGCAACTTCCTTCTGAATTAATGGAGCCAACCCCTTGGCCACTGCTTGGTGGACAAGTAGATCAGTCCCAAGCTCAGAATTTCTGGCTCCTCTTGCCATGGTAGGGCATTCTGTAGGGCCAGGGAAGGCCACCTCAAAGCCGAGGGCCATTAACTCCCACGGAGTAAAATCTGGCCAATAGGTGTAAGAGACAGGAGGTACCCATGAAGACAAAATTATTTCCCTTCCTCTTTCACAGTGATTACTCACAGATATTTTTCACATAGTTTTTCTTTATTTCTTTTTTTTTAAGATATTGTTTATTTATTAGAGAGCGAGAGATAGGGAGAAATTACAAGCAAGGAGGAGAGGGAGAAGCAGACTCCCCACTGAGCTGGCAGCTAACATGGGGCTCGATCCCACGACCCTGGGACCGTGATCCGAGCCGAAGGCAGACACCTAGCCAACTGAGCCACCCAGTC
The DNA here is from genome assembly GCF_010015895.1 of Lontra canadensis. Classification (NCBI taxonomy): domain Eukaryota; kingdom Metazoa; phylum Chordata; class Mammalia; order Carnivora; family Mustelidae; genus Lontra; species Lontra canadensis. The sequence continues at coordinate 5,484,590 of NW_022631080.1, read as the reverse complement.
TCCCCTTCACATAGTTTTTCAAAGTGATACCTGTTGAGCAACCTGTTGCATCTATTCATGGAGGTAAACAGTCAGCACTGAGATAGCAGCTCGAGCATCATTCATTGTTTTGCTTCCCCTTCTTCCCTTTCTTGGTTCTCTTTGCTCTCACTCTCATTGCCCTGAGTTTGCACCTCCCACGTAAAGCATCAGTACTTAATTCGCACCAGTCTCTTCACTGTTTAGGGGACTCAAACTAAGATAATCACTAACCAAAAAATACAGACTTGATGTGACATCTTACATGGCCTCCTGAAGGGATTTTGATTTTCTGGGCCTGATTTTCTTCATGTGTAAAATGGAGATGTAAAGTGATGGCATTACACCGCACAGCAATGGATCCCTAACTCTAACATGTGGATTAACTATGACAGTGATTTGGAAGGAAACTTTTTAAAAATATATTTATTTATTTATTTATTTTAGAGAGAGGAGGGGAAGGGCTGAGGGAGAGAGAGTCTTAGGCAGACTCCATGCTGAGCAAAGAGCCTGAAGCAGGGCTCAGTCTCACAACCCTGGGATCACAAACTGAGCTGAAACCAAGAGTCTGATGCTCAAATGACTGTACCACCCAGGCGCCCCACTTCCAATATTTTTTTTTTTTAAGTAGGCTCCATGGAGCACCGGGTGTGGTGCACAAACAATGAATCTCGGAACATGAAAAAAATAAAATTAAGATGTTAAAATAAATAAAGAAATAACGAAATAAATAAAGTAGGCTCCATGCCCACTGTGGAGCCCAATACGAGGCTTGAATTCACAACCCTGAGAACAAGACAAGAGCTGAAATCAAGAGTCAGGCACTTAACCAACTGAGCCACCCAGGCACCCCAGAAACTTAACATATAGGTTCCTAGACCTCTTCCAACCTGGGAGTGATTCACTAAGTCTAGATTTGGGCCTGGAAACTGTATTTTGTAAAAGGCATCCAGGTGTCACTGATGTATAACCAGGGTTGGCAACAAACAGCGAAGCTGGGGGAGCACAGGCTTCGGATACTACAATTCACAAATCTCTTCCATTTGTGTCAGAAACCTAACTAAAACTAGCAGGAACCACAGAGGTAATCTGCGGCCCCACTAACTGGCATGTACAGAAGGAATGACCACCTTTACAATGACAGAATCCAGAGATACACCTGGAGTCATAACATGTCATCCTTCTTTCTCTATGCTGACCTCATTCTTGGAGACTCTACCCACTTACCCCAGACTTATATCCTACCAGCTTAGCAGACCTGGGGGAAAAATCCCTTTCCCAAAATTCCAGCAAAAGTCTAAAGGCTGACAGTCCCTGAATTAACTGTGGACAACTGAAGCCCTGAAACAATTTTTGTAACCAGGTGAATAAACACTCCAATGACCAGAGAGCTAAGGAGACAAGCACTTATCAGTTAGAATTGTGTATCAGCGTTATCATGTGCCCAACTGCTGTCATTTCTATTAGTCTATAAGCTTCTTGAGGACAAGAACTTATTATGATTTCCTCATCATTTGAATCCCCTTAAAACAAATCCAAGTGAATGAGTGAAACTCCTTTAAATCTTCAATAAAATATAATTAAGTTTCTAACAAAAATAGATTTTAAAAATTTAAAAAAATATGAAGAATGGTAGAGGTACAAATATTACAATTAAACAATTAACTTTTGGGACAAATAATTAAATGAAATTCAACACAGCTTAGATAGGGACATAGATATAGATTATTAATTGAATTATTTTTTTATTCCTTAAAATCATTTTTATATGATAAAGCATATACTTTATTTATTTTATTTATTTTATTTAACATATAAAATATTTATATGAGAAAATATATACTATGCCCAGAAAAATCAATCCAAGCTATCAATTCTTCACAGAAATTCTTTATTTTTAAAATTTTTTTCTCCACAAAAAATCTTTCCTAACTTTCCCAGTAAGGATTTCCAATGCTTTCTGTCCATATTAAGATTTATTTGAATCACACAATTACAGTTCAAATATTCTGATAAAGATCTACATATTACTGTATAGTTTCCACCTCAAAAATCACAACGTCAACTGCAAGTCTAAGATCTCTCTTTCCTAAGTCAGAGAAAGGCAAATATTATATGATCTTTTACATGTAGAATCTAAAAAACAAGAACAAAAAAAGAACAAATAAACCAAAAAACCTAGAAAAAGAACCTCAAATACACAGAACAGACTGATGGTTGCCAGAGAGGAGAGAATGGGGGGATGGGCAAACTGGGTGGAGGGGACTGGGAAATACAGGCTTCCAGTTAGGGAATGAATAAGTCATAGAGATGAAAGGCAGAGCATAAGGAATATAGTCAGTGACACCGTAACAGCATTGTACAGTGACAGATGGGAACCACACTTCTGGTGAACATAAACATGCGGCATAATACATAGACTCGTCCAATCACTATGTCATACACATGAAAATAATATAACACCATGCGTTAGGTATACTTCCATTAGTCATTCAACCGGTAAATATAAAATTTCTTTTTCTGAGAAAAACCAAGGTTGTTGGCTAAAAAGAAAATTTTAAAAAATGACATTTCTATAGGGCAGTTTATATAAAAGGGAGACACTAAGTTATAACCTGCCGCAGGTCAGGCAACGAAAAAAAACTGAAGAAGAGATACCCTGAAACGGAAAGAGATAGGAGTGAACATTCGCAGCAGCTCAGTCATTTACCCATCCTAAGGGTGGCCTGGGCTGAGGCCAGAATACGAGAGCACATGACCCCCTTTTCTGACTTGGCTGAGGAATCTATGAGCAGTGATATGAATTGAGGAAAACACCTGATCAACAGGACTGACCCCTGTACCCAGGAGTGTGATTAGGGAAGAGGCTCAAAAGATTGAGTTACTTCCCATGAACACATTCCCCAAAGGTGATGCGCATCAGTGACCCACATTAGGATAAAAAGTATTTCAGAAAGCAGGACAATCAAGAAAATAGAAATATCAATGGTCAGACCTTGAAATTTATATATAAAGTGTTAATAGGTTTATCTCTTAAGTGCCCACTCCCCTGCTGACCACTGAAGCTACATCCTTTCCTCTTTCACTCTATCACCAGACACCCTTTTCCTAATGATAGATCACAACTATGCTTCTACATGAAGTCAGTTAGGTGCACCTGGGATAGCACTCCACATGCCAGAGATGGTTAAAAGGCACCTCTCTGAGAAAGGACAAGATTATTATTTTTCCTTCCACAAGAGCTGTGATCACACCAGCTGTCATGACACTTATTAAAACACAGAAGACAAAGATCAAAATATTTTAAGCATAAAGGACAAAATGAAAATTCTCTAAGATTCTATGTTTAATGTTAAAATAAAGAAACATAGTGAAACATAGGAATGGTAAATAATCATAGACCTAATACTGAAAAGCTGACTTTAAATACTTCATTATCTTTTATTACACGTATGTGTGATATTACAATGGAATGTGTCACTGGTGCAATGAATGCACAAATGAATGCATTCATTGCATTCAAATATTACTATAATTGCCCATAAACTTAAGAACAAAATTCTATTTCAGACATTATTTTTCCTCTGACTTTTAGTTTTAAAAAATGAACTTTCTTCTCTTCACACACACACACACACACACACACACACACACAATGATAAAGCAGCAACAAAGAAAATAGTGATTTCCTAAAGTATGTAAGTATACTTACCTAACTACTTTCCTGACTTCTGAATTTTACTAAAGTTCTGTGCATTCAATTTAATATACTTTAGTTAAAATAACTTCTGAACCCCTATGTATGAAAATACAAAATGAATTTACAAATAGAATTGCACTTTCATAAGAAAAAAAGAATGACTATTATTACCAGAATCTTCAAATATAAGAATAAAAATTGATCAACCAGGGAGATAAGAACAAGTCATTATTTTCAGTCAGGTATTATATGGATAAAAACAACTGATATAAAATAGAAATGGCTGAAAGTTATAAACAGAACTAAAAATTATACATATCTAATATGTCAATCTAGTCACCAACAATTTGTAGACCGTTTGAAACTGAAAACCAGATGCTGGACCTTTTTTATTGAAACAGTGAAGACAAAGTTTGGGTTAAGTTCCCATATGGCTAGTCATATTTCTCCATGCCACAACCACTGTCAGCACATCTCACTAGCTAGTTATCCAAAGAAGTAATACTCTTAGTCGTTAGATAGAATGAAAGAATAAGCCACAGAAAAGCAACTACCAATAATGAAAATGTCACTCAGAATATGTCCCAAGGATGGCAAACACTAGGGACAATTTTCCACATCAAATTCTAAAAGACAAGGATTTTCTCCATCTTGGGTACCTTAACATTGCTTACTTATACACAGTAAGCCCTCAATACATATTTGTTGAATAAAGTATCCCATAATCTAGCATCTCTGTTCAAAGAGGGTAAAGATAATACGTTCTAGAGTAAATTATGCAATTATGTCACTATCTACTTGATTCTAGTTAACCTGCTCACCTTCCCTGTGTTTGTTTCGTCACCTACAAAATGTGGAAGTTGGGCTACATCAGTAGCTTTCAAATCAGAACCCCAGCCTTATGAAAATGTGCTTCATGAGCCATTGCTGGGGTTATAATAACAGGTCAGCAGAGGACAAGCAGACTGAGTTCTAAAGCATCTTCTCTGATTTTGAACAGAGAAACTTTCCATTTTCCTAATTTATATATTGGATGTTTCATGACATTTCAACCTCCCTCCCTAAACAACTATTGTTACTGTTAATATACTCTTAAATAATCAGTGGGTCAAGAAAAACCTGGGGAAATCAGAAAATACTTTATGATTAATGAAAATAAAGATAAAACATACAGAAACTTGTAGGATTAAGCTCAAGAAGTAATTCATAGTTGCAAATGCCTATATGGAATTTTGTAACTATAAATGCCTACAATAAAGAAGAAAAGAGATCTGAAATCAATAACCTAAACATTCACTTTAAGATACTGGAGAAAGAAGAGCAACCTGAACTAAAAGAAAGTAGAATGAAAAAAATAAAGATTGAAAGAGAAATTAATGACAGAGAAAACAACAGAGAAAAGTCACTAAAACCAAAAGCTAGCTCTTTGAAAAGATCAAGAAAACTGACAAACATTTAGCAAAATGGAACAAGAAAAAAAAGAAAAGAAAATATTCAAATTTGAATCAGAAATGAAAGTAGGGACATTACTTCTGCCATACAGAAAAAATACGGAATGTAAGAGAATGGTATGAACAATTGTATGCCAAAAATTACACAATTTAAGTGACACCACTGAAAGTGACTCAGAAAGAGACAATCTAAATAGATCTACATAACAAGTAAAGATATTGAATATCAAAAGCAAAAACCAATGAAATGCTAGCAAACAGAATTCAGCAGCATATAGAAGAATTATCAACATTACTGTTTTAATGTGCTTGGGATGCCATTAACAAAATAGGATAAACTAGATACCTTATAAATAACACATTTACTTATCACAATTCTGGAGGCTGAAAGTCTAAGAATGAGGTGCCAGAAGAGTCAAGTGAGGATCCTCTTCTGGGTTTCAGATTTATCTTTGGATCCTCACATAATAGATAGGGTGAACTAGCTCTTTGGGACATCTTTTAAAAGGATACCAATGCCATTCATGAGGGCTGTGTCCCCATGACCTAATCACCTCCCAAAGACCATACATCCTAATAACATCACCTTGGCCAATAAGTTATCAACATATGAATTCTGAGGGGCCAAAAACATTCAAACCATAATGATTACCAAATGGTATTTATCACAGGGATGAAGGTTGGTTTAACATCCAAAAAAATCAATGAATACGATATTCTGTAACAATAGAATTAAAAAACCCAAAATCTACATGTTTATTCCAATTATGCAGAAAAATAATTAGAAAAAAATACAATATGCTTTCATGAGAAAAACATGCAACAAACTAGGAAGAGATGGGAACTTCCTCAACCTCATAGAGAGCACCTATAAAATACCTACAGCTATCATGATGCTTAATGATTAAAGACTAGATTCTTTTTCCATAAATTCTAGTAGACAAAAATGTCCCCTCTTAATGCTTCTATTTAACATTCTACTGCAGGTATTAACCAGATCAATTAGGTATGAAAAAGAAACATAATGAATCCATTTCACAAGGGAAGATGTAAGACCATCTCTATATGCATATAACATCATATTTTATATGGAAAATTCTAAGGAATCCAGCAAAATAAAATTTAAATAATCAATCCATCAAGGTCAGATGATATAATTTTAGTATACAGCAGTCAACTGTATTTCTATACATTTGAAATGAATAATCCAAAAATGGAAATAAGGAAACAATTCTATTTGTAATATCATGAAAAAGAGTAAAATATTTAGGAATATATTTAACAAAAGAAATACAAAACTTACACTTTCAAAACTATGAAACACTACTGAAAGAAATTAAAGAATATCTAATGAAATGGAAAAATATTACATGGTCATGAATCATAAGACTTAGTATAATTAAGATGATAATCCTCTCCAAATTGATTTATAGATTCAATGTAATACCTATCAGATGGATAGTTGGCTTGCTTGTTCTAAAATCCATAGGGAATTGTGAGAATATCAGAACAGCCAAATAATCTGGTTAAAAAAGTGCAATGCAGTAGGACTCACACTTTTTTATTTCAAAACTTATTACAAAGCCATAATAATCAGAAAAGTGTGGTACTGGCCTAAACAGACATATAGATCTATGGGATAAAATAGAAAACCCTGAAATAAACCACATATTTATGGTCAAGTGGTTTTCAACAAGGGTGTCAAGATAATTTAACACAGAAAGAGCAGTATTTTCTTTTCTTTTTTTTTTAAGACCCATTTATTTATGGGGCACCTGGGTGGCTCATTCAGTTGAGCATCTGTCTTCAGCTCAGGTTGTGATTCCAAAGTCCTGGGATCAAGCTCCACACGAGGCTCCCTGCTCAGTAGAGAGCCTGCTTCTCCCTCTTCCTCTGCTCCTCCTGCTTGTTCTCTCTCTTACAATGTCTCAAAAAAAAAAAAAAAAAAAAGAGAGACCCATTTATTTAAGAGAGAGAGCATGAACAAGTAAGTGAGGGGAGGGTCAGAGGAAGCAAGAGGGGAAGCAGACTCCCCGTTGAGCGCAGAGCCCAATGAGATGTGAGGCTGACTCTCATGACAGTGAGATCACAACCTGAGCCAAAACCAAGAGTCAACCGACTGGGCCACTCAGGCACCCCAAAAGAACAGTATTATCTTTTTTTTTTCTTGTTTTAAAGATTTTATTTTATTTTTGACAGAGAGATACACAGTGAGAGAGGGAACACAAGCAGGGGGAGTGGGAGAGGGAACACAAGCAGGCTTCCCACTGAGCAGGGAGTCCAGGCGAGGCTTGATCCTAGGACCCTGGGAGCATGACCTGAGCCAAAGGCAGATGTCCAACGACTGAGCCAACCAGGTGCCGCAAGAACAGTATTTTCAACAAATGTTTCCAAGACCACTGGGACAGCCACATTCAAAAGAATGAAGTTAGACCCTTACCTCAAACAATATGCAAATATTAACTCAAAATGGGTAAAAGATCTAAATGTAAGGACTAAAGCTATAAAATTCTGAGAAGAAAATAGAGCTCAATCTTCATGCCCTCAAACTTGGCAACGGATTCTGAAATATGATATCAAAAGCAAGAATCATAATCAATAACAAAAACAGATCAATTAAAATTAAGAACTGTGCTTCAAAGAACAGTTTTAAGAGAGTGAAAAGACAACCCACAGAATGTAAGAAAATATTTGCAAATCAAATATGTGATAAAGTATTATATCTAGAATATAGATAAAACACTTGCAAATCAATCAGAAAAAGACAAATCAAGTTAAAAAATGGGTAAAAGATCTGAATGGACATTTATACAAATGATATATAAGTAGCCAATAAGGACATAGAAAGAAGCTCAGCATGCCGAGGCACCAGGGAAATGCAAGTCAAAAGCATTTAAGATACCATTTCTACCCACCAGGATAACTAAAATTAAAAAGTAAGATAATAAAGAGTGTTGTCAATGATGCGGGAATACTGGAACCCTCGCACACTGCTGGTGAAATGTAAAATGGTACAGCCTCTTTGGAAAACAGTCTGGTGGTTCCTCAAATGTTTAAACATAGTTAAACATGTGACACAACAGTTCTACTTACAGCTGTATATACCCAAGAAAAATGAAAACATATGTTCACCCAAAAACTTGCACAGAAACGTTTATTTACAGTAGGCAAAAGGTAGAAGTAACCCAAATGTTCATCAACGGATCAACAGTAAAACCAAACGCATTAGTCATACAATTGGCCATTAGAAGGAATGAAGTACGGATACATGATACAATGTGGGTAACTATGAAAACTTTCTGCTAAGTGAAAGAAGCCAGTTATAAAAATACCACAAATGACATGATTTTTCATATGAAACCTCCAAAATATGCAAATCTATGTAGAGAGAAAAATTAATGATTGCTTAAGGCTGAGGGGAGGGGTGGATGATAGGGAGTTGATAGATAAAGGGTATGGAGTTTCCTTTTGGGGTGACAGAAATGCTTTAAAATGGACTGTGGTAATGGTTACATGTATCTAAGCAATTTAAAGAAAACCATTGAATTATACACTTTAAATAAATTGGTGAACTGGGCTGCCTGGGTGGCTCAGTGGGTTAGGCCTCTGCCTTTGGCTCGGGTCGTGATCTCGGGGTCCTGGGATCGAGTCCCGCATCGGGCTCTCTGCTGGGCAGGGAGCCTGCTTCCTCCTCCCTCTCTCTCTCTCTCTCTCTCTCTGCTTGCCTCTCTGCCTACTTGTGATCTCTCTCTGTCAAATACATACATACATACATACATACATACATACATACATAAATTAGTGAACTGCATGGTATGTGAACATCTTAAAGTTATTAAAAATAAAATACATAAATAAATACAAGAATAAAGCTTTAAGTACGAGTATAGATAAATATCCTCTTATTTTTCACTTGACGTAAATTCAAATTTATATCAGGTATTTATAAGACAAGTACTATCTTTTATGATTATGATTACAAGACTTCTTGAAAGGTAGACTATAACAGAAACTATTACATTTATAATTAAGTATAAACTTAAAGATCGCAGATAGAGAATACGTTCTTTACTTTTCCTAGTTTTTGTTCTTTTTGATCTTGCGAGATTTAAATGTAGTATATGGATTACTGATTTCCTTCTGGAATTTAGTAACATTCTTTTATACAATGTAATCGGACTTGATGGTTTACAGTTGTGGCAATCCTATATGAGAAATGCATTTGAATTACATTTCTAAGTGAATTAAAGAAATTCTATTTCAAAAAGCTTTTGCAAATTTAAAAAAGATTTTACAAAAAAAAAAAAGACCTGTAACAAATATATCACTACAAGTTTAACTATATTTCTTTTGAGAAGAATGAACTAACAGCACATTTCTAGGATGAGGTGATTTGATGATGTGGACAATAAAGTATAGAGGATTGCTTCAATTTAACTCTGTTTATTTATTTAAATATTTTATTTATTTATTTGACAGACAGAGACAATGAGAGAGGGAATACAAGTAGGGAGTGGGAGAGGGAGAAGCAGGCTTCCCGCTGAGCAGAGAGCCTGATGCAGGGCTCGATCCCAGGACCCTGGGATCATGACCTGAGCCGAAGACAGATGCTTAACGACTGAGCCACCCAGGCGCCCCTTAACTAGGTTTAATCATTAAACCCAACATTTTAATTGGTACTCTGTTAAATGAAATTTACTTTTATTCTATTTGAAATGCATTTATGGCTATGAGATGTAGCTCAGAGATGTAGGGTTTATTTGTCAAAGCAGTTAATAAATTTTAAGCAGAAATTTACTTTTGTATTTTTGTAATAATTGTGGAGTCTTATTTTCATACTGAAGGATAATTTAGCTATTACAATAATATATTTAATCCTTATAAAATGGATAAAACCACAGATAGTTTAGTTATTAATAATAAATTTTTCATATAGTTTATAATCACATTACATATTAAATAGATGCCATGGAAAGATTCAGTGAATATTTGTCACCTATTAGACCTGTAATTATTAGTAAATGTTAGAAAATTAAGAAAATTGGAATCAAATGGGAGAAGGTACAGGAGAACAGTGTTCCTACAATATACACTTCCAATATGTCTGCCACATATCCCTTGAGAGAGAACAAGACCCTGGGTCAATGTAAAATACTAGAAACTGAAGAGATACCCTTAGAAATGAAGGTTTCGAGCTCTGTGTAAGTTATCAGAAAAAAAATCAGCCTAGAGCATACTGCTTGATTGTTCTTGTATATATTTTTCATGGAGCACACAAAACACACAGGAACCTCTATATTGGGGAGGTAATAAGTGTTACCAGATCTACGGGAGATTTCCTGTTTACCTGTACCCATTTGAGGTCCATAAAACTCTTCCTGTCCATAAACTTCAACATCCCCAGAACCACAAGCAGATGAAGTTCTAAGTCAAGACCTACAACCAGGTAAAAGTCTAGGTTTTATGAGGCCTGAGGCTTTTAAAATTTAGGGACCTTCTTCAAGAGAAAGAATATAAAATCACAAATATAAATCTAGGTACAGAGACTAAGAAGGGGGCATCAAAGAAGTGAAGAATCATAAAAATTTGTGTGTCTTTTGTAGTACAGTAAATCTGACTCTGAAATCACTAAATGTTTCAGGAATATTTCATGGTCAAATTTAATAGTTCTAGTGCCTAGAGGTGAAGTACTTTAAGGGTGACAAGACTAGAGTATAATTAATAGCCAATGTTTATTAGGTATATCATATAGCATTTAAATTCTTAGCATATGTATCTCATTAAATTTGCACCTCATTGAGAAGAAATAGATGTGATTACTTTTTCCATTTGTGTAGTACTGATGAAGACCTGAATCATTAACAGTGGGAGTAGAGAAGAGAAGGAAATAAATTACAGAAAATTTGGAACTACAAGATGAATTGTAGGCATGAGCTCAAAAGAGTGAAACTTCAAGCAGTATGCCCAGATTTCTAATATAAGAGACAGGGTGGATATATGTCCCACCAAATGGAAAGATAAAGATTATATTATAAGGAACAAATCAATGAAGAATAATAAAACATTCATTTTTAATCTGAGGGATAAATCTATTTGTATATCTACCTGCATATCTATATCTGTATCTATATCTATATTTATATCTATAGGTAGGCATGTCATATACCCCTGAATATCAAGTTGAAAACAGAAGGAAAAGGGTAGGAGTAAGGATAAAAGTTAGGGATGTGAGATGGTAGTTTTAACTATGGGAGTGTACAGAATCTCCTATGGGATATATTAAAAGTAATATTCGCCCCAGTAAGACAAGTAGATCCTTGAGATTCCCATATTGATAGAGTAAACAGAGTAACTCATGAAAAGATTAAGAAGAAATCTTATCAAGGGGATGGAGAAGAAATGCAGGGAACAAGGATATAAAGCCCTATCTCAAATGTCTAGAATTGTAAGTAGATACCCAATCAACCAGGTCAAATGCAAAAGAGATCCAACAAGGTCAAGACTGAGAATGGTCCATTGGATTTGGCAATTAGAAAGCAACTAGGCATTTTACTACAGTGGTAGAGCAAAAGCCAGATCTGAGAGGGTGAGAACAAGTCATGCAGGAATAGGAACTACAAATGAAGATAGCCCTACTCAGAAGTATGTTTGTCATGGGAAAGGTATAAATGTCTTTAGTTTCTGAAGCTTGAGAAAGTTTGAGAGGTAAAAGTGAAGGAACTACTCCCAAAGAAGAAGGAACTGTGATAAATAACAAAGAGGTTTTCTGGGATAAGATAAAGGATACACACCACAAGGTTGATAGAGTAGATTCCTATTATTTGGAGATTGAGGGGGAGGTGGTAAGGACGTTAAGGAAGAGTGTGTGCTCACGTAGCCCCCTCTCCTCCATGACAGAGGTGACAAAGTCATTTGTCCAGTGGAGGTTGGAGACGGGAAAAAACTAGAGTAAAGAGGATGTTTGAGAAGGCTAAAAACCATGTGGAAAGGTTGCTGTGAGCCAAGCAAGGGTCCATGGATAAGCAAGTAGAAGGATCGATGCCTCAATGGGGTCTGAGACAGAATCAAACAGAACTGGGAAAATTAAATAAGAAAAACTATAAAACCAGCTGTCACAGTGCTTTGCATATTGTTGGTGCTCAAAAAATATTAGACCTACTCTAGTCCATTAACAACAAAGGAGTCACAGAATCTTTGAGATATATGAAGTGAGACAAGTAATGTCTTTTCATTGGGAAAATGTCCAGCGTGTACATCTGTCACATCTGTGGAGACAGATGCAGCTACTTGTGTGCACACGCACTTTGTCTACAGCCTCATTTCCTTCTGTTGAAAGCATTATAATGTTAAAGGGTGGGATGGAAAAGATAACACCTTCCTAAATGATGGAGCTAAAATAAATACAGATTTAAGTAGATTATTTCAAATAATTATAGTAATAGCTATGGTTAACCAGAAATGTAGAAGTTTCATTAGGAATTTCAAAAAGGTAAAAAAGACTGATTGGCAACTTTAGTATGAATGGGTAGAAGACAGCCACTTTTCAATACCTCATAACTAGTGCCTTCTCCTGACATTAGAACTTCAATAGATTATAAGAATGTCCCACTTACACCCCTTTCTTGCAATTAGCAGGAATACTGGGCTATCTCTCCTTCTCCAGATAAATACTTACCATTTCTTCCTCTCTCCATGCCACCTATAGAGAAAAAGAATGAAAGGAAGGAAGGAAGGAAGGAAGGAAGGAAGGAAGGAAGGAAGGAAGGAAGGAAGGAAGGAATGAAAAAAGAAAAGAAAATATTTACGGGCACCTGGCTGGTTCAGTTGGTAGAGCATGTGACTTGTGATCTCGGGGTTATGAGTTTGAGCCTCACACTGGGTGTAGAGATTACTTTAAAGAAAAATCTTTTTAAAAAGACCCCAGGGGCCCCTAGGTGGCTCGGTGGGTTAATCCCCTGCCTTCAGCTCAGGTCATGATCCCAGGGTCCTGGGATCGAGCTCTGCAAAAGGCTCTCTGCTCAGCAGGGAGCCTGCTTCCCCCTCTCTCTCTGCCTGCCTCTCTGCCTACTTGTCATCTCTCTCTCTGTCAAATAAATAAATAAAATAAAATTTAAAAAAAAAGACCCCAAAATTTATTCCTATGTTACTATATTGATTGCTAGGAATTTGTGGTTCTCTTCAAAGTGGCTTATATCACAAAGATAAGCTTTTTTTTTCCCACAAAGATAAGCTTCTTAAATGTTTACTCTTCTTTCTCTCAAATTCCAATAGAATGTTATTTATTAAACTTCAATAGCATATGTTCCTTTCCTTTTCATTAATCAAGTCCACTGCTTAACAATAGAATGTACACGGCACTGTTTAGGCTATATATTTTATGTAACCTGCTACGATCCTGAGTTAGAATATTCTGATTTTGTAAACTTAATTTATTTAAATGTATGCTGAAGGAAGTGGATACAGAAACCTGGGCTGCAAGACTCTTCTATAAAGTCAACTGCATAGAAAATCAAGTTAGGAACCATGATACGCAAATTATATTTTAAAACTTTTGTGCATGATCTTTTAAAATTTACAGCTCTATTTTTCTTAATTCTCACAATAATCTTCTTACTGAAATGGAGAGTTCACAATTGATATGAAAGAAAAACATTAGCCTTGGAAAATTATGTGAGCGGAAGACTTTTCAATATAGATAACTTCATACTTATTTATAATTAAAGAGCACCTTAATATGCCACTTTTAATCATTTTGCCGAAAGGAATTGATTCTCAAGAGTGTTAGGTGAATGGCTGAATAAGTGAATCCTAGCTGGGCTTATAATACACACAACTTTATCCAGTTATCTCAAAGGGGTTAAAAAATTATCATTATCAAATCTTCATTTAAACATTTAATAGTATAATGAAAAGCCGGAGGCAATAAAGATTAAAAAAAAAAAAAAAAGACAACAACTTAAGAGCTGTCACCAGCTTGACAGGTGATGAGTTAAATATACCCTCACAGTTGTTGGGTGGACTTAAGCTTTTCTGTTTATTATTTTGATTTTGAATGTTTAGACAAGGCACCTACTCTCTAATTTGTCCTGGGCTTCATCATCCCTCTTGCCTTAGACCAGATCTAATTCATAAATCCTTATTACCTGCTTGGCCACTTAGCATTTGAATCTGAGATCTCAGATCTCCTATGAAGGTAAAATGAACAGATTACCCTGTAACCTTATCATCTGTAACCACCTATTCAGATTTAGAAATATGTGTATATATATATATATATATATATATATATATATATATATATATCTTTTTTAAAAGACTTTATTTATTTATTTGACAGAGAGAGAGGGAACACAAGCATGGGGAGTAGGAGTGGGAGAAGCAGGCTCCCCACCAAGCAGGGAGCCCGATGTGGGACTCTATCCCAGGATCCCGGGATCATGACTTGAGCCAAAGGCAGACACTTAATGACTGAGCCACCCAGGTGCCCCTGAAACATTATATGTTTAACACAAAGCCTCAGGAAAAGAACACAGGAAGATATAACAAAATGTAAGTTAGCAACAATATAAAGTAGAATCCATGACGCTTGAGTTATGATACATTGTGGGAGTATCCCTAGCAAAGAAATTACAATCCTAATGGTATCCACCAGCTTGGAAAGAAGTGAAATGAAAACTAATCTTGGATACTTTAAATTATTTTGTCATATTGTTTATATCTTATTGCTTATATTTGACATTGTAAATTTATTAATATTCTATTTAATCTGGGTTAGTCCTTCCTATTTACAATCACAGAATAAAAAGGTACCGGGAGACAAAGAGTAAGTATTCAAATATTAAAGACCCTAGTCCAGATCGGAGATAAATTACTCATAAATAACACACTGTCTCCTCTGATATGCTATTGCCACCAACAGCCCTCCTATCCTTTAAAGCTAGCCTGAACCTCAACTCCAGCACAATTTCTGTAACCAATTTCACTGTCACAGCAAGACCTTACCTTTCTCAAAGAGCACTTAACAGTCTTTATCAGACAACTACTCCTTAAGAAGGAGTAATAACAGGTCTGCAAATTCAAGTACCAGTAACTTAGCTCTTAAATTTAGTATATAATTTAGATTACTGTGCTATAGTATGGTGATAATTTATAATGCAAAATATTCAATAATTGATATTTATGTACACTGAACTAATACATTTAGTATATTACAAACATTTAATTATATTACAAACATCCTATTAGTAGAGAGAATCTCTTTTAAATTTTAGTATTTCACAGGGCCTGGGACAGAGCTAGATATTGCAGTCGACATGTTACCGATTACCTCTTTTGTTTGCAGGTTTAATTTCTTGCGACGGGGTCAATTTAGCTTGAGTTTCTGGAACCTGAGGAATGTAGATTTTCTTGGGGATATCAAAATGTTCTGGAAGGCTCAGTTCTGCTGTGTATAAAATGGACTTAGGCTTCTTTAGCTTTGAAGTATTAAATAGTGTACAAGTCTGAAAATAAAGAGTAAAATTGGAATGTAATTCTCTTAGCTTTTACCCCCCAAAACACACATAAAAAAGCATTATTATGTATTTAGAGTCCACATTTGGGAAAAAATCCACCAAGGGATTGAATTTGTTCATTTCTTTAGACACATTACTTTTTGATTGGTGGAAGATGGCACTAAACATGTTTTACAGCATCAGTGGAATCATCCTTTATTAGCAGATGCTCAATATCCCATTCTGCAATCCTTTCAGTGCTGAGGAATTCATTCCTTCAGGGAAAAACCAATTCCACTGGTAAACAGCACTGAGAAAGTACTTCCCTCCTGCAGCTGATCCCTGTGTTCCTCAACATCTAACCCATCAGTTCCAGCTCTTATCAGAAGCACAGCGAGTCTCCTCTCTTTTCCTAATGACAATTTTGTGACAATGACAATGACAATTTTAATGACAATGTATGTGTATGTGTACTTACATTTATATGTATAAAATTAGGTCCTGCCCTTCCATAGACATCCAAACATACCTTTCATTTAAAAAAATTTTTTTTCTCCTTCCTTCCATCCCAAACCCTTTAAATAGGTTTGATACATCTAGTCCCTTCAACCACTACTTACTTCATGTGGGTTACAACCACTCACCATCAAACAAGTGCTTTGCAAGACACAATTTAGTTCAATATTGTCCTTCTTAAAATGGAACACTGAAGAGAAAGTGTGAAGTGTGAAACAAGTGTGAAGCAAGCAATGCAAAGCACAGAGGTGGGAAATCTTTTATTTTTAGCTGGATGCTCTATCACTAACCACACAGTAAAGCCCAAGGGTTAGACCAAGGATTCTTGAAGGCAGACGGCCTACATTTATAACCCAACTCTAAGTAAGCTTGGCCAGGCTATTAAGCAAAGCTACAAAGTCTTCATTTGTAAAATATGGGCAATAATCCTACACACTGCCAATCTGTGGCTTGAATATTTAAAGTGAAAACAAAATCCAGATCCTTGGAACATATTTTGAGTACTCAATAAATGTAGGCTATTATATAATTACTGTCATCATCAACTTGATTGTGGTCACAGTATCATTACTCAACAAAAAGAAATGTTGGTGCCATTATTTTCTCATTCACTGGGTTTGTTATCCACAAAATCCACAAGGATTTTTTTTTCCACAAAGGAACATTTTCAACTACTTCATTTTGGTAATTAAAATCACATAAATTAAAAAACTTAAATTAATTTACATTTATCATTGCTTGTGTTTGGTTCATTTTTCTAGTCACTACAAACAAATTATCTATTCACATCAGCAACCACCTCTTTAACCTAAATGTATATGATCTGCCTTCTTATCCTCCAAGTCATTATGTCATGATATATTGACATAGACTCTCTTCTTAGCCAAACTCTAGTGAGGCTTCTCCAAGCCCTCTTCTCAAGGAAGCCTCAACCTTGGCCTACAGTAACTGCAGATTTTCAGCACAAGTGGTTTTATCTACCCCCTTCCCACCCACCCACACACACACACACACACACACACTAAGAGACTTGAACAAGTGCTGACTTAATTTCTAACAGCTCAAGGCCATATCCCTAGGATGGCTCCAGTTCCCCTTAAAGTGTCTACCTGAGAGAGCTCAATGCTGTCAAGAGAATGTACTGTTTGTTCCAGCCAAAAGCCAGTGACAGGCAGGCCCCTAAACTCCCTCTTATTAGAGCAGTTACTTTAGAAAGCTTGCTATTATAAATCCTTTCTCTCCCCCTCTTTTCTCCTTCCACTCCCCACTCAACCCACCCTCCCACTCTTTCTCTCTCCTTTTTAAGATGTAAGTTTTCTGCCACACAGAAATGTCTTCTCAAGGACTTCAGAATGCAGACATTCAAGGAAATAACGATCCCAGCAGGTAGGTACCCTGTTCTAACTTGCATCACTACCTCTGATCATAAAGATCACAGAAGTTTGTTTCTCCTGCAGATAAGCATCAATTAACAAATCCAGATCCTCACACTAACCCACCCCCTCCCACTTAAAAATGTCCACTTCCCTGATTCTGCTCATTATTTTTAAGTTCCCAGTTCATTATTCCTCCTTACTTTCTCATCCTCCTTTTAAAATGCCCAGTTCCTCCTCTACAAATATCAGTTTAGTTCATGCTGGATCCTTCTCCTTATTGCAACAGTTACTGAATAAAGGTAATCCTTATGGCTGAAATTCATATCCAGCTTTGTTCATCTTCAACAGTATCGATAGGATTGCTTCATGATTTAAAGTGCCCTTAAATTATACAAATACAAAAACCATTTTCTTAACTCTTCTGAAGCCTCACAAAGGAGATCTTTTAGGCTTTCTTTATTAAACATATTAAGTCTCAAAATTTCAATGATTTTTCCTATCATTTATCCCAGAATATATAGCATGGCTTTTAAAACATAAACTGGAAAAGTTAATAGAAAATAGAAGGAAAATACCCTGTAAGTTCTGGATCTGTCCAGTATCACTGAGTATATCATTCGAGTTGATTTATTAATGGCCAGAAGAATATGAATTCAGTAAATGAGTGCTAAGTGCTGAAGTGTCTGAAACTCATGCTCCTGACAAAAGATCCTGTCTCTTGCAGTATAAAGTAGATACATCGTATTGCTATTACTCTACAAATGTTTCAAAAATTCAAATTCCACATGGTTGTGTGCAAAAAAAAATTAGTCAGATGTGTCACTTTTCTTTGATAGAAAAATGATTACACTTATCCAATCAGATTGATTTCAAGGATGATTTTAGATTTTGTTATATAGTTATTTTATGCTATAACTCAGTATTCCAGACTTTCATTTATTCCATTATATAATTTCATGTTAGTAGACTAAGGAGGGGACATATGGTCTGAAGACTATGCAGGAGAAGGAAAAGAGTAATGGATGAGGGGGGCAAAAACCTGGGTCCATCTCTATTCTGTCACAAATCAGTCGTGTGACCTTAGGCTATCATCTGACTATTTTGGGGTCTTGGTTTGCAGGGCTTTAAGTGTAAGAGGTTGGACTATGTGTCTCGGAGTGTCTCTGATTTCTTTTCTCAGCTTTAAAATACAATGATGTCTCTACCATGATCTGGGCTCTAATTGCTACCCTTGGCATAAGTCTTTTTATGAATCAGTCATTTCATTTTTTGTATTATAAGTATAATTCTACCTTCTCTACATTTCTCCATGGGGTCACTGAAATAATTTGGACAAGTGCACATAAAAACACATTGGAAAAAAAGGTGTAAAATACTATCCAAGGAGAGAGTACTTTAAAAATTAATCTTGTTTACTGTTACAAAAATTATCAACATTATATTTCAAGAGTACATTGATAATTGCACTTGAAAAGAACCTTTTACGATTAGATGTATATGAGCACAATAAGTTGCATCTGTGAGTTCTGATTTGCTGCAACTAGTTTTCCTAAACAGGCACATTCAACCCTTCTATAGTTACTTCGTGTATTTGGAAAGTTTTTGCTGAAATAAAAAATGTGCAATATTCACAGAATTCAAAGACAATAATAATCTTCAGGTAAAAAAAACTTATAATCTCTAAATTTGGAGACTACTTAAAACATTTCAATTTTAATTTTAAAGAAGCCAAGGTTTTTTCATAAATTATGATGATGATTGTTTTTGTTGCTGCTATTTCCAACAACCAGTCAAGAAGTAGACACACACAAACAGATACCCATACTGCAAATGTGGGAAGTAAACAAGGATAAGTAAACAAGACGACTGTGACTATGAAAAATCAGGCTATGAGGCAAGCTGGATAGACATGAAGACCTCAGGTTTAAAGTGTCATTTGTTTGTTTGGGCACATGTTTAATTCAATTAAACAGTGTCGGAGCACCTGTCACACAGAAGACACTAAGGGCTAAAAACACATAACAAAGATTTTTCATTTCTAGGCATTCACAGTCCTAGAGGAACAGGGAAATATAAAGATAAGTATTATACAAAACATAATTTGTAAATACAATAATAAACACAAAGAGCGTGCTGGATTCTGGAGACAGTTAAAAAGAAGGGAGAAAAATAGAAACTGTATACATGCATAAATAATAGAAAGGCGATCCACTGACAAAATCCATCTCCCTCCAGCATTTCTCATTTAAATAAAATGTTTTGATAAGGGCTAAGAATGAAGAAAATAAATTTTTAATTTTTTTAAGATTTATTTATTTATTTGAAAGAGAGAGCAGCGGGGAGGGGCAAAGGGAGAGGGAGACAGAGAATCTCTAGCAGACTCCCCAGAGCACGGAGCCCGACCCCATGATCCTGAGATCACAACTTGAGCCAAAATCAAGAGTCAAATCTTTAACCAACTGAGCTGCCCAGGTGCCCCTGAAGAAAAAAATTAAAAGGAATGGAGAGTATACTATGATACAGTTAAAGTTTGAAAAGGCTACATATCAAACATTTCTATTGTAATACTATACTGAAAGTTGAACAAAAACCTTCACAAGTTCATTGCTCCATCACAGAAGTAAGCATGTTGGAATGATCTAAAGAGAGCCATTAGCTTTCTGAATGCATAGAGTAGATGGGTCAGTCCAGAAGGCATCAGAGCCTTGGACCTTAATATTTTTGAACTAATCAGAACTTAAAAGTCCAGTTCATCCATAAAATATCATCATTAAAAGTTAGGGATCTGTGCTTAGACTGTACTGATTCTCACATTCTAACAAAAAAATAAATCATCCCTACAATGCTGAGTAAGGTAATATATGAAGGTCAATCTCAAACAAGGATGAAAACATTTACCATTTGTTCCTACACTGATCAAAGATTTAGTGACTACCTTCGGCATAGTACACTTTTCTAGGCACTGGTGACATGAGCAGTAACTAAACAAATACTTTCTCACAAATTCCCTTGCTGGAGATAGACAATGAGTAAACAATTATTCTCAGATGACAAATGCTATCTACAGACAAAGTTGAAGGAAATACAGGATTTGCAAAGGGTCTCGTAGAGGTAAGCAATGCTTTTTAAAATTACATAATTTGAAAAAATACAAAAAAAATATAAGCATAACCTCACTGGTAGCATTCTAGCAGGCCTAAAGTAATTGAGGGAAATAGTGTCTAATATCTAGGGAAAATTAACCACAGAAGTGCACAAGGCATGGGCAGCACGCCTTAGGATTTTTAGATGAGCCTGTGCTGAAGGAGCGACATGAATGCATGGGCTCCAGTGGAGAAGGCGAGATCAGGGAAGAGATGGGACTGACAGGAAGGGTCATGAGGACCGTCCTAAGGATGTTGGGTTTTATTGTGAATGAGTTGGAAAGCCAACAGAGGAATCTGTGCAGGGGAGCAACATGACCAGGTTTATATTTTAAAGGAATCATTTCGGTGGCTCTCTGGAGGTTAGACTGTACGTCACTTCATTTATACGCTAGAGTTCAAGATATAAGAATAGAGTCCATAATAATAACAGGACAATAATGCCGCACAACTAGAGAGCACTTATTTTTTTTAAGATTTTTTTTTTTATTTGACAGAGAGAGAGAGAGAGAGAGAGAGAGGAGCAGAGAGCAGAGGGAGGAGCAGACTTCTCTCGGAGCAGGGAGACTGATGCAGGGCTCGATCCCAGGACACTGGGATCATGACCTGAGGCGAATGCAGAGGCTTAATGACAGAGCCACCCAGGCACCCTGAGAGCACTTATTTATATACCAGGTAAAGTGGTAAGCATTTTACGTAATTATCTCACTTAGCTTCCATCAATTATCAGCATCCTCAAATTAAAAATACAAAAATCAAAGACTGATGATTTTGAAGTAACCAGCCCATAGTCACACAGCTAGACAGTGTCAGTGTCCGGACGCTCAGCCAGGCAGTCTGACCCCAGGGATGAGTCTCTTTGGGTGCACAGACTATCCTGCACAGCTTTTAGAACGTGTCCCTCCCCACCCCCTTCCAGAGATTTGTATTTAATTATTGTAGAACGGGGCCTGGGTATTGCTATTAATGTAAGTTCTCCAGGGCATTCTAATACGGAGTCAGAAGTGGAGGCAACCGTGAATTCAGCGGCTGCGCTGTAATGCTTAAATGTACTTAGCATGCTAAGTTACCACTAACTTAGTTACACCAATAAAATTAGCAGTTGTGCTAACATTAGTAGAATGCTTTGTTTCAGACTTATTATTTAATGAGGTAGAAAGAAAAAAAAAGCAACTGAGCTGTCTTCCTGAGGAAAACCAGCATTCGTTATTTTTCCACATAAAAAGGTTATGATTAGGTGATCACTCTGTGTAATTTTAAAAAGAAAGTCATCTAAGTGCGTCATCTGTCCTGCATTCTCACCTCAATCCTCGTCAGCCCCAGGAGGGCAATGGCCACGCGGACGCTACTGCTCTCCAGAGTGCCTGTGATCAACCGTCGCTCATACTCTATGTCCGACATCTGCTGCTGTGCTGCAAAAGCCAAAGCCTTTTCCTTGGCTTCATTAGTCAGTGGCAATGTAAGGTCCACATCCAAGACGTGGCGGAGCTCACATTTCAAATACAGAACTGGATTTTCCTTACTAAACACTAAGGGAAGCAAAAACATTCATGACTGCCATGTTCATTTGTGCCCTTGACAATGTTATCCAGAATGGACTTGGAAGGTCTGAAATATAAAACTGCAGTTGTAGCCTTTCTTAGCCACAGTACCATGGGTAACTCATTTCTGGTAGCCCTGGTTTAGTAATTCAAGAGATAGTCTTCATGAATTGAAGGTATTTTGCTGGTACTCTCTAAGAAGAATGCTCAAAGAATGTGCAAAAGAACTCCAAGGGTTCTTTCGTAGAAATATCAACATGTTCAAACATTAAGTGATCATTGCGCTATCAGTGATTAGAAGATAAGGGAAGTAGAAATAAACGTAAAGACATTCTTCAGGGACTGGTAAGAACTGTCATTTTCTTTCACTAACAACCTTACACTTCAGAATGTAGGGTACCAGTTTAGGTAATATATTACAATATACGGAATTTGAGAGTATAGCCATTTCCAAGTTATTTGGGAAACTGAAAATTTGCTGAGTAAATATTTTGAATGCCAAATTTTAATGTTTATCTGAAGAATGAGAAATAAGGATTTAAAAAAAAATCACCATTGTCATGTTCTTACTAGTTAAACTGGAGGAGTATTCCATGGATGCTGACATAATAAAGTTAGAAGGGAGCCTTCCAAAAACTTTCCAAGTTTTTATTGGAAAAACTTGCCATGAATATGCTTGGATGGCTATATGAGGAGCAATCCCATCCTCCAACATTTTAAACGAAATCAAACACACATATACTCTACCTTCCTCTGGAGAAGTGCTGTAGTCAAGTGGAGCTGAAGAATCCTTTGGGAAAAAGGAGGAAGGCAAGGGGATCATACCTTTTCCTTCGACGACGTAGATTAATTCTCCAATCTAAAACATAACCACACAATAATATTAAATTCCAAAAGCTCAGAAATAATTAGGATCTTTCCACAATGAGAAAAATCTGTACACTATAACAACATCCATGCATTGTGCATTGTTAAGCAACTAACTATAAGCCCTAAGTGAGGAGTGAAAGGTAAGGCTGACATATAGCCCTCCCACAGTGCAGGGGAATCTGTATGCAACCAGAGCGGGGAGGGGGATTAAGAAGGCCCCAGGATGGCACCGACAGTCTTGATCCTTGTAGCTGTAAATATCCTTGGTAGACTGCTAACTTAAATCACATAAACAACCAAGAAAGAAAGAAAGATTTTTTTTTTCCTTCATTCTGAAATTTATTGTTGCAGGGGAGTGACACTTTTGCATGATGCCTGAGTCCTCAAGTGTCTATATTTTAAAGTGCAGACTTTCAAAATGAGCATATGAAGGTCTGCAGATCTTTTAGAATAAGTAATTGGACCAGAAATAGAAAAGACTAAACAGACAGAGTGAAAATTAAAGTGGGGTCAATGCAAGGGCAGCAACATGATATGGGGAAAGATTAACAGAGGTTGACAGGCTTGGTTTCAATTCTGGTACTGCTACTTATGAGCTACTAAGCCTCAGGCAAGTTTAGTAAATCTCTGACTTTCACTTCTGGCCTCTGCAAAATGGGATGACCAAAAAAATAAGTTCATTTTAGAAATCTAGAGAAAAAATGAAAAGGAAGGGGAGAGAGGAAGTCTCAAAAGACATAAGATCCCAATGGATGAATAAATATTTAGATCTTGATCTGAAGGGAAGCAGAAAATGTCACCCCAGAATATGTTGCTTTGGTATACTGAAATTGTGAGTTGTAGGCACTTGAAAGACAGTAAATGCCAAGGAGACGCTTTCTTTGAATTTGCCTTATCTGCCTAAACAGATCCTCCAAAGGAAACTCAAGTACCATAAATTCCCTCCATGAGGATTTCATCAACCAAGGATTGACTCTTATCAGGACTAGAAGTTGACATTGTATACTGACACACTTTGTCACAAAGTATCATGTCTCCCATCTATTCTTCTACAAGCCCATTCATCTTTCCTGAAAATAATTTACTCTCCTCCAAGTGGCCAACTTCCCTTTCTCCCTTTTCCCTATTAAGATGGTATCTGAGCCTGAATTCTAAGCCACTTGGAGGAGTTACTCATTTTTCCTTGGGTATCTTTCATGTATATAGGGAGTATACATGTTAAAAAAGGCGGTTTTCCTTGTTATTCTGTCTTTTATTACAGGAGTCTCAGCTAATAAATCAGAAGGGTAGAGGAAAATTTATCTTTTCCTCCCCTACAATTCAAAAACACTTAAAAGGAAATAACAGAAAAAAATGTACAAATAATCATGAGACAATCAGGGAAATATGAACAATGCCTATGTCTGATGCAAGAAAAAAAATTTTATAATGTTTTTAGTAATAGCACTATCATGATTATGTAAAAACAGTTTTTTTTCTTGTAGAGATGCTTTCTAAGTTATTTATAGATAAAATTATGTGATGATTGGGATTTGCTTCATTATATTGATGAAATAAGTTCGGACATGCCCTGTTAAAGCTGGGAGAAGGGTACAGGGGAGATATATCGCAGTTTTATTTCTAGAACTGTATTTTATATTTTCCATAACAAAGTCTTTTTAAAAATGCTTACATCTTAAGAAGTAGAATGAGAGTAAAGATGTGGTGAAGACTAAATGAGGTAACACATATGAGGAATCTAACCCTTTGCCTGGCACTTATCAGGGACATAAGAGACCCATCTAAATAGAAAGGGACCATCTTTTGAGAGCAGGGCTTCCCAAACATTCATGACATATAAATCACCTAAAGATATGGTGAAAATGCAAGTCTGACTCAAGAAATCTGGAGTAGGGCCAAGACTTGAGAGGATCAATGAAAATGGGCAGTGGCAATTTTAGCGCTAAGCCATACGGTGGATAATCTTCTGCCAGAATGACCTTGTGACAGACATGCAACTAACTACTAGGAAAGCAAAAGCAAACAAAATTAGCTTCCAGGCTAGGACTGTAACTAGTCTGAACTGTCCCACCAACTTAAAACAATATTAATTATATGCTTGAGAGACTACTCTACAGGCAGCACACATAAATGATATAAAAGGAAACTGATTGCATAATAAAAATACATATTCCTTGGAACACCTGGGTGGCTCAGTGAGTTAAAGCCTCTACCTTCGGCTCAGGTCATGATCCCAGGGTTCTGGGATGGAGCCCCACATTGGGCTCCCTGCTTGGGGGGGAGCCTGCTTACCCCTCTGTCTGTCTACCTGCCTCTCTGCCTACTTGTGATCTCTGTCAAATAAATAAATAAAATCTTTAAAAAAAAATTTCAAGATATTGTAAATATCCTAGATAACACGTGAAATGACACAAACTTAATCTAGAAACAATATAAGAATAAATAATTTCTGATTGTGAGGTCAATTTATTTATAGCTTCACAATTCCTCCCTGAGATTTGTTTACAATAAACTTAACTGTCATCTACTCTCATATGATAATGTTCCATAGAATTTTACTAATAATGACTCACAATTACCTTTAGTTCATGCTGAAAAAAGAAATCTGGAAAACTTTGAATGTTATAAATTGTTTAGCATTTAATTTCATGCACTGGTAATAAACAGTACATTATAGAAAACTTCATACAGTAATTTTTCCTAAGCAATGTAGTACCTTGCAAACATAAATCCAAGCTAGCCATCTGAAATGTGTTTTCTGTGTGTGCATGTTTTGCTACAAATACAACTAAGTGATCAAATGAAATTTTCAATGATAATTGAAGTACAAAGGCTCAACAGAGATCAGAGAAAACAATATATCAAATTTTACTTTTATTTTACTTTTTTTCACTATAATTTTCATCTAAAAAAACACATTTTACCCAAAATATAATTTTCATAAGAAATTAGACTCAGTGAGTATAGTGTTACCAAAGCACATGCTTTCTTAAGTGTGTGCCTGATCTATAGTTTGTCTTCTCAATGAAAATGAATACCAACTCATGGAAGTTGATACAAAGGGAGCAAACTGCTATTTGCCAGAATATTTCCCTTATATATACATTATAAAAAGCCTCCTAATCATGGATTAGCCAACTAAAATATCAGTAACGGGGGCGCCTGGGTGGCTCAGTGGGTTAAAGCCTCTGCCTTCGGGTCAGGTCATGATCCCAGGGTCCTGGGATCGAGCCCCGCATCGGGCTCTCTGCTCAACGGGGAGCCTCCTTCCTCCTATCTCTCTCTGCCTGCCTCTCTGCCTCCTTGTGATTTCTGTCTGTCAAATAAATAAATATTTAAAAAAATAAAATAAAATAAAATAAAATATCAGTAACTAAAGCTCTATTCAATTTCATTTAATTCTATATCTTACACCGACAATATATTATCATTTCCCAAAAAATTATTTTGTCTAACTTGTTCACTTTCAGTGTTCTTTTTTTTATTAAAAAGAAACTTAATATAATTGAAAATAATGCCTGCGTCAGAAAATCAACTGTGGTATCAGCTAATTATTTCCTTCTACTTTTCTTGCAATAAAATCAGACCAGGAAAGGAATACAAATGCAGTAAAGAACTCCCTTAAAGCAGAGAAATCCCTTACATTCCAAGTCTGGAGGCTGTGACAAAGGAAATGAAATTATCTAACACATAACAGACACTTGTCAATGTGAGCAATTCTAATAGTCTATTAAATTTCCCTTCTGACCTTAATTTCAAATTTTGCAATCAGGATGTTTACTTGGATTTTTATTATATTTTCCAGAAAGATGCCAAAGCCCACAGCACACTGTCCATTGTTAAGAAACCCTCATGAAAGATATTTTGTTCTTCTTATGTATCTAGTTAAATGTAGTCCTCAAATAACACAGTTGCATGCAGATTTACAAGACAACCTATTAATGACCCAGAAATGAGGAACACAAACAATGAATCAGCAGAAAAGTTTTAATCCCAGCTCTGTTATTAATGAGCTGGGTAACCTTGGACATGTCATGGATGCCCTCCAGACACAAACAATCTTAATCTTAAAAAAAAAAAAAAAGGCATTTAGACAGAAAATCCCCATGTTGTTTCATAGGTCTTAAAATTCTACTTACTCTCTAATCTTGGGCCTAGATTTTGCTATGTTTTGTAATTTATTTTGTAATTTATTTGTTTGAACTGGCTGGATAATATAACATTATTGTGATGGTTAACAGGCATGTAAGAGCTAAGCTAAAATTCTAAAATGTTAAATTCCATACACTAGAGAGAGATCATTAATCACTGTAGGTGGCCATTTGGCATTGCCATAATTATAATGTGAAACTGACCAGTAAGAATAATCGCTGTTCTTTTAAAATATGATCTTTTATAGAATGAGTGTTCTAGGAGATTCAGTAAGGGTGAAAAGAAAATGTATAAAGAGATGTGTATGCTTGCACTAAAAAGTTCAACTTTCTTCACACAGTCTTTTTTATAAGATTTATTTATTTATTTTAGAGAAAGAGAAAGAAAGCAGCGGGAGGGGCAGAGAGAGAGAAAGAGAGAGAGAATCCTAAAGCAGACTCCCCGCTGAGCAAGGAGCTGGACAGCAAGGTTTGATCCCAGGACCCTGAGATTATTTTCTGAGGTGAAATCAAGAGTCGGCTGCTTAAATGACTGAGCCACCCAGGTGCCCCTAACACTACCTTAATTGCATGCCTGAGAAATTATTCCACAGACATTTTGAGAAAGCAACATATATATAAATACTATAAAATATTCATCACTTAATAAAAAGATATAGCATATTGTAGGAAAACATCTCATCAAATCACAGAAAGCTCAGCCTAGAATCTAGAAGTTACTGTGGCAATGATATTGACAATCTCCCTCTGTCTACATCACTGTATTTCTCAGAACCGTTGCTATTCAATTTTTGGCCATCAATTTGCTCTGCATATAAATGAAAATTTGCATCAAGTGTGAACATCACGCAAACTGTCATTAAGATTGATCTTTATATCAACATTCATCTTTGCAGTTCTCTCTCATCCCTTTGCTCCTTCCCCCAAATCCAATATGATCTCCTCTTCTTTCACTGCTTCCCACATCCTTCTCTCTGTCTTTGCTGCTGGTATGCAAAAAGCAGAAGGCAGCAGAGAATGGAGGTGTGTGGAGTAGTGTAATAGATTGCGGGAATCTCTGAGCCAGTCTCTTGGTCTCCAGTCTCCTTCTCCAACTCTTAATCTAGTCTCTGTTTTGGCTCCAGAGACACTTTCTAAAACAAAGTTGAAATCAGGTCATTCCTGTGCTCACTATCTTCCTGCTTTCAATAACAATAATTATCCTAATATAATAAAGTTATTCAACTAAAAATTTCACTGCCCTCCTCATTATCAGTCTGCCTTATCCACCCGATCAATTCTCTGTCACAACAAACTTCTCTCAGAATTGGCATTTCAAGCGTCAGTAAAATTTCATGCTCGGCTGCTTGCCTCGGGTTCTCAGAATCTTCTTGAGCACACTTCTCCCCTGCGCAAAATCTGCTTTACTGGCAAATTTCCGCTCACTCTCTTAACCAAACTCCTTTATGAGTCAATTATCTATCATATAGAAATGCATTCTTCCCTCTATTCTAGACATGGTCAGAATCAGGGTGGCTGTGTTACAGAATTAGTGGACATGTTTGAGGACACCGTGTACACAAGGAAAGATTAATGTCTTGCGAGGGCATGGTTGTCCCAGCACAATGTGGCATCCACGGAAGGCAGGAATGCATTTTTATATATCTTAGGAATGTGCCATACATTCTGCAAGCTTTCTTCATCCACTTGTATGAAGCATCAGCTTCCAATAAGTACAACTTTCTGTGTGAGCTGGGTCAGCCTTATGCAAGTGTACCTTCTCCACAGAATGTGAATCCCCTTAGTACAGACTTCATGTCCTTTCTCTGTGTTAACTCTCTATATGTCTACAGAACTGACTTTATACTGTTGGTGAATCCATGCTGGGAGGAGTGAACACAATAATAAAAGGGAATTACTGAGGTTGTTAAATTTTAAAACTTTCAAGAGTCATTCTCTATATTCTACAGTTTCCTTCAAGAATGAGAGTTCCAGACTCACAACTACCAGATACATCAGTTGTGGACAACAAATACACAGCTTAGTGATTATAGGCAACAATATTATATTATAAACTTTGAAGCTGCTAATGGACTAGATCTTAGTTGTTCTCAGCACAACAAAGGAATGATAATTGTGTGATGTGACAAGGGTGTTAGCTAATGCTACTGGAGTAGCCTCATTGCAATACACAAATGTATCAAACCAACATATTACGTAAAAATTTATACAATGTTACCTGTCCGTTATATCTCAATTTTAAAAAAACGGTTCATAAAAGGGACATGGATTTGGAAAAATAGGAATTACTGTTCCCTTGTATTCTATATGCCATTTGAAAGGGTATCCCCTGGAGCTAAAATATTGGTATCCCAGAGGCATGTGGAATCTTTACAGACTAACTGTTAGGATCATTGATAAGAAACACAGAGGAGGTTCCCCCATCCCACCCACCAAGAATAAATAACTACCATTGGGTACAAAATTCGCTTTAACAAATTTTCTTCTCATACTTTTTTCTCAAAAAAGGCTGCAGTGTTTATAGCAGGATGATGGTTTCACAGAAAGGAGGGCGGGTGAAAGGGGAGAAGGCCCTGCAGCACCGAGGGGTCTCAAACTACGTGTAACGCTGTGAACATCTACCACATTGATTTAGAGTTTAAAATTCACTTAACCTGCTCCCATATTGTCAGCAGGCATCTTAAGGTTAATAAATGTTTCAAAGTATTTATGGGCTAGATGGGGTTTCATCTTCCCTGTTTCCCCCACGTCAAGGATCCCTGCTTGATGCCCTTGCCTCTCTTGCATGAATGATCCCAGAAGTGATGGGTGGTTTCTTTTCTGGAAGCCCAGGACTACACAGAGCAGATAGTCACACAGGCATGAAAGTAAAGACAGAGTTCCTAGGGTTGTGTCAATACACTATTTTATACCTTGCAGTGTTTGTGTGGGGGTCTGTCAAGCTCTCCTCCCGGAGAGTTCCATTCGTCAGGCACTGGGTCATGTTCCTACTCCAGGTTCCCCCATTCAGTCTGCTCCAACCACACACGAGCAGAAGGCTTTTGGACTTCTGGCATTAGAAAGCATGAATTTTTAGGGATTTTGTAGGTCTTCACCTAAGCTAAGACTTTCTACGAACGTTGAAGGAAGTTTTGTAAACTGTTTATACTTCCAAACAGCTATTACATAAGTCATCTCATTTTTAATTTTAATTTTCAAAGTTCATATAGAAGAGCCAAAATGAAACAAGTGGCCTTTCCTTGATAGAAGTGTTAGTAGAAATGTTTCTGTTTTACACATGGAAAGCTATCAAATGGAGGCCTAATTACTTTACGGTTTTCAACAGGTGGTTCTTAATGGCAAAGCAGTTATCACACATTTAATAAGAACAGGAGCTAACTAGGTGGACTTGGATGTTTGATTATCTATTTAAGCGTGTAATTGCATTTTTCAATATAATTAGCAATAAATTGAATGTGTAAATTAATAGACGTGTTTGCCCACATAAGTAATTGTAATTCAATGCAATACTTTAGATTAAGGGCATTATTTCTCAGCTGACAGCAATATAATTTTATGATTACTGTTTTTCTTAATATTTTTTCTGACAGTAACAAAATATATATTATCAAAAGACATGTTTTAATAAGTTGAGATTCCAAGTTAAGTATAATTATATTTGGATTAATTTAGACAAAATTTATGGAAGTAAATATTAATATTCCAATAGCTGAATTCAAATAATAAAATTGGTCTCCTTACTATGCTATTAAAAATTAAGCCTAGCACTTCCTAGGTCTATATTATCATTTAATATAAAAAAGGAACTGTGAAGTATTTGATTAAACTACTAATCACACTACCATTACTATTTTTCACAAATTTTCATATAGAGGAATTTGGTTAAATCTTGGGCTCCTCTAGGGGAAATAAAAAACAAGATTTAGCATTACTATAAAATGGCATTTTTTCCCTCCTAAATGGCAATTTTAAGTGAAGTTAAACTATTTTTTACATATTTAATGGGCTATATTATTTTTCATGTGTAAATAATCCTATTGATACCAGATCAATACAATACCTCTTTCCAATTACCATTATTTCATTGCATAGGCAGTTAATATAGCACATAACTGATACAGAATTGATGTATTTGGGACTATCTTCTGGGCATTATAAATTCCCTCCTCAGGTCAACACATGTCAGTTTCTTTCCGGAAGGGGATAATATCATAAAATCTTTCCTCTAAAGCCTGTCTTTTTCTCTCTCTCTGCCTCTCTCCCTCCCTTTCTCTGTTCTTCCATCCCTCCTTTCCTTCTCTTTCCTTTGCTGGTTTTATTTATTTATTTTTACGTAAAGATTTTATTTATCTGAGAGAGAGAGAGAGAAGGAGCACAAGCCTAGGGAGAGGCAGAGAGAGAGGGAGAAGCAGACTCCCCACTGAGCAAGGAGCCTGATGCAGGGCTCGATCCCAGGACCCTGGGATCATGACCTGAGCCAAAGGCAGATGCTTAACCAACTGAGCCGCCCAGGCATCCCATTTGCTGGCTTTAAAGAAGTAAGCTACGTGGATGCCAGACCCACTAGAAAATTAATTCTGCCAACAACTTGAGAGAGCTGAGAAGCAGCTCCTTCCTCAGTGGAGTCTCTGAGGAGGATTCAGCACTGGTAGGTCCCTTGACTGAAGACTTAATAGACCTTAAACAGAAGACCCACCTAGGTCATGCCCGGATCTCTGATCCATGGAAAACATGGCATAATAAATGTGTATTTTCTTTAGCCCCTCAATGTTTGGTAGGTAACTCATTGTGCAGCTACATAAAGTAAATACAGCCAGAGCTGCAGCAAGGTCAGGCATGTTACCCATCTGCTCCCATGGGACTTTCTAAGGCAGCCATTATAAACTCTACCCACAACTAGTCTACCTCTTTGCATATTTGTGAGGATAAGCTCTGTGTTTAGCAACTAGAAGGCTGAAGTTGTTATCTACACTACTAGAGTCTTCAGCTGCCTTCAAGTCACCTGTACTGGTTATTCCATTCAAGCGCCAGCCCATGATGAAAACACAAGCCACCGTTCAGTTCTCACCTTTTTGTTGCTGAGGATGATGACACAGTAGCGCATGTGCATGTCAAAGGGAAGGAACAAGAGCTCCAGGCTTGAAGTCCCTTTTACTCCCAGGTGAAGAGTATGTGTGGAGCAGAAGAACTCTCTGATGAAATTGGACTTAATTGCTACCAAAACATGAAGCAGAGCTTGTTTACATATCATTTCATAAGTGCTGTTCAAATAAAGCAGCTGTTTCAATTAGTGCTTCAAGTTTTGAAATGAATAAAAAAATGTTCAAAGCATTAGTACACCAAATTAGATGATATGTGCATTTGTTAATGAAAGCATGGGTGACCCCAGCTCCAGTCTGATACCATAAAAACGTGTAATTATGGCCCTCTATTAAAGAGTCCTTAAAAAGGGAACTGCACTAGTGTTTAAATTAGCCTAGATATACATATATAAATAGTAAAGTGGTCATCTAAGCATCTTCAACTTTTTTTGCAAACTATGTAATAGTTCACTTAACAGGGTGTAAAGGAAAACTTGAACTGCAAATAGAGGAATGTTTTATATATATGTTTGTTTCTACCATTTTTGTTGGTTTTAAAACATGTCTACAAGTTCTTCAACACGGCCTTGAATGTGGTGATATGGTGGGGCAGTCTTAGGGACTTGATCCTAATGAATAGTATGCTAGAAGGCAACAGTATGACGTCTGACACTAGAACAAACAATTTAATATGATTTCTTCCTAATCATCCCTTTCTTGGCTCACCTGCTTTTAGAGACAAGTTGTCATCCTATGAAGAAGCCTAAGCCACATGAAAAGCCACATGTAAGTGTCTAGACCAACAGTCCCACCGGAGGTCCTAGCCAAAAGGTATTAACCAACAGACATGTGAGTTGGGAAGCCTTTGGGATGACTCCTGCCCCAGCCTCCATCTGACTGCAACTGCATGGGGACTCTGAGCAAAAACCATCTAGCTGAGACCAGTCACTCCAGAAGTGTGAGAGATAATAATGCTAATCCACTTTTACTGTTTGATGGCACTACACTTGGGGTGGTTTGTTCTGTAGCTAGAGATAACCAGAACATTCCTCTATCCATTGTCCTATCCACGTCCTATAAAGATTTTCTAAATCTACAGTTATGTCATTAAACAAAGTAAATCTGTGTTTTCTTGTAATCTTAAACATAGCGATACCTGTCATCTAAATAGGTTTAAACAGTTTAGAATAAGCCAAAAGATACATAAAAGTCATTTATTTAAATCCATTCATTATGGGTAAGGAAACTAGGACTCACAGTGAAGAGAAAGATGTAGAGTCCTGCAAAAGGTCATAAACAGGAAAAGCTGGGAACCAGACCCTGGGCTTGCCCTTCTGTCTACTGTCATAACCATCCTTTGTTGAGTATTTCATTTACAGGTATGCTATGCACATAAAAGTCAGACATGAAGATAAATGAAAGCTTTTATATGAGGTACTCACAGGTTCCTAAGGCATTTGGAGACTGGCAAAAACTCTTCGAATTATCACTTTCAGGGCTACTCCCAGCATCACTGTCATAAATAAATAGGAGAACAACATCAAAACACAAACAAAACTCAAAAACAATTCTGTCTTCATTAAATCTTATAGATCCTTAAAAATTATGGCTACCTACATGACATACAAAGGTCACAGATGTATTTCGTGTATCTCCTTTATGTTTATATTGTTTCAGAAATTTTAAAAGAAAAATGCAAAAAGGACACTAACAATCATCCATATTTCTACCACTGTTTTATACAATTTAGTAAAAACAATTCCTTTTTAAATAAATGAAACAAGATGGGAGCGGGAGGGAGACAAACCATAAGAGACTTTTAATCTCACAAAACTAACTGAGGGTTGCAGGGGGAGGGGTGTGGGGGAGGGTGGTGGGGTTATGGACATTGGGGAAGGTATGTGCTATGGTGAGTGCTGTGAAGTGTGTAAACCTGGCGATTCACAGACCCGTACCCCTGGGGCTAATAATACATTGTATATTTATAAAAAATTTTTTTTTAATTATTAAAAAAATAATTCCTTTTTACTTATGAATACTATGGAGAAATAAACATTTAAAATAATTAAAAACAAACAAACAAACCCAAATCCCGAGGCCCAAAAGTAGTGGTCTCAACTTAGGACTATATGTTCTCTACAAAAGTGGTTCTAGAACTTGATTTCTTCAAAGATTCTCTTCTTTCAGTTTATTATTTCTGCATTTGCTTCTTTCTCATAAAGAGAAGAGACATGGGCAGCTGCTTAAGCTCTGGTTGCATTTCTGAAAATTGTTTAGCAGACCACAGCCCGAAACAACTGCCTCCCTTGAAAGATTCCATATCTTCCAGAACCCATCAATTTTCCCCCAAACTGCTCTTCTCAATATTCATAATTACTTTGCTCCACAAGCTGGCAATTAGCATCTCAGCTCTCCGATATTGTTTGCCTGATTTTTTTCTGAAAATATAAAATCTCCATATTTTCTTACCCTGTCATATCCTTTTGCATGAATTTTTTTATTAAAGACTTTATTTATTCATTTGAGAGAGAGAACGAACAGTGCAGAGGGGCAGAGGGAGAAAGAGAGAGGCAGACTCCTCACTGAGCAGGAAGCCCAGCACAGGGGATGGGGTGGGGAGGCTCCATCCCAACACCCAGGAGATCATGACCTGAGCCAAAGGCAGACCTAGAACCGACTGAGCCACCCAGGTGCCCCTTGCTTTTCTTGAATTTAATGCTGTAAAAATATATGGACTATTTCCAAGTAAAATTCTGGCCATATTCATTCTTTTTCTCCACTGACTTTTCTTGATACAACACTCTTTTTTTTTAAAGATTTTATTCATTTATTTGACAGACGGAGATCCCAAGTAGGCAGAGAGGCAGGCAGAGAGAGAGGAGGAAGCAGGCTCCTTGTAGAGCAGAGAGCCCGATGTGGGGCTCAGTCCCAGGACCCCAGAATCATGACCTGAGCCAAAGGCAGAGGCTTTAAGCTACTGAGCCACCCAGATGCCCCTTGATACAATATTCTTAATAAGGCTTACCACATCTTGTAACTACTCTCTGCTTTACTTCAACTCACAGACATTCTGATTAGCTGTTTTAATATTTTATGTTATTTGGACACTTGATAGACACTTTAAGGCTATCGAGACATACTAGATATTTTAGCAATTATAAGGGAGACCATTCAGAGAGTGGGAAAAACGATAAAGAATGTTTATTTCTCGATGCATGTTTCCACAGCCATCTCTATAATGGAGCTGTAGGTAGAATGCCTGATTAAAATC
Organism: Lontra canadensis; assembly: GCF_010015895.1. Taxonomy (NCBI): domain Eukaryota; kingdom Metazoa; phylum Chordata; class Mammalia; order Carnivora; family Mustelidae; genus Lontra; species Lontra canadensis. The sequence goes on along the minus strand of NW_022631080.1, from coordinate 5,448,979 downwards.
CTCAGATAATTTCAGAACTTCATTTTGCTCAATCCTTGCAATCTCTAGCCCTTCGGCCATTTTTTCCATAATGAATAGAAAAGCAGAGAAATTTGGGCTTCTTTTTCTTTTTCTTTTCTTTATGTATTTTCTTGGAGAATAGCTAATGTAAGTGCCTTTTGAATAAATCAGAGTTGCCTTATCCTCAAAGGAGACTCTCAAATGCACAAAAATTGAGTTACCTGTGGTAAAGATGGATAGGAAAAAATTGCAGACCTAGAAATGTTATTACCTTGTTCATAAAACAAGTGATTATCATGATTAATTCAGAGATGTCAGAAAATAATTTAATAAAGTAATTTGGTTCAGGTAAATTCTATTTTCCCTGATCAACATTTTTGAGTCTAGAAATTCAGTGATAAACCCAGCTTGTTTACAAAACCAGTATCTTGCTGATCAAAGAAAGAATGGAAAACCAATTCTACCTCACACCTCAGTCTTTGCTATCATTTTCCTAAATGCTCACCAACTGCTGCTGAAGCTATGGCAGAGGGAGCACTTTTAAACCCCTGGTCTTAAAGAAGAAATAGCATCAAAAGAGGTTAAAATTATATATAATACTGTTGATCAAGCAAGGGAATATCTTCTACTAATTTAGTAGTGGGCTGAAGTCAGAGAGTGAAACCTACTTAGGAGGTGTGAAGGGATGACATTCCTTTTTTCTCTGCAGGGATGACCCACAGCTCTTTTCAAACTAAAATGACCAAAATGGTTCTATTCAGAGCATGAATAAATCAGCCCCAAGAATGACTTCTTACTCAAACCTTTTCCGTTGGGGAGGGGAGATCTTTAACATAAGCCTTCATGAAGCTACTCCTGGGCAAGCATTCACAGCTGTGTCCAAATCAAAGAGCAAATTTTCTGGTTCAAGACTAATTTTCATGCATCACGGGAAGGAATGTAATTGGATCAATTCTGAGATACACTTCATCCTCCATGTGCCTAAGGCTTCTTTAAAAAAGGACCCAGTAGTCTCTGGAGGGTAGTAAAAATGGAATACTTGGGGTGCCTGGGTGGCTCAGTGGGTTAAAGCCTCTGCCTTCCATTTGGGTCATGGTCCCGGGGTCCTGGGATTGATTGAGCCCCACATCGGGCTCTCTGCTCAGCTGGGAGCCTGCTTCCCCCACTCTCTCTCTGCCTGCCTCTCTGCCTACTGGTGATCTCTGTCAAGTAAATAAATAAAATCTTTTTAAAAAAATGGAATACTTGCTGTCTTTAGTACATCTTTGGCTCCTGAGCAACTGAGAAGTCTGTAAAGCAAGGTGTACCAACCCGGGGTGCGAGGACAGAGTGAATCTATGAATTCAAATGGGGAAAAATTCCATATTGACTCCCACTAACTCTTTTTTTTTTAAAGACTTTATTTATTTATTTGACAGAGAGATCACAAGTAGGCAGAAAGGCAGGCAGAGAGAGAGGGAAGCAGGCTCCCCACTGAGCAGAGAGTCCAATGCGGGGCTCGATCCCAGGACGCCGAGATCATAACCTGAGCCGAAGGCAGAGGCTTAACCCACTGAGCCACCCAGGTTTCCCACTCCCACTAACTCTTAATAGCAATTTAAATCAAACCACAGTAGCAGTAGCTGTAATATGAAATGGTCACCAAATAATCATGGATATGTTTATATTATATTTCAATTCTTGTACATATCTAAAGCTATTATTTACAATCATAACTACTTTTAAAGTATGGTAGTTATTATGTCCATCAGTAGATTTTATTATGTATTATGTTAAGAAGTATATATTTTAACACTTTACAATTTTTAAATATTTTTATTATCTGCTGGAGAATGAGCTTCCTCTATGCCATAGACTGAATTGCATCACCATTAAATTCATGTTAAATCCCCAATTCTCCAAATGACTAATTTTGGAGATAGGGCCTATAAGAAGGTAATCAGGTTAAATGAGGTCATAAGGGTGGGGCCCTGATACAACAGAATTAGTGTTCGTGTAACAAAAGCCAGCAGTGAGCTTACTGTATGCATGTACAAAGAGGTCAACTAAGCCCACAGCAAGAAAGCTGTCACCTACAAGTCAAGAGAAGAGGCCTCCAAATGAAAACTATCTTGCCTGTACCTTGATTGGACTTCAAAACTCCAGAGCTATGGGAAATAAAATTCTGTTGTTTAGGCCATCATTAACATGTTATTTTGTTACTGCAGCCTGGGAAGATTAAGATACTCTGTAATTCTTATATCTTAGTTTAATATTTATAAAACATTATTCTGTAAAGTAGAATAGGCTTCACCACACTGGCAAAGGCCATGAAGAAATTAAAAACAGGTATAAAACTCTCCTGTAGAGCAAGAGGATCATGGCAGATTATGACTCTTAGTACCTACATCTGCTTCTGAATCACTGTTTTCCTTGGAGATTTGCCTAATTCTAAGTGTCACCAATTATCCAGTGTAGTAAAATGAAGTATCTTAAAATCATAGCCATGCAGAATTGAGCTTCTCCGGGTTTTTAGCAAGAATCAAAACTCAGAAAAATATCTGAAAAATATCATGGCCTTCTTTCATTTGGGCGAAAACTACTCTGGGCCAAGGTACTCTGAGAGACAAGGATAAAAGACAAAGCTCCTAAATTCACAGATTATAGTCTGTCATACTACGTAAGTCTACAAGGAATAATTATAAAGCAGAAGGATAAACTCTTCAACAACTTTTCAACTTTCATTCACATTTTTCCATAATCCATATGCATAAGCATATGTCTTATATTTCCCCTTGCCTGTCCCCTCTTCCACTGTTTCAGCAATTCCTTCTTCCCACGCTCCTTTTATACTTACAGGAAACTTCTCTCCTGCTCTAGATTCGGGCCATCAAAATCTTACATTTCGGATCCCAATTTGTATATTATAAAGAACAGCAGAGTATAACATATGCATGAGAAAAACGTGCATAGTACTTCATTATTCTCCTTAAATGTCTTCTCTTTCTAGGTCTGCAATTCTTTTCTATTCGTCTTTACCGTAAATAGTATAGGTAACTCAGTTTTTCTGGGTTTGAGGGTCTCTTTAAGGATAAGACAACTCTGATTTATTCAAAAGGTACTTTCATTAGCTATTCCCCAAAAATATATGTAAAGAAAAGAGAAGGGAGATGAAACCCAGGATCTCTATATCTAGAGAGTGATATTCCTTGCCAATGAGCTCACAGAACTTTTTTTTCTTTTTTTTTGGTACAATATATATTACTGATGCATTCTGCCCTGTACAATTGTCTCCACTTGTGTATGATTTTCTTTTTCTTCTCTACTTGATGGTTGGCTCCTCGAGAACCAGATCTATGACTTATTTATTTGATATGCCTCCGGTACTAAGAGCACTGCTTAAGGGGCCACTTAGTAAGAATTTATTAAATGATAAATAATTCAATGCTGCTGAAAAAATAGCAAGTCATATTACTGTAGGAAATTATTTATGTAGTGCTTATTTCTGAACACCACTGACCTATCATTTAATTTTAAATTGTGGCTAAAATCAGTGTCCTGTCTTGATCCTTTCTGCTAATCCTTTGGATTTAATTAGAATAAAAAAGTTCTTAACTGTTCTTGCTTATGCTCATGGATCATGTTCCTATAAAGTAAAATGTGTGATGAATATGAAGTTTTATCATCCATGTGGTTTCAAATGTGCTGTCTTATGTGTGTCTGTTGCTTAGGAAGAGCAGTTTATAGAGGCATTTTAAAAATTTTAAATAGGAGACTTTATGTTTTTTTATGCCACCTGAAAGATAATTTGAGCACTTTAATGCTCATTTGAGAAGAGAATATTTATTATTTGAGGAGATACTGACTGAAGTGATCTGAGAAGGAGTTTCAGTTAGCCTATGCTAGGTCATGCTGCAGTAACACCCTGTATCTCAGCAGATTAGCATAGTAGTTCACTTCAGGCTCCCACTACATGTCTCTCCTCGGTGGAGAGGATGGCCTCAAAGATCCTTGGTGAAGAGAACTCCATTTCTATATATACTTCTTTAACTGTATCAAGGAAAGGGAATGAGAAAAATTGTTCACTGCATCTTAAACCTACCCTTGGAGAAAATATTTTGTACTTTTCCTCACATGCCATTGGCTGATTAAGTTATATATTCATAAATAACTTCAACTGGGTAAGTGTAATGTTACTACATGCCTAAAAAGAATAGAACAGGGATATTTGTTAAGAGCTCTAAAAAGGGATTACTGGTAGTTTATGGAGTAATTTCTTTTAACCTTTTCTTGTTCTCTTATGTTACCTTGCTGATTAGACCTAGAGACCAGAATGGGAGTTACTGAGACAGTGTAATGTTTATTATATGGTATATTATATACAGAAGTTATTAATCGTAGAGGTACTAGATCAGACCTCCATTTTAGTCATGATTCAAAATGCATGTTCTTAAGTTTTATTTGTATCCAGAAATCTATTCAAGACAAACATTAAGGAGAGCTTTAAGAAAAACAGGGTGTATAATATTGCTAAGTATTATTTTATTAAGACATATTTAAAGATCAAAAGGTCTCATTATGCCAATGAAGCCAGAATGAGGAAATACTAGATAGCTTTGTGCTAGTTGGAATAAAACTCTCTTCTGTGTCCCCTCATGGTGGAACCTGCTGATTGCCTATCCCAGTATCCATGGGCCCTTCCCTCCCCTCACTGACAGAACCCTCATTTTACTGTGATAGGTATGTGGAGAAGGGCCTTTCTTAGTCTTCCTTCCAGCTTGATTTGGCCAACTGGCTACAATCAGAAGTGCTATGTGCTATTTCTGGGAAGTTTCCCTAACAGAGAAAGAAAGGGCACACTCTTATTTTGCTTCCTCCTTTCTGCTGCCTATGAAGTAGATTGGATTGTTGGAGTTCTGGATACTTTAGCTAATCCTTACGGAAGTGAGTAAAGATTTGCCTGCTACATGAATTAGAGCCTAGAGGTGTTATACAGCAAGCAGTTAGGACCCCCAAAAAAGGAGCCATGATAAGTGTTTCTAATCAATCTCTTAAGAACTGTCAGAAAGACCTTTGGGGTAAACTTAAGACTGTTCTATTTCAACCTAAAATATGAATTTGGGGCCATTCAGCTCAGAACAGTGCTGACATGACAAACCAGGGACCATGTCTTTTCCTTAAAAAAATGTAGCTTTTGCCTTTTTTTTTTTTAAGATTTTTTAATTTATTTGACAGAGAGAGAGAGAGCGAGATCACAAGTAGGCAGAGAGACAGGCAGAGAGAGAGGGGAAGCAGGCTCCCCGCCAAGCAGACAGCCCGATGTGGGACTCAATCCCAGGACCCTGAGATCATGACCTGAGTCAAAGGCAGAGGCTTAACCCACTGAGCCACCCAGGTGCCCCAGCTTTTGCCTTTTCAAATCCCTCTCTCACCTTTGATCTGATAGGCAGTCTTCACAGAGGTGCAAAGGAGTAAATCATCAATCCTTTAAACAAAGGGCTCTGAATCATTCTTTGACAGTTAATGTACAGAAGCCTAACTACTCTACCGTAGATCCTATTCTCCCTGACCAATACTCAGTATCACTATATATTTATGTTCATTTTATCTCAGGAAGCCTTCAGCAGGGAACTAAGAATGTAAAATATTTTAAGTATGAATGGAGGAGACTATGTGAGAAAGAATGATCAATGTTTGAGACCATGATAGACATATTTCTTCAGTGGTACTGCATGCTGAATTGGCAATTATTTTGGATGAGTACTTGAAAAGTGTCCTTTCTAGCCAAAAATTACATTATAAAGGTCTTAATACTTGTTTATTTCCATTACGGTTTATATTTGAGAAGCATAACATTAAAAAAGATATCTTTACCTATAGCTTCAGTAATTATGAAATTTTGGAGCTAAACAAAACCATTCCAGAATATTACATGAAGAAAAATCATGTTAAAGTTTGGGATATAGAATTCCTAAACTGCATTCCAAATTAACAAAGTAGACTTGTAGAACCTGGATGGCTCAGTCAGTTTAGCATCTGACTCTTGATTTCAGCTCAGCTCACGGTCTCAGGGTCATGAGATTGAGCCCCACACTGGGCTCCATGCTCACTGGGGTGTCTCCTTAGAAAATTCTTTTTCCCTCTCCCTCTGCTCCTTCCCTTGTTCATGCATGCTCCATCTCTCTCTAAAATAAATAAGTAAATCTTTATAAAGAGAGAGAAAGCAGACTCAATTTTGCTGTTCATTAAACTGATCCAACTTTGAGTTACTTATGCTCACAGATACCTATAACATTGCTTTGAGATCTGACTCCAGTTTAATATGTGATATTATAAATTATTTGCAATTAATGTGGAAAAATTAATTCAAGGCCATTCAGGAAAAATCTATAATGCCAGACAGCTGCTTAATCAAGAAGGAAGAGACTAAAAAGATAAAGACTTAGGAGAAGTATTTACTGAAGAGTTTTTAGCAATACCAGCACTTCATACTACAAAGAAATTAACATAAAATACCTATAATACTCTATTCTTATGATATCTATAATGATGCTTTATCATTCAAGGTATTAATTCATTATTTTCTTGATGACAGAAAAATATAAAAGATTTCGAGTGCCTTAGTTAAGTATGTAATTAGCATTCAACAAAACAAATGCTCTGAGATAAAAATGGTGTGCTCCTATAACAATTTTTCTCAAAGACCAACCAATGAAGAAGTCAAGCATAATAAATGTAATCCTTATAACGTAATAAAACTATTGGCTTAAGTATAATTCACTTTTGGAAAATAAACTATATTCTTTTTAATCTTAGCAAGTTCTGCACAAATCACGTTAAGAGTTTCTGATGACTTTAACATTGGTTATTCCTATGGTTTAAAAGTTGCCAAATCCTTGACTCCTGACACAGTTTTGCATCTAAAAGGATGACACTGTCATTATTAAGCATTACGCAGAGACAAGGGTAGAAAATAAACTAACATAGTGGCTATGAAGTAGTTGTTATAGTAATGGTCAGCATATGCATGCATTTCACTAATACATACTTGCATTATTTTCTTTCTAGCTGATTTTCTTTAACCTTGACAATGTTGTTTTATTCTATTTCACATTGAATAGTTATTTAGTAATTCAAAACAGATCAGAAATATAAAGCAATCTAACTTTTAAAAATTCTACTTCTCTACTCCAAAGTCAAAGTCTCTTTCTAAACTAAATACGGATCTCATAATGTAGGTAGAGTAAGCCTAAATATAGTTGATCCTCACTATCCACAAATTCTGGTTATTTGCAAATTTGCCTCCTCACTAAAATTGATTTGTAACCCCCAAATCCATACTCACGGAGCTTCCCCTATAGTTTGTGAACATGTGCAGAGTGGCAAAAAATTCCAGTCAATGGTCACACAGTTCCCAGCTACAGTAAAAAAAAGTGACTCTGGGCCTTTCTGCTTCAGTTCTCACATGCAGATGACCAGAGGAGGGAGACGGTAGGAGGCAGTACAGAAGTAAAATGTTCAAGAAGCCCTACCTCTGGGGCCAGGTGGACAAGATTTGAAACAATTTGTGGCAATTTAGTGGGTCAGCCTTATATAAGTCATTAACATGGATGAACCTTATTTTCTCTATGTAAAAATAAAATCTACCAGGATGGGCTGTTTTTAGGATTTATAATTATCTTCTATGTGATTACATATATTTCTTCTGGGAATAATGGCGCAGTATTCATTCACTGAGTGCCATAATTTTATGGAACATAACTATCACAAATAATAATAATCCACTGTATTCAATCAAGTGCATATTTATGCAATTTTCATGCACACAGCCTAGAAACACATGAGAGAACAGAATAACTGAATAATATAAATTTTATATATAAATTAAATATTTCAAATAAACAAAAACTATTGTATAATTAATAACAAGTTCAGTTGAATGCTAATTTCTCAGAATTTTTCCTGAGAAAATTATAAGCATAAATATATTCATATTTACCCATGGTTTATGAATTGTCCAGATTCTGTTAATTGAGATGGCAAAGAGATAAATGTTGAGGATTCCACCAAACTGACACTAAAATAAATGAAAAAAGGATTATTTTGAATTCTACTATAACAAAATTCAAATGACCACAAAACATTCTTTTAAATTTTTTCCATCATTCATAAAATATAGAATCAGAATAAATTTCAGTTAAAAAATCTGTATGTTCTCATTCTGCATCTCAAAACATGTATGTTTTTAAAAAGAGAAAGATCAGGGTGCCTGGCTGGTTCAGCTTGTAGAGCATGCAACTCTTGATCTCAGGGTTGTGCGTTCAAGCCACATGCTGGGTGTAGAGATTACTTAAAAGAAAAAAAAAAGATCTGGAATTGAAATATGTAAAACATAATATTCTATTATATGGAAAGGCAATATTAATTCTTTTTTTTTAAAGATTTATTTATTTATTTATTTGACAGGTAGAGATCACAAGTAGGCAGAGAGGCAGGCAGAGAGAGAGAGAGGAGGAAGCAGGCTCCCTGTCGAGCAGAGAGCCCAATATGGGGCTCGATCCCAGGACCCTGGGATCATGACCTGAGCCGTAGGCAGAGGCTCAACTCACTGAGCCACCCAGGCACCCTGGCAATATTAATTCTTAGAGCAAAGAAATTTAGAACATAAATCACTGCCCAGTTATATTCTAGAAATGGAATCATATACTGGTCTCAATGTATTGTCAGAGCTGTACACATTTCCTTTTTAATCTTATTTTCAAAAAAGAAAAATATTTCTTTCAGGACTAGATATAAGATGTGGATACAGAGTTAATCAGTGCATTAGTAATTATGCCATCTTCAGGAATTACTTAGCAATTCAGTCCGTCTTATGAGATAATGCTCATTCATTCAGGAAACAGTCATGGAGACTCCATTATATGTTATATGTGGGACTGGGTGCTGGAAATACAAGCATGAATCTGTTATCCTCTCTACCTTAGGTTGCCCACATTATAGTGGAGGATAGTGTGGAAATGATAAATGATCCTCTAGATATGGATGAAAGATGTCACAAAGAGTCATGTCAGGAATGCCTAATTCTATCTGCAGAGTTGAAGAGAATCTGTATAATATTAAGAATAGATTTATTCAAGCTTGATTTTGTAGGGGCCAAATGTGGGTTGCACCCAAGATGGGCCATATTGGTGTGAAGATTATTTTGAGTTAAAAGCAATAAAAAACTAGCAGATTCAGGTCAATCTCTTCCTCTTCCTCTCAACTTAGTAATATTTTCATTGGAAAAGAAATCTATCCAGGAAAAGAGCTATTAACAGAGATTTCTCTTTACCTAAGAAATGTATCTCCATAATAGGACAACCTCTATTTTCCAGACACCTCCTCTCACTTTCTTGCTAATTGTCTTCCTCCCCTTTGTATCCTTATACCCCTGTCTCTCTTCTTAGCACATGGAAGTCTCATGTTGCTTCACTGTCTTTGGCATTTCACGTGTGTGTGTATTCCCCTTATGTAAGAAACTAAATTTGATTTTCTTCTGTTAATCTGTCTCAGCCAACTTGATTCTCAGTTTAGCTAAAAGGGCCTTGAAGACCAGAGTAATTTCTTCCTTCCCAAAAAATTCATTAAAATAAACCTTTATTATGTAATAGTTATTAATTTCATAATATAAACATTATAATAAAAAACAGATCAATAATAAAATTAATCTAATGTTTTAGTATTGAAACACAAACACACATACAAACACACATACAACTGCACACAAAACTAAAATGCAACACATTCATACATCTTAATGTTTCAGTGTTGAAGGGGTTCAGGATAGCCTCTGCTCCCAGTATGTGTCACTTTGGCATATGGATTATTTTAAGCTGAAGGCAATCAAGACCCTGTGGACTCAAAAGAAACTTTTGCTTCTCCCTTAATTCTAAAGAAGAATCTAAATTGGGGGTCTTTCCCAAAATAAGGGTTACTAGCAGAAATAAATTTTAACTGAGCGACCCCTCTGTATGACAGGGCAAATGTCTAATTATCAAACATCTGCTTTTCTTTTCTTTTTCTTTTTTTTTTTTCTTAAAGATTATTCATTTGAGTGAGAGAGAACACAATAGAGGGGAAGTGGAAGGGAGAAACAGGTTCCCCTCTGAACAAGGAGCCTGACATGGGACTTGATCCCAGGACCCTGGAATCAGGACCTGAGTTGAAGGCAGACGCTTAACCAGCTAAGCCATCAGGGGCCCCAAACATCTGCTTTTCTTTTCCCCCTGTGAGGTGCATTCCTCTCCTCTAAAATCCCAGACTCCTATCCCCTTCTCCTTAGTTCAATACGACATATATACCTCATTTTGCCTGTCTCTGGAATTTCCTTGTCTGGGTGGATTCCCCATACTTATACTATTAAATTTGATTTTCTCCTGTTAATCTGTTTCATATCAATGTTATTCTTAGTCCAGCTAGAAAAACCCTTAAAGGGGACAGGAATTCTTGCTCACTGACAACGTTAATGTCATTTTCTGTCCTTTTAAGTTGGTAGTTCTGAGAGTTTTGTATAAGGATTGTAAGGAATTATATTAATATTAAATACTAAAAATTATTAAAGACAAAATTAACTATAGGAAAATGTAAACTATGAACTATGTAAGACATGTATCAGACTACCAGATTTGCTTATATCATTTTAAAGTTATAGTTAAGCCAATGTAGGAAGAATTCCTCTCTGGAGGGTAATTTCAATTTAAATTAAGGCACTATGTCCTCATTCAAATCTCATAAAATTATGAAGCAGAAAAAATGTATAATTCTTTTATATTTCTATAAATCCAAGGTGAATCATCAGGGCAATTTATTTGGGTCATAATTTGTTCTGGCTAAAAAACAGTCACAAGGATAATACAATTTTACACACAAATAAAAAGACTAAACCAATAAGGTAAATATTAGGTATTTTGCATACTGTGCATGTACCATTTTGAGATAAAATAGCATTTGAAAGGTCCCTGCTTAATTAGATTGAAGATGTCCTCCTTAAAATAGAAATATTACTTATAAAAATGAAATACAAACTGCCATTAAAATGGAAAAAATCCTATTTGATTACTGTAGTTTCTAAATTGGCAGCTTTCACACTTCAGTGTGTATGATAAACATCTGCAGTGCTTAGTCAAAATGCATATGCCCAAATTCTATCTGCATGAATTCTGACTTAGTTAAGTCTGGCAAGGGTTCCAGGAATTTCTATTTAAAACAAGCTCTCCAGGGTGCCTGGGTGGCTCAGTTGGTTGGGCGACTGCCTTCGGCTCAGGTCATGATCCCAGAGTCTGGGGATCGAGTCCCACATCAGGGTCCCGGCTCCGTGGGCAGTCTGCTTCTCCCTCTGACCTTCTTCCTTCTCATGCTCTCTCTTTTTCTCTCTCTCTCTCTCAAGTAAATAAATAAAATCTTAAAAAAAAAAAAACAAAAAAACACAAGCAAGCTCTCCAGATGCTTTTTAAAGAGCTTATATACAGATTAAACTTTGAACAATCTTGACTTAGACCAGCAATGCTCTAACATTAATGTGCCAAAAAATCCTCTGGAGATGTCAAATGCAGATTCTGAATCAAATGGATTGCTGTGGGCCTGAGACTCTGTCCAACAAGCTCCCAGATGATGCTGATTTTGCTGATTCAAGGATCATACATTGAGAAGGAAGAGTCTAATCTAAAACAAAAACTATTTTTCAAATAATAAAACGAGGCTACCAGGAAAAGAAAGGCAAGGAATAGCAGAGTTAGAATCATCACACATTCACTACCCTATAAAAGCAATAAAAAACACTAGGAAAGATTGTAAAAATTAAATTTTCAGAGCTCTGGTTAATTAATGAAAGGCTTGCAACAATTTGAGTAGCGTTTATTTAAAAATAAACTGCCACACCTTGATGAGAACAGCAGTTTGTGGCCTTGTAACTTTTATTATGCTGTAACTCCCATCTTTCCACAGCTCTGGTAGTAGCTTTGAAAACCAGCAGCCTTGCAACTAAGGTAGTTGTAAAATCTGGCAGGCTTACAGCCACATGAGGGCACAGACGGAGACTGGAGCTCATTAAAAAAAGTCCCATCCCTGAGTATTGTTACTTTTTCATGGGTCTCACAGCTCCCTCGAAAAATTCAGTTTGCAAGGTGTTGTCTTTACTGACCTGACTCAAAGGAAAACAGCAATATCCAGGATTTTGCTGAAAACAATCAGTAGCAGTTGTACCTGAGATTCCTGTAGCAGCTGGATCAAACAAGAGCTTGTCAAAACATCAAAGGAAGATGTGGGGAACAAGAGGCCTATATGAGGGCCTGAAGTAGCATGCTAGATCCCCAAACTATGTGAAAGGTCCTCAACCCTGTCTACGAGAGACAACGATGTCCCACCAAATAAAGAATACTAATAAAGAGAGAAGTTATTCAAAAGAACCAATTACAAATTTTGGACGGAAGAAGTACGATACATGAAATAAAAAAATCAACAGAGGGACTGAACAGCAGGTTTGCAGTGGCAAAAGAAAGAACCAGTGTACCTGAAAATGGGCCAGATGAAATGATTATCTCTAAAGAACAGAAAGAGAAAATAATGACAAAAAATTAACACAGCCTCGGAAAACTGTGAGATACCATTAAGCACACAAACACAAGCTTCATCAGAATCCTGAAAAGAAAGAGGCAGCAAGAAAAGGCAAAGAAATAAATGATGAACAATTCCCAAGCTTGAACAGAAATATTAATTTACACAACCAAGTCAAAAAAATTTTATTCAGAATAAACTCAAGGCAATCCAAAACTAGAAAATAATAGTCAGCCTGTTAGTAAGCCAAGGCACAGTTAGCAGCAAGAAAAAATTGACCAACATCTATGTTGCTCTGCAGTAAAATTAAACAGCGGAATTCCCAGCTGAAACCCCAGAGGTCAGAAGGCAATGACATTACATATATATTTTTTTTTCCTGTGCAAACTTTTAAATTCTACTTTCTGATTTTAAAGAAAAGAGTGAGACAATAAATATAAAACTGTTTTAGGGGCTTATAATGTGTAAAGATGTAATGGGTATAACAGAAATAGCACTAACAAGGGGCTACAAAAAGGTGATATATAGCAGCAACATTTCTGAATTACATTGAAATTAGGTTGGTATTAATCTGAGCTACATTAATTTAGGATGCTAATTATAATCTCCAGGGTAACAAAGAAAATAAGAAAAATAAGGTAGGAGATAGAAAAAGGAATAAAAAATTTATTAAAAGTAAATATACAATATAAAACCAAGAAGTAACAGAGAAATAGAGGAACAAAGACATAAGACATAGAAAAGAGGTGCCCAGGGGCACCTGGGTGGCTCAGTCATTAAGCGCCTACCAGGGTCCTGGGACTGAGCCCCACATAGGGCTCCCTGCTCGGTGGGAAGCCTGCCTCTCCCTCTCTCATTCCCCCTTCTTGTGTTCCCTCTCTCACTGTGTTTCTCTCTGTGAAAGAAAGGAAGGAAGGAAGGAAGGAAGGAAGGAAGGAAGGAAGGAAGGAAGGAAGGAAGGGCGAGCAAGCGAGAGAGAGGGAGGTAGGGAGGGAAGAAGGAAGAAAGAAAATAGGTACCCAAATGGCATATATAAATCCTGCTGTATCAAAGATGAAACGAACTTTAAATGAATTAAACACTACATTCAAAAGGCAGAGGTTGACAAAGGGAATATAAACAGATTAGGAAAAAATATAACATTAATTCAAAGACACAGATAGGGAACAAAAGGTCACGAAAGACATGCCATGCAAATGGTAACACAGACCTGCAGTGTCTATAGTAATAATGGGCAAAACAGAATTAAAGCAAACACTGTTCCAGCATGACAACAAGAGAGCTCCAGAGACTCACTCCCTCAGGAAAATGAGTAAAAGTTGTAAAAATCAACTATTTTAATTCTCTAGAAATTATCCCAAGGGCATAGAGCAAATGAAGAAAGATCTATTCAGTAATACTAAATTCAGTAAGAAAGGCTGAAATCTGTGGTGTCTGAACCAAGACCCCTCACTTCCTCTTCCTTCCCCACTCAGTAAGACCGAAACCCTAGCCCTCATTGACACAGCTAAGAATATAAGGCTCTCAACTTACCCAGCTCCCAGGTGGAGAGATACTTTTCTGGGAGGGGTAGGACAACAATATTTCTCATCTTGCCCCAGTACATGCTGCTGAAGCTAAGTTTCGGGCAAGTGCAGCTGAGAGGAGTGGGGGGGGGGGGATCCGTCTTCCGTCCAGCAACCACTCACAGGACAGAGGCACTACATGGGTGTGAAATTGTCCTTGACTTAGCTTTAAAATGGTCGCTCAGTGCTGGCAGAAGCAAACCAAGAAGACCTAAAGCTATGGCCCCTATCTCACCTCACCCTTAGCTCCTAATGTGTGGTGGTAAGCAGAGAAAAGTGCAACACTATCCCCACCTCCAGTTACAGAGCCAGTTCAGAGATTTTGCCTGCAGGGAGAAGCTAGCTGGGCTTAAAACAGCTCTTAATCTCCTCCCAAAGGAACTGATTTCATTTTCAATAAATCATGAAGAAGATCAAGCCAAGGGATCAGTGAAAAACAGTGCAGTTGTGGTGAAAGGCAATTGGGAGTAGACTGGTAGATTCACAGGGGAAAGGGACAACTGGGAGGCTCCCTTGTGGGGACAGAATAAATCTTAAACAGTGACCTAAGGAACTATTACTTCAAAAGAGCCTGTATTTGACTGAATTGGTCTGAGGAGCAATTTATGCCTCCTGAAGAACTGGAATCAGCAGAATCTAGTATCTGGGTGTGGACGTGGAAAGATATGGTCATAAGGAATCCTACCAAAGCCACTGGCATCCCAGATTGACTGTGGGAACGCCCACAGCTCTGTCCTGTGAGAAGTAACACCAGAGGCTTCACACTTTGTGTGTGGAGTCTTTTGTGGGAAGGAGGTAGATATCACTAAAATAAGCCAGCCAGTCAGTGAAAAAATTAATGAACACCATTAATGACATTGTGGGAAATGGAACCAGTATTCAGCTGATACAATATTTATTCTAAAATGCCTAGTTTTCAACCTTAAAAATGATGAAACATGAAAAGAAGTGGGCAACAGAAACTGCATGTTAAAGTGACCAGTTATCAGATTTAACAGACTACTAATTCCAAATTGCTGTTATCAATGCCTTCAAAAACTAAGGAAGTATGACTAAAGAAGTCAAGGGAGGTATGATGACAATATAATATCAAATAGAGAGTATCAAAAAAGAGACTGAAATTTTAAAAAGAACAAAATAAAAATTCTGGAGTTAGAAACTACAAAAACAAATAGAAAAATAATCATCACTAGGCGGGAATCAACAGTAGATTTGAAATGGCAGAAAAAAAATTTAAAAATGAAAGATAGAGATAATGCCATCTGAAGAACAGAGAGAACATAAAATAAAGATAAATAAATAGAGTCTCATACATATATGGTGCACCATTAAATGCACCAACACGTGTAATAAATCACTGGAAGGAGAAGACACAGAGAAAATAAAAGAAAAATTGTTTAATAACTGAGGTGGCTGAGAGTGAAGCTCGACTGAGCCATGGAAGTTATTCCAGAAGATAACGTGAATCCATAGAAACAAATAAACCAGAAATGATAAATAACAAGGCCAATGTAATAAAAATTATCAACGTGTACTTTCTGTTATGGGCTGAATCGTGTCCTCCCTCAAATTTCATATGTTAAAGCCGTAACCTCTAATATTCTCACAGTGTGATTGCCTTTGGAAACAGAGCCTTTAAAAAGGACACTAGGCTAAAATGTAGTAATCAGAGTGGGCACTAATTCATTCTGACTGGTGTGCTTACAAGAGGAAATATGGACACACAAGAGACTCCAGGGCCATGCACATCAGAGAAGAGATGTGAGGGCACAGCAAGAATGTGGCCATCTGCAAGCCAAGGAGAGAGGCCTCAGAAGAAACCCAATCTGCCAACACCTTGATCTTGCACGTCTAGCCTCCAGAAATGTGGAAAAATAAGAACTGGGTCTCTGGTATCTTGTTATGGGAACCCTAACAAACTAGTACACTGTCCTTTCTTCTCTAATCTTTCTTAAGATCACAAAAATTACACAAAATGAAAAAAAGAAATACCCAAAAATGTTAGTACCATTACGGATTATTGTAACATCATTGATACAATATGTCTGACAGAAATACCACAAAAAAGGGGGAACTGGAATAGAGCTATATAAGAGTAACATAAAAATGAAAAGGCAACCCACCGAATGGGAGAAAATATTTGCAAATCATATAACAGATAAAGGATTAATATCCAAAATCTATAATAAATTCATATAACTTAAAAGCGAAAACAAACAAAAAACCAAAAAACAATCCATAAAAGATCCAATTAAAAAATGACCAGAGGATCTGCACAGACATTTTTCCAAAAAAGACATATAGATGGCCAACATGTATATGGAAACATGTTGAACATCCATACTCGTCAGGGAAATGCCTTTCAAAATCAGGGTGAGATGTCACCTCATAACTGCCAGAATGGCTATTATTAAAAACAAAACAAAACAAAAATACCAACCAACCAGACAAGAGAATAATGTTGTGATTATGTAGAGAAAGGGGACACTGGCACGCGGTTGGTGGGAATGGGTAGGAATGTAAAATGGTGCAGCCACTATGGAAAACAGTAGGGAGGTTCCTCAAAAAATTAAAACTAGAATTATCATGTGGTCCAGCACTTCCACTTGTGGTTTTTATCCAATGAAATTGAAATCCAGATCTCAAAAAGGTATCTTTACTCTCACGGTCATTTCAGCATTGTTCACAAGAGCCAAGATATGAAAACAATCCAAAGAACCCAAATGTCCATCGACAGATCAATGAGTAAGGCAAATGTAGTGTGTGAATATATTACTAGTCAGCTTTAAAAAAGAAGGAAATCCTATAATATGTGACAACATATTCAAAACTTGGGGACATTATGCTAAGAGAAATAAGCCAGTTTCAGAAGAACAAATACTGTATGATCCCATTTATATGAGCTATTTAAAATAGTCAAACTCAAAAAGCAGAGAATAGAATAGTGGTTGCTAGGAAGTGGTTATAGGATGAAATGGAGAGTTGTTATATAAAATTTCAGTTATGCATAATAAGATAAATAAGTCCTACAGATGTGATATACAAGAGGGTTAACAATATGCTACTGTGCGCTTAAACATCTGTTAAGAGGGTAAGTCTCATGTAAAGCACTCTTACCACCAAAAAAAAAAAAAAAGTAACACAAGAAAACTTTTGGAAGTGTCAGATATGTTTACTACCTTAATTGTGGTGATAGTATTATAAGTTGCATGCATATGTCCAAACTCATCAAATTGTATATATTAAATGTGCAGTTTTTTAAATATGTCAATCCTACCTCAATAATCAATAGAGAATATCAAGAAGACCAGAAAAAGTGATCTTTGGAAATATCAATAACATTGATAAATGATTACCTAGACTGATCAAGAATAAAGAAAAGAGGATCAAATTATTAAAATAAGGGATGAAGGAAGGGCCATCACTATTGACTTTCCAGGAAAAAAAAAGAGTTATGAGTATTATGAAAACGTCGGTGCCAACACATCAGGTAATTTGGAGGAAATGTACAAATTTCTAGAATTGCATAAACTATCAAAACTGACTTAAGAAGAAACAGAATACCTGATTAGGCCTATAACAAATAGAGAATTAGTAATGAAATAAACTTCCCATGAAACAAAACTCAGACCCAGATGGCTTTAGTTGTGAATTCTACTGAAGATTAAAAGAATACCAGTTCTTCATAAACTCTTCCAAAAAAATAGAATAGAAGGGATCAGTTCCAAATCATTGTCGGAGGCTACTATTAATGACACACACACACACAAAAAACAAAGTTGTCACTAGAAAAGGGAATTACACCATCAAACCTTATGATTATAAATGCAAAATCTTCAACAAAATACTAGAAAATCAAATCTTATAACATATAAAAATTATATAGCAAGAAATAGTTGCATTCTGCAAAAGAGGAACTTGAGAACTACTAATTTGGTAGACAGAGGCATGTGGGCAAATCCTGTCTCTGTTAAATCTAGGTTGGGTTGCCATTTTTGTTAAAAGCAGTATTAAATTTTGATTAAAAAGTGACCAAATCTGGTCACTGCAACTGCATATAATTTGGGGGAAAATCTATAGGAAATTTTGTTTTATTGTAAAGTATGTTTTATACTAGATTGTTAATAATTAAATCCTTGTCATTTTTTAAGTGTAACATTAAAAGCTAGTTCACTTACTGGTATGGTATTTATAACATACAAAAAGTCTCCAGAAGAATTGGCAATCAAATTTCTTCTTTTCTACTGTATTATTTTAATATTTTAAAATACATGCCTATTGTAAAATATTGATTTTTACAATTACAAATTTTGTAATTGGTTTTAAAATTTTGAGTTTATATGCCCATTGCCTAAGATTGAGGGCCACATTCAGACAAAGGAGGAAGGAGCCTTGTCTTCTAACACCTTGACTGAATTTTAATTCAATCTGAGATAAACCATAAAGTAACAATAAAATGCTACAATTTCTTGAAAGACATGCAACTATAATAGCCAACCAATTCCTGGAACTTTCATATTTCCTTTCAGCTTTACCACTAGAATGTAAGACTGATTATGTTTGATCTTGAATTCCTCGGACTGGAGTCAGTCATTTGGTTCATTTAAGGGCATAGTTTAATACTGGATTAAAGCTACATATTCTGACTTTTTTTTATTGTTCCTTGCATTCTGATTGAACATTTTAATGGAACTACAGTAAATAAAACTCTCCCTCACATGAACATAGGAACAATAAATTCACCAATAGCTATTTTAACAAAAAATTTTGTTTTGTCAATAATAAGTGATTATTAAGAGGAGACTACCAAACGGCTGGGAATACAGTGATTTTAAAAACTGGATATTATCAAATACTAAAGTAATAAGCATACATACAGCTTCTAGTGTCAACACAAGTATTGTTGTGAGGATCTGCTCTCTAAAGCTGATGGAGACAGTGTATAATTGAAGCAGTACATGGGTGTCACTAACCATTTTCTCCCTCAAAACGTAAGTTTATAAAGACACTTGTCTATTGTGACCTTAAATAATACTTCAGCATTTTATTTTCATCTCAAATCTGTGTTGCTGTTGTTGTTTTTGTTAAACCTCAAGATGAAAAAATGCATGGTTAATGTATAGTTTTAATTAATCATGATGCCTTAAGTTAAAATGCATTTTCTGCTTGAATTGATATTTCACTTTCAGAAATTAACAGATGGAATAAAATTAGAAGTAAAAAAAGTCTATTAACTATATATTTTTAAAAATTAAAATATTAGTATATCTCAACATACAGAAAGCTCATAGACAAAATTCATAAATTTAGTATGATCAGTCTTAGCTTTAAATAAATCAAATAGCATTTTAAGAAAAATTGATTTCTCTTATTTGTTCTGTTTTATCTATAATGTTCATAAATTTATTGTAATATATAAACACTTAAAACTTCTCCTCAAGAAGGTTCATGTTGGAAAAAAAGTATTTACCTTAAGACTGGATACGACTAATCGCAAAAAAAATTATATGAAAATGTTATATTAACATACCTGAAGTCCCCAGCAGTATGGAAGGGATTTTTAACATTCACATTAATTTCTTTCCATTTATAACATGGAGATTTACAACGTATAATTTCCTAAAGTAAAAAAATAAGAATAATTCTATATGTAAGTAATGAAAAAGAATAACCTGAATTATTATAAACTTAAAAGTACCTAAAAAACAGTACACTGAAATATTACAGTGATATTAATTCATGTAATTCCCCTTGTCCCACAGATATTGTACTGCAAAAATCTGGGTGGGAAGGACAGAAATAGATTTTACCACATCACTGAATTATTTGTCACAACAGTGTCTCTTAAGTTGATTGCCCTAAAATGGGTTTTGTTAATGACTGAGCATGATTTCACATTTGAAAATTAATTACCTATACCTAACCTATACCTAATACATATGACATAAGGAAGAAGCAGGGTGTATGTATTTGCACATGCATACCTCTGTGAGTGCATAAATATTGTTTTTTGTGGGGTATGCCTGGGTTTATAATGTGGTGGCTACACTGACATTATTTGTACTATAATAAAAGCACAAATATAAAATTAAAACTTTGAATTACCTGAAGGACTTTCATGGAAAATAAGATTCTAGGAATTCTACACTTTTAGACTGGTCATGTTATTATCTTTTTCTATTTCTCTATTATTATCCAGCCAACTGGACACTAAAACCATGAGCAGCCAGATGGAAAAGTAAACAGACTGCATGAGCTTGAGGGGTCAGCTTTTTTGCCCCAGAACCATGTAAATGGCAAACTAAAATCATCCATGTCTAGAGATACATATGGTAAAGCAATGTTTCATTTTGGAGAATTCCTGAGAGAGGATTGGGAAGTGTAAGAATTTATTATTCAAGAGGAAATCTGAAGATCACAACACACATCTCCATGATTATCACATGTCTGCTTCCTGTTCCAGGTGTCTATACCTTGTAAACCAGTCTGCCCATGTGAGAAACTTAATGCTCTCCTCATACAACTGGCCATTACTGGAGTCAATCTCCTTATTTCCTATTCATGCCACTACATACCACAAATTCTTCATAATCCATGTGGAAATCTGGTGACATAACAAGTTTACTTCTTCTTTACCATACATCCATGGTATAATATTTAGACAAGATAACAGCTACAAAAAGTCAATGATAGCAATAGCACAACCATTTTACAGAGAGTTAAAAATCCTTTTCCCCATCTTTTGAGATATAAACAGAATTCTATCTGGAATGTTATCACCTCCCAGTAAATGCCAGTCTTAGCATTATCTTTATAGAATGAATGGATTTGATACACAGGAAACTCAAGATAAATTGATGAATATTCCTATTAGAAAAGAGAAACATTTTCTTTGCTACATAAACCACCAACCCTAAATTCAAACAAAAACATAGACAGAAGCCCAGGGACTGTTTTACCTTACATCACAAATCTGCACAGCAGAGGGGAATGTAAATTGCTATGTGTATAGTGAATGACTCCATTATGAAAACAACAAATATAATCCTAAAAATCTGACTTTAAAGGAACACTCAATACAAGCAAATTCTCTTATAAAATTGAAGAATTAATTCTACAGAAAGAGTATCAGAGCAAGAATATCAGAGACGCAGAAGGCAAGAACTGTGCAAATGTAATTATGGGCACAAGTGTCTGTACACAGAATCTCAAACAACAGGAGCGATACAGAGAGAACACTTAGAGGAACAGCTGTGCTTGGGACATTCCAAGGCCTGAGAAGAGAATGAGACACACAAAATAGGTAAAATCTACTTACAATGGCTTTAAAATTGAGGACTTCACCCTTAAGAGCAAAAGTCATCGTAGTGCCTCCTATTGCGTACTTAGGTTTTGAGATTAGTAGTAGTGAAGCTTCAGCGGGACGAAGGAAGCGACTGGTGAATTTCAGAGTGATATTAACTTGGTTTCTATTTAGTAAAAGAGAAAAGAGGAAATATCTTACTGAAAAAGACACAACAGTTAACTCTTCAGTGTAGATCACATGCCCAGGGCCTACACTCTGCAATATACTCACTTCTACAATAAAATTGAAGGCCTCTGCAGATTTCAGCAAGCGTCCCATCCAGTCATTGTTATCAGTTAAAACATCTTGATCCAATCTGTAAAACCTACAGTTCCATTCAAATGCACATATAATTTACCAAGTAATGGATTTCCAGTTAGCTGCAGGAATCATGTGGGTATTTTTGTGTGAAATTCATAGGACATTCTGTGCTACTGTTTAGATGAACTCTTAACCATATCACTGGTTTTTGGATTTTGTTTTGTTTTTGTCACATAGAGAAAAAAAATGAGCAAGACTAAGAATTCAAAAAATACTTAAAGCTACGGTTGAAAGTAAAATTTAAATCTGGAATCAAAATAATGGTATATAAGCAACAGGATTTTTGAGAGAAACACATAAATAAAAGAAGGAAAACAGAAAGCCACATCCATCTCTATTAAACTTTAACTTTCTAGTCTAAAACACAGTAAAATGGTAAGAGGTCTATGGACTCGGAGGAGATTTCACCCACCCATTTGTAGGGGAATGTCTACACCATGGCATCCTGGCAACTTGGCATGCCATACATAGGCCACAGAGACAAGACTTAACTGTCCTGGCAGAAAGCTTGTGATCCTCCCCTAACAGAAGAGCACAGAGGCACATGAAGAGCTACTACAAGAACCTTTCTCACTTGCCTCCCTACCTCCCCTGGGAGGGTGTCAACAGTTTCTCCTTATCTCCTACGTTCTCTCCCTTCAAGGGAGAGTTACAGGCTATAAAACTGCTTAGCTGTAGCTCAACATTGGCTGTCAGCAACAAGCTGTCTTACCAGGCATAATGCATTCATCAACAAAAAGCCTTTTGTTGTGGTATTAGCCTGCACATGGGACATAGGGATCAGGCCCTTTTGAAAACTTCTGTTTTCACTTTTTATTAAGTAATACAGTCCTCGAATAAAAAAAAATGGGCTCAGTGTTTCTTAACTGGCTAAATCTTTCAGCCTTGCCTTGCCTTGACACAGCTGTGGGTGAAAAATCATGGGGAAATTTTACCTTTGCTTTTGCTCTGGCTTTTAGCATAGTTAACCACAGTTAGTCCTTTGTGCAAACTACTACCTACTGCCTTCTCTTAGGATGCCTGTGTTTGGAAATGGAGATGGGAATAGATTCTCTCAGTTGTCCAACTTTGACTTAACTTCCCCCAAATCCTTGTGGAATTAATGTTGAATGGGTAAGTCTATGGAGCAGCAAAAAGTAAAGTGAATTAAGGACTTCCAAAAATCAAGAGAAATATTCGCAAAATTGCTTTTTAGGGAAAAGTACAACTCCCAGGTACCAGGAATGGGGATGATTTTTACTCAGATATGTCATCACTAATCTCCTCAGTTTGCAAAGGGATATTTTGTTGGTCATTATGAAAAGCTCATAGACTTGAATTTAATTAAGAACAAAGAATATTTGACCTTGAGATCTTTTTCAGGGTATACAGGCTCAAACTCTGTGTTAGGATACCTGTGAATGACTTAAGATTTTTCTAGATATTCTAAAATTCATCATTAGATCAAGCCATTCATTCAATCATTCATTCATTCAATTGATATTTAGAGAACTTATAATGGTCCAGGGACTGTTTTAAATTTGGGGATAGAGGGCGCCTGGGTGGGACAGTGGGTTAAAGCCTCTGCCTTCAGCTCAGGTCATGAACTCAGAGTCCTGCGATGGAGCCCCGCATTGGGCTCTCTACTCAGTGAAGAGCCTGCTTTTTTTTCTCTCTCTCTCTGCTTGTCTCTCTGCCAACCAAGTAAATAAAATCTTAAATAAATAAATAAATAAATTAGGGGATAGTGTAATTAGAAAAAAACCCACAGTATACCTGATCTCCTGGATCTTACGTTCTACAGGGTGTGGCAAACATTAACTATGTCATCACAAAATAACTGTGGTAATTACGAATTATGTATCTGCTAGGAAATGGCATGAGAACATATAACACGGAGTGTGTTATAGTCTGAAGGGTCAGGGGGTGGGATATGAAGGAAGAGAATGAGTTAGCCAGAATGAGCAGGGGAGGAAAGAAGTATCCAAGGCCTCTGGTAGGAAGAATTAAGTGTTTAAAGAACTTACCAAAGGCAAGTGGTGCTGAAGCTTAGAGAGCAAGAGTGTTAGTGATCCAATACATCCAAAAGCCACCTATGAAAGGCTACATGTTGAGATATTCATCCTTTATCTTAATGGTAATGGGAAGCTATGGGAATATTTTATTTATCACAGAGGAGTGATATAAGCAAATTTTTAAAAATATTTTATTAATTTACCTGACATAGAGAAAGATATAGTGAGAGAGAAAGAGAGAGAGTGTGTGTACAAGGTGAGGGAGTGGCAGGCAAACAGGCAGAGAGAGAGAAAAGGCTCCCCACCAATCACCGATGCTGATGTGGTCCATCCCAGGATCCCGGGATCATGATCTGAGCCAAAGGCAGCCGCTTAACTGACTGAGACACCCAGGTACCCCAATATAAACACATCTGCATTTTAAAGAAATTGTTGCCTTTCTAAGATAGAGGATGGACTGCAGAGAAACCTTTTAGTAGTCTATTGTGTCAGTGTGGTTTAAAGACGATGGTACATTAAACTTGATGTGGAATAGGTGGTAAAAAAAAAAAAAGATGTCAAATTTAAGATACATTTGGTAAAATCAATAGGACTTGCTAACAGTTTGGATCTCCCTGAAAGCTGATTTTAAAAAGGTCTATGAGAAAACAATCTGAGGGTTTTGAAGGGGCGGGGGCTGGGAGGTTGGGGGAACCAGGTGGTGGGTATTAGGGAGGGCACGGATTGCATGGAGCACTGGGTGTGGTGCAAAAACAATGAATACTGTTACGCTGAAAATAAATAAAAATAAATTTAAAAAATAAAATAAAACACTAAAGAATTAAAAAAAAAAAAGGCCTACGAGAATGACCACAATCTAAATAACATGCACTTAATAAATGAATGTATAGACCTATACTTAAATCCTATGAAACACAATTTAAAATAAAATATCCTTTTTATGAGATCAATGGCTGGTTTTAGGATCATGAAGATTTGAGCCTCTCTTGAGTATAGATGTTCCTTTTGAAATTCTGTAGTTACATTGAGGCATGTAAATGACAGGGATTCCTTCTTGAATATGTTAGAAAGTTCAGAATCAAATGGGTGGTCCACTTAGGTAAATGTCTTAGGTCTCTAAAAATGTGTATAATTATAGGCTTCATCTTAATTTTCTTCCTTTTATTTTCTTTTTGTGTCAATTGCCTCCCTCTCAGTAAAAAAAGAAAATCTTGATATTACATGTCTCTTGTAAGGTACTTCAACTTGGCTTTTGGAAAAGATGAAAAGTAATTTATAACATATCAGTCAATGTCAGTGCCCATATGGCTCAATGAGAATAATGATAAAAAAAAGAAACAGAATGTTCTTCCAAAAGTATACTTTAACTTTTATGCAGTAACTCTATGGTTGTAGCTAAATTTAAGCATCAAATTAGATGTGAAAGTAAACATGTTTGTTTACATATTGATATAGCTGTTTAATCCTACCTACATAAATGATATAGCTTGGAATTTAAATCCACATCTGCCAGAAAGAGTCATTATTAATCATGATTTAGACAGACTTTAAGGATGTGGTACACATAGATAATTATATAATATCTGATAATGATAATGCTGCTGTTTTTTTTAAAGAAAACAAAACATTTTCTGAACTCTTATTTATAAAAACAAAAGACTATGAGATTACTTAGCCTAGCTAAAAAGATGCTTAGAGAACCATCAAATAATAGTATTCAAGCCTACAAAATAAAATACATCTAGAAAAGGAAATAATTGTTTTCCATATGTTGAGAATTAAGCATTATCTCTTCTGGAAACACATCCATGGTTACCACAAGAATATTTAAGTGCTTTTTTCCATTTTACTCTAGTTCTATACACACAACACAAATAAAACAATTACCAAATTATATCCTCATTGTGGATTTGTTTGTAGGACACTCTGCTAGACTGCAAACACCGGTGGGTAGTGTTAATATATTTTCATCTATGAATCACCAGCACTCCAAATTGGGATGGGGGGGGGGGTGCAAATACTTTTTACTTCCTATATGTTCCAGTTACAGTATTAAGTGTTTTGCCTATTTCATTACATTTATTACTGACGAAACTTTGCGTAAATATTTCAATCCTCATTTTCTTTTTTATTTCTTATTTATGAGAGAGAGAGAGAGAAAGGGGGAGGAGCAGAGGGAAAGGGACAAGCGGACTCCACGCTGAGAAGGGAGACAGACATAAGCCTTAATCTCACAACCCTGAGATCATGATCTGAGACAAAACCAAGAGTCGGATGCTTAACCAACTGAGCCACCCAGGTGTCCAACCCTCGTTTTCTAAATAAGAAAAATGAGGTTAGATTATAGAATCTGTACATGACAGTATCAAAGTCCAGCATTTAATTGTTAAATGACATAACGGTAGGGTTCTAGACCACAATGGCTGCTGAAGTTCAGGTTTATCACCTAAGAGAAATCCCATTAAAATTATAAGAAAGATTTTTTAAAAGGCTGCTAGTTAGAAGAAGCTATCAATGAGCATCTGAACAGAGGTTAGTAAAGGAAAAGAAGTGGGCCTGTAGACTCCTGGACAGGGCATTTCTAGAAATGCCCACTTGCATGGAGGGCAAGATGGGGTTCAGACAACTTCACTGTCTTCAAGGCCAGTGCACAATGCTGAGCAACTGGGCCTAAAATGTTTTTCACCCTAAGGTAGAGGTTTGTGTGTATCCACAGAAAAACAATATAGTATTCTGTTGCCATGTTATTACATATGAATTAATAAATACCGCAAGGCATTAGAGTAAATCCTTAAACATGAAACACTGAAAACAAAATAAACATTAAAAATTGACCTAAAAGAAAAAAAAATTGACCTAAAAGAAAATTAAAATATTTAGGTAAGAGGTGAGTAAAAAAATGTCAGAAACATTTATGAAGATAACCCCAATTTAAGAACAGGATGCTATGAAAAGACATATACAATAAAAATCTAAGTACTCTTACAAATATACATATATAGGAGATTCTCATTTTCTGTCCCTCTCTTGGCTTCTCTCCCCTAATGGAAACACTTGGAAAAGAAGGCTTGTTGATAGAAAGAGGAAAAAACAATGATATAAAAAATACTAGTGATAATATAGGATACATGAATGATATAATGAACAGGCTCAATATCCAACAACTACAAGTTGGAAAAGGAAAAATGAGAAAATGAAGGGGAGAGAACTATGAAAGAAATAATTTATGAGAGCTTTCCAGGGCTTATGAAAAATAACTTCATAGCTAAAGGACTCACTGTGTACCCAGATGGTGAATAAAAAAAGACCTTCCTTGATGCACAGTTTAGAACAGTATCAGAACACAATGGGGAAAAAAATAATACAATGGAAGATTCTAAAAACTTCTAGAGGTTTTGGAAAACAGAATTATAATAGACTTTCTTATCACAAATACTGAATACTAAGAGGCAGGAGAACAATTATAAGAGTTATGAGGAAAAATCTTTTCAACTTAGCAAAATAAACCAAGCAAAATATAAATCAAAAGTAAGGATAGTAAAAAGACATGCTTAAAAATGCATAATCCTGGAAAATTTACCTCTCATATTTTTTATTATATTTCATAAGGATGTTTAAGTAAATCAGCAAGTAGATTAAGAAAGAGAAAGGTATTAGTTTATATCCAAAGAGAAATAAAAAATATCCAGTACTGAGGGGCCAGGGTGCCTCAGTCAGTTAAGCGTCTGCCTTTGGCTCAGGCCATGATCCCAGAATCCTGGGATTGAGCCCCACATTAGGCTCTCTGCTCAGTGGGGAGTCTGCTTATTTCCCTCCCTCTGCTTCTTCCCCCGCTCATGCTATCTCCTTCTCTTTCTGTCAAGTCAATAAATAAAATCTTTAAAAAAAAAGTCCAATATTGACATCTCTTCAGTTGGTCTGGAAAGCAATTAATCCAATTAAGAGGAGAAGGCAAAGTGCTCTAGAAAAGGTATACTTGAAGGAAAGAGACTTCAAGGAGTGTATGCACTTCTTTAGAATTTATTGATTTTCTCAACTTAACAAAGGAGTCAAAAGATACGTTTTATACTGGTGGTATAAGAAACATTTATAAAATAGATTTTCACTCTTGGAAAAGTAATTAGTAGAAGATAAAAATAGTGATGTTTGGAGAGAGGGCAATAAATCTGGAGGAGTAAGTAAACTAGATCATTAGATATTATAGCTATACATCAGCAGATTATTTCTTAAATTGACATAACATAAATACTGGCGAAGATAATATAGATTATTTCGATATTGGAGGTAAACACTGGAAGAACTAAAATGAGACATAAATGAAGGAGTGAGAAGTAGGTGGCTCATGAAGTGGATTTCTAGAGACAGATTTGAGGGGAGAGGGACTTGCTTTTCATTTTTTTTTGAAGATTTTATTTATCTGACAGAGAGAGATCACAAGTAGGCAGAGAGGCAGGCAGAGAGAGATGGGGAAGCAGGCTCCCTGTTGAGCAGACAGCCCAATGCGGGGCTCGATCCCAGGATCCTGGGATCATGACCCAAGCCAAAGGCAGAGGCTTAACCCACTGAGCCACCCAAGCACCCTTGCTTTTCATTTTAAACTCCTCTGCATAGTTGACTTGTTAAACATGTATAAGTTAAATTTTGATTTAAAAAAGCTAAGTTGAGGGCGCCTGGGTGGCTCAGTGGGTTAAAGCCTCTGCCTTTGGCTCAGGTCATGATCCCAGGGTCCTGGGATCAAGTCCCGCATCGGGCTCTCTGCTCAGCAGGGACCCTGCTTCCTCCTCTCTCTCTGCCTGCTTCTCTGCCTACTTGTGATCTCCGTCTGTCAAATAAATAAACAAAATCTTTAAAAAAAAAAAAAGCTAAGTTGAAAACAAAAATATAGGTACATGTGTAATATGGTCAAAATATTAATATATGTACCAATGATTACTAAATGTGTGAGTAGGGATACATGAATATATGGCTGGTTAATGTTCATTTGGCATGTATTAAAACCTCAAGAAGCTACTATTTATAAATATGTCTATATTTATATAGACCATAAGTGGTGCAATGGTGAAAAAAGAGAAAAAAAAAAAGCACCCTGCTGAGAAGTTAATAGGAAGTAGCCTATTGGGTCTACCCAAGTGAAATATTCTCACAAACCAGCTCCTAGAAAAACAAAAATTGATACAATTACATGTCATGAATCTTCAGGATTGTTCACCAATAGTCAAAGCCACATTTTATTGAATGCCAAGGGTTTGTATGCATGTGATACACACACACACACAATATGTACAGGTGCCAGTTGAATAAAAGTGCCAGCCAATGGATTTAGATTAGCTGGTGGTGAATTGGTGCTTGACCATTTAATAGCAGGGAAAATTGGGCAAATGATTTAATGTCTTTGCTCAATGTTTTCTTTTGGAAATGAGGACATTAATATGGCTCTTAGGATGATTAAACATGAAAAGGTACACAAACTGCATGTTATATAGATTTTGTACATAGTAAATGTTTAATAAATATTAAGTTGTTTCAATATTTACATATAAACATCCTATATTTATAGATAATACATAAAATTATATAATATTATATAATTTGTAAATATTTAACTAGGCATATGCTATAATAAATATACTTGTGCATATACAAAGACTAGAAGGAAATGAACTGATGAATTAACTGTGTTTATCTGATGGAGTTCTAGGTGATTTTGCTTCTTCTTTATACTTATCTGTAACAAATTTTCAACAATGTAGACGTTTCACATTTATAATAAAAATGGTAAATGTTAATCTTGTTAACTGAAATGTAATTTTAAGCTAAAATATCAGGGTTTTAGTATTGTTGTTAAGAAATATTTCCGCTTAATGAGAGCTTTGAAATACTGCAAGAGGCTATTGGGTTTACAAATAAAAAAAAAAAAGAGAGAGAAATCTAAATGCTTTTCACTGTATCAACCTCTTTGAAAGGCAGAGAACAGATCTCAATTATCAAAGTCCTGTGGGAAGAAAAACGGGACTGTGACAATGTTCAAATGAACCTGTATTACTAAAGTTGTGTTTTATAACAGACATGTAATAAGTATAACTTAGAAAATGGTTGGGTTGTTCTTATAAAGAGTTTTATTCCAATCATTTAATTTATAATATAGAAAAAGGGGAGTGGAGAATTGTATTCCTCACACTCAGTTCAATCTGGATGCAGTACCAACCATGAATATTCAGAATTTATAAATTATATACTCCTTAGGATGGAGCAGTAACTGAAGAAAACAAACACAGGCTAATGACACAAGCCAAGGGCACTGTTACATCTGGGTTTCTTGGTACTTTAAATGCAATTAAAATGGCCTTTATTTGCAATTATTTCTGTATTTGATATGCTAGAAGTAATAATAATTACAATGTGAAAAGCAACTTGAGTTAACGTATGGTTAAAAATCAAAAAGATAGGGGCGCCTGGGTGGCTCAGTGGGTTAAGCCTCTGCCTTCGGCTCAGGTCATGATCTCAGAGTCCTGGGATCGAGCCCCACGTGGGGCTCTCTGCTCGGCGGGGAGCCTGCTTACCCCCTCTCTCTACCTGCCTCTCTGCCTACTTGTGATCTCTCTCTCTCTGTCAAATAAATAAATAAAATATTAAAAAAAATCAAAAAGATAACCGGTGAGGTAACTTTAGCAGTTACAATCTGTCACTTTGCACTGGGAAAAATAATTGAATGCAAAGGCAGTGACTAAAATTCAAGTAGGCTGAAGTCCTTTAGTGGTTATTAAATTTGTGTACCTTTGTGATATTAACATGGCTGTTCTCTTATCATCCTTGTAATAAGAATATTACAAGGATGCTAGGATTTTGTAATAAGAATATTTCCCATCATTAAAACCAATGATATATCTAATAGGATTTGTTGATCTGGAAAGAGTCATATGTTATGTTCATGTTTAATTTCTCAAGACTATTCTCCAGCGGTTTCATTTGTACTTTATTTTTGCAAGTAGGATGGTAGTCGAAACATTAAACAAAAGTATCATGAAAAGAGAATCAGATAGAAATGAAACTTTAAAGAAAATCACTATAATCTGGGAGTGTGTGTGTGTGTGTGTGTGTGTGTGGGTATGCCTATATTTATCTATGCATCTATCCACACATATAAACACAATGACAGTGAAGGGATAAGGAAAAATGGCAACAGTGAGGGTATCTTTGAGGTAAGATTATCAGTCTTTCACTTTTTTTGTTCTTTGTACTTCTATAGTTTCTAAATTTTCTACAATGAGCACATTGCTCAGAAACAACCATATATAACATATAAACAAAATGATATATACTAGTTATATATATGATATATACAACCTATATAAAATATAGATAAGTAATATAAATATATATAACAGATATATAGATAGAGAGACAGATGTAAATTTAGCACACACTGGTTTAAGTTTCCTATAGGAAACCGAACTACGGTATACGAACAAACAACTTATAGTCTAATCTCTATGGGCCATATGCATGCAAAATAAACTAAAATTAAAAGCATATGTAATAAGTAACTGTTTTATGTCGCTAGAATTGTTTTAACAAAGTTGGTGAGGAATCTCAGCAACATATACATAATTTATCTATGTCAGAGTGATGATCTTTTCATTATATGTATACCAGTTAAAAACAAATCCAGGCCACTCTTTTATAATTATAATACACATTAAATATCTAGGGTTGATATTTTCAGTGAAATAAAATATAAAAGAAAAAAAAAACACTTACTTTGGAGATATTGTCACAATGTTCCCTGTTTGGGAAAGGGAGAAGTCAGACGCATCTTTTCCAACAATTACAGCATTATATACTAAGCTTTTCAAGCTTGGATTCTTCAGTAGAATCTATATTGAAGAAGAGAGTATGCATAAGATCATGAATTTTAAAAATATATAATTTAGCACTTATTTTCATCAAAGCAAATTACACATTTTAATCATGCAAATATTCCTAATATGCACTAACTGGAGGAAAGCAGACTTTGTATTTAAAGATAACATATATATATATATATATATATATATATATATATATATATATAGTTCAGCAGAATAGGCAAGGAGGAGTTTTCAAGCTTTCAAGCAAGCAAATGACAGATGTAAAAACACCTGATTATCAAAGATTTAAAACCCAAAGTTAGCAACTTGGATTTTATTCTTACTGCAAAGGAAAATCTTTAGAGAATTTTAAACAGAGAATTTATATAATCCAATTTACAAAAAGATTATTCAGGCTGCTCAGTGTAGAAAGAATTATAAGGAGTGTACCTTTAAAAACAGATGCCCAGGCTGAAAATGAAGGTGGCCTTGACTCGAAGCAGTAATATAATAAAGGGGCTGGCTGTCCCTTCCTGACGCCAAGATAGGGAAGGTATGTGAGGACAAGTTACTTCATTTTAGAGAGAACATTTCATGAAAACTGTGAATATCCCAGTGTTTATGTAGAATATAATGTGGATTAAAAAAAAACAAAAAGCAAAAAACCAAACACACTGGAAAGACTCCAGGTTATCATGGAAAGTACTGACTCAGAGGAGGAAGATGGCATGGGGGAAATGCATGATTGGCCAAATTAGAGTGACAACAAGGTGAGTGCAATTTACGCAGCCCAGGAAGTATAGTCACAGATACCTAAAGAGTTAACAGCACCGTGTGTCATAATAGTGACTTAGAGTGATTATGGTGATTTGTACAGAAAATGGTAGATTTGTTAAAGATTAAATAACTAGGGTTCAATAACTGGGTAGCTCAGTCAGTTAAGTGTTCAACTCTAGGTTTTGGCTCAGGTTGTGATCTTAGGATCGTGAGATCAAGCCCTGTGTCAGGCTCCACACTCAGCGTGGAGTGTGCTTGAGATTCTCTGCCTCTCCCTGTCTATCTGCCCCTCCCCCAGTTCACACATGCTCCCTCTCTCTGCTAAGATTAAAAAAAAACCAAACTTTAATAAATAATTAATTAAATTAACTAGTTTTATGCTTCAAAGAGAATTTTTGGTAACTACCAAGGCAAGTATGTTGCTGCTGAAGAGTTTCTTCTGTCTTTGATTACACCAAGGAACTGGGGTTCTCGTGCTGCTTACCTACTTATACCTCTCAGATATAAGGGGGCAAAACCAACCCAGTGTGTTATTTTTTATTTATGTATACATGTATGAATTTGAAGTATTAATGAACAGACCAAGTAATTTTAAGTTCCATAGAACTAATTTCTGTTTTCTGAAAGGAAATGTAGAAAATCGTGAGGATTCCCTGTGAACTGTTATGGATTTTTAGTCCTGGAACTTCCCTAACCAGCCCTGAGATCTTAAGGTAGCCACTCATTCTCATTAAGTCATATCCTACATATGACACAAAGGCACTGGGCTGGCTCAATTGTGGTCAGATTATTCCACCCAGGATTTCATGTTTCGGTGGTAAGTGGTAAATGGGGACAAAGGAAATCTGCTCAAGGGGAGGAAAGCAAGATTTGGAGCCTCATTTCCCCCTGTGTACCTTTTGCAAGAATATCTTATCTTTCACTATTCAGTAGTTGTCTTTAACTACTGTGCTTTTGTGTAAATTCTGTTTCAAAAAGGGAGAAGAAAAGTTCAATTGCATTTAAAAATGTCTCAGAAAATCACACACTCTACATTTTTTTTCACTGATCACTCTATTTTTACCAGTTCCAGGATTCTATGTTTCTACTACTGACATATAGTCGCACAAATACTGTTTCAATTCTAGTAGCCATTTCTTAAAATCCTTCTTTATTCTAGAGTGATGAAAAGGTTGGTAAAAATGATATTCCACAACTTAAGCACTGTCATTTATGGTGTTGATGCATAGGGGCTATGCCAAATGTTCTCAGCTATTTCCAAATCAGTGATTTTTCTTAAATTAAATTTAAAATTAAAGCTTGTTATAACTGACATTTTCTTGCATTTATATTTAATTTTTGTTACCATCAAAAGACATACAGTACATTTGAGAAAAATAAAAGTTATATATGTATAATTTCATCTATAATCTCTTTTTCCTTTTTTTCTTTGTTGGCAGGCTCAATCCCCAAGGTGGGGCTTCAATTCAAGGCCCAGACATCAAGAGTCAGATGTGCCACCTACTGAGCCAGCAAGGGACCCCTCATCTATAATCTTAAAACATGAACATTATTTCTAGCAAAGCGCTAAATGTGGAAAGAACTATTTCCATTTTAATATGCTTTAATTTGATTTTTAACATAATTATAATTTATATTTAAACATTAGTGTTGTTAACTACTTTTAAAAAATAATGGCAATTAAACGGCATAAAGATATACAAATACATGGACAGAATTAGAGATCTGGAATTAAACCTAACTGTAATAAATCACTGCTTAATCTAATTCAGACTCCCCCTAGATTCTGCAGGTTTAAACAAAACATTTCTAACTCGTTAGAAATTTTATTTTGATGTCAAAAGACCTCTCCAATATAATGACAGCTCCAGGCTTTGAGAATCACTTCATTTAGGGAATTATCAGAGTAAATACTGTTGAAAAAATCCTCTAAATAAGTTTTTATCTTTTTTCCCTGGTAAAAAAGAAAAAAAAAAACTCCTAAAAAGGAATCCTTTCTCAATGTATGCTAACAAAAAATCAGTAGAGGCTGTTCTTACCCTAAACTGAGCCCTTTACATGTTGAGACAAGAAATTGTGGTTTCCCTGATTTTTAACTGAATCCTTATCAACCATCACACATATAATCACAGAGGCTCTGTATTTTCTCAGAAGTTACAATTATAAATCAAAGATCATGAAGACATATATTCTGAAGAGCAAATATGGACAAGTTCTTCATCAAACATATAAAATCATACCCTCCCAACTAAATATGAGGAGGAATACATAAAACAGCCTGAAGAAAAGGAATAAACATGATCTGACCAAAGAGATAAAGTAACTTTTCTATGATAAAAGATTCTATCAGCCCACAGTGTCCTCAGAAAGAAACAAGGAGATTGTTTCTTTAGTCGAAGTTTTTATGAAACTAGTAGAAGGAACAATCTTTTTTTTTAAATTTTATTTATTTATTTGACACAGAGAGAGCGCACAAGCAGGCAGAGAAGCAGGCAGAGAGAGGGGGAAGCAGGCTCCCTGCCGAGCAGAGAGCCCAATGAAGGGCTCGATCCCAGGACCCCGAGACCATGACCTGAGCCAAAGGCAGAGGCTTAACCCTTTGAGCCACCCAGGTGCCCCTAGAAGGAACAATATTAAATAAGCATAAGCTATTTAAAAGTAAATGCTAGAAGATACTTCACAAGTGTAAATATGAAACAAACAGCTTGAAAAACAAACTGAGATTAATGGTCCTTGACAAGATACTTCTCAAAGAGGATACTTCATAAATATGGACATATTTATAGAGATCTGTTATTGTCACAGGACTTCAAATTTCAATTTTTATTTTTTTCTGCAAATTAAGGAATCCGCCATAACACATTTAGCACCTCTTGCATATATAATAACCTTTACCGGGAATCAGGTGGCCCTGGTCAGGAACACCTTCATTTTTATTTCCCTTTGTATATCCTTGTCTGAATAAAATCCATCTGGATGTGTAAACTGCTCCCTTAAGGAAAGCTGAGTACACTCAGAACACAAGCTTGCCCTTACGGTGTCAGTCCCCTTGCACATGAAATGGGTCTCAAGTGTCAGAAAATTTGCCCTTCAAAGTGCCCTTCATTATCCAGCTCCCCAAACCCCATTCATCAAATGAATCAAGGAATCATTGTTTCATTGCAGGTGATGGTTACTATGAAGCAAAAATTGTCCCTTTCAGTCTGCTAAACCTTCTTCTTTAGAAGAAGCAACGTTTGCTAAGACCATTTTTTTTAAGTTTATTTATTTTTTTAAGAATCTCTACACCCAAGGTGGGGTTGAACTCCCCTGCGATCAGGAGTCACATGCTTTTCCAACTAACCCAGCCAGGTGCCCGAGATGACATTTTTATAGGTGCAAAAATGAAGTATCAAAACATCATTCATTTTCTGCCCGCCTCCCTCCTTTTCTGTGGTTTTTTTCTTTTTCTTTTTTTTTTCATTTAAATTCAATTACTTAACATATAATATATTATTAGTTTCAGAGGTAGAGTTCAGGGATTCATCAGTCTTATGTAATACCCATTGCCCATTACATCACATGTCCTCCTTAATGTCCATCACCAAGTTACCCCCTACCCCTACTAGCCCTCTCCCCTCCAGCAACCCTCAGTTTACTTCCTATGATTAAGAGTCTCTTATGTTTGTCTCCCTTTCTCTGATTACATCTTATTTTATTTTTTCTTCTCTTCCCCTATGATTCTGTTTTGTTTCTTAAATCCCACATATGAGTGCAATCATATGATAATCGCCTTTCTCTGACTGAATTATTTTGCTTAGGATAAAAACCTCTAGTTCCATCCACACCATTGCAATGGCAAGATTTCATTTTTTTTTTTTTTGATGACTGGGTAGTATTCCTTTGTATATATATACCACATCTTCTTTATCTGTTCATCTGTCATGGACATCTGGGCTCATTTCATAGTTTGGCTATTGTGGACATTGCCGGTATAAATTGCTAAGGCTTAATTATATCATAGTGATACTTTTGTAAATTTGGGGTTAGAAAAGAAATAACTAAAACCCCTGTGAAGTGTTTAACTCCACATATTTCGACCCCAAATATGTCCTTACCTGTCTCAGCACAGTGTCATGTAGAGTACAATGAAAGGGCACCACCTTTTTGGGGAGATATGTAGGGAGCCTTTCATACATGTAGACACAAAGCATGAGCATCAGGACTGGATTAGGGTCACAGATATCCGTGGCCTAGTTTCAATGAAAATAAATATAAATTAGAGGATATACAGATAAAATAAAGAGAGCTAAAGCATAGTACATCAATGGGTGAATTACATTAAAGCCTTTTAAAATGTTACTAATTGGCAATGACACTGAATTGTAAACACAGTAAACAGAATATTGCAGGGAATCAGAAGAGATTGACCTAAGTGTTAAAAGATGAATTAGATGTGTTTTCAGTATAACAGTGACCTCATAGCCTCAAAGCCTCCGCAGAAGTTAGTCAGAGGTCATAAAACTATTATGTACTAGAAATACTGACTAATGTGACTAAGACATCATCCCTGATTTAGAGTACCATAAACAGCAGTAAAAGAAAACAGAGAAGTAAACAAACTATTGAGGTAAAAGGCAGCAAGAGTTTCAAACAAAAGCTCAAAGAGAGAAGGCAGCCTTGAGATTGCCTTGAAAAATGCTTGGATCTCAAATAGATTGTGTTTGGGGGTTAGAAAAGGAGAAAAGGATCTATCCCATCAGACAGGCAAAGAACTACAGTGCAAGAATATAGGGAAATACAGTGTTTACTTGTTAAAGAAGTACAATTTGAATCCTGTGTAAGGTAAGAAGGGCAAGCACTGTGTGAAAAGACTAAGGAGCACCAGGGCCACACTGTGGAGGGTGTGGATGCCAGGGTAAGGGCCTTAATTTCTTTTTTTAATTTTTTTTAAGATTTTATTTATTTATTTGACAGACAGAGATCACAAGCAGTCAGAGAGGCAGGCAGAGAGAGAGGAGGAAGCAGGCTCCCCGCTGAGCAGAGAGCCTGATGCGGGGCTCAATCCCAGGACCCTAAGATCATGACGTGAGCAGAAGGCAGAGGCTTAACCCACTGAGCCACCCAGGCGCCCTAAGGACCTTAATTTCTGAGCAAGGAATAACATAAAAGCAGATCAGGCAGATCAGGCAGGGGGATGGTTAGGGAGTACCTTTCCCAGAACAAAGTATAATAATCAGAAAATGTAGTCATACTGATAACCAAGATGAATTAGTGATGGTTGGTGGAAAAGATCTGAGATAAAAGACAGAACTGCAAAGGAATAATAGCAGGGACAATCAACATAGCCTGAAAGTACACTGAAGACAAAAAGTAGAGTCAGGGGTAGGAGGAAGGATTCTTTATATCAGATCGTGTACTACCTGTGATATCCTAGAAAACTGTGAAGGTAATAGGGGAGAATTAATCTTAGCAAAGAAGTATTGAGAATGGTCTACAGCAAGGATTCAAAGATATAAAACACCACTGACAGACAAGCAACTCTGTCGTTGTCAACATACAGGGAGTCCTCTACACTTGCATAAAATGAAGATCTACCTATGACTTAAAGGCTCACATTCAAGTTAGTAACCGAAACTGATCCAGGCCTGGCTTGGAAGTGCAAAGAGTGTGGCAGCCAAGAAGACCTAATGCATTACGTGGAACTAACACATTTCACTCTGAAGTTCAGCAGCGGTTACCAGCAAATAAAAACAGCTCCTTTGATCACCTGCTGGTTCACATTCCCAAATAGAGTCTTTTTCTTCTTTGGAAGAAGAAAAGAGTTTGTTTTTTCTTGTTTTGTCAATAAGCAGTAAGAGTAACCAATAAAGGTATCTGGGAAGGAGATTTTTAGTAAAAAATAAGGGAGCTGGTCTGACTTGGCAGGGTAGAAAGCTGCTAGTGAGTTCGATTTGTGGAAAACTGAGAAATACGCCAAGACTCCAAAGTTTCTCATCAGTATTCTGTGGTCATACATTGCTATGTGAAAGACAATGTCAGTCAACGCATGAAGGAAAATTTAAGAACAAACTAAAAAGATAAATACAGAGCTTAATTCTCACAAAGTAAAGAATGTGGTACTACTGGGCCCTTTGGGATGGGCCTGAGTATGACTGTGATTCAATGAGGACTGTGGGCCACCTAGGTGGCTGTGAGGTGTCCGTCTTCTGATTTTGGCTTAGGTCATGATCTCAGGGTTGTGAGATCGAGCCCCAAGTTGGGCTCTGCACTCAGCGGGGAGTCTGCTGGAGATTCTTTTTCTCCCTCTCCCTCTGCCTCTCCCCAACTTCCTCACACGTGTGTGCACACACTCTCTCTCAAATAAATAAATCTTATTTTTTTTTAAGGAGGTTGTCTAAGGTGATGGGAAATATGTTTTTTGGAGGAAGGGACAGACTAGTGGCAAGACATCCTAGGCTCAAGTCTAAGTTCAATGAAAGACTTCTGAACACTTTTTTAGTGACTACAGCATAAAATGTATAAGTAACAACATAGAATTGTCCCAATACTCATCTTTGAAAAACATATAATAGGATGAAAATAAATAATTTGAAATTTTAAAAAAAGTGTTTATCTTAATGGGAAAAATACCTTTGATTAATGTATTAGACTAAAAAAAAAAGAGAGAGAGAGAGAAAAGAGCACCCTTACCTTTCCTTACCATAAATTTCAATGAAAATCACCTAAAAATTACACTTTCTCCAATTCTTGGTTTAAAAATCCAAAAGTTAATATAGGATTGTTTATTTTTGCTATTATTGTTTTAAATTAAGTTTGTTTAAAACAAGACTTTCATGTGAAATATCTTTCAAAGATATAATCATTACTTTCTCTATATAGGTCTATCCTAGAAGAACTTCAACTACATTGGTCCATTTTTCCCCACAAAGATAGTATTTTTCAACTAGTCTAATGAAAGAAAAAAAAATAAACAAAGAAAGGTCACAATAGAGAAAAATGCTGGAGTAGAAATCTGGTAAACCAAATTCACGTCCTGCTATTACACAGTGCCATGATCTTAACTAAATCAATTGGATCTCCAAGGCCTCAGTTTTTTCATCAATAACAAGAAAAGGGGAAATAATATCGACTTTCATGAAGGATTTAATTTGCAATGACTTCAAGATATCACCAGCTTTCATACTGGACATCAAACATAACTAGCAGTACCGACCGACATACTATAATTCCAGAGAACATTGCTGATTACATTCCCCAAGGCAACTTTCTCCTTTCTTCTCACCTAACAATCCCAATTTTTGTGACTGTTTCATTACTTTTATCAAACACGGGTTTGGCTGTAAGGATGGAATGTAATTATGGTCAATGACATGTAATGGGAAATATACTGTGAACCACTGGAAAAGATTTACCTTATGGAAAAAGAAAAGTGCAAGATGAGGTGCTACTCAACCAGCCTCAAGAGTAACTATATAAGGATGTTACATGAGAATTTCAGTAGAAACATTGTGGTTCGTAGTGCACATGCCTAATACAAAGCCAGCAGGCTGAGAAGGGTTGAGCAAAAATGAATCTTTAATAACTTTATTAAGCAACTGACTGACTTTGCTTATAATCCTCTAATGCCTAACTTCATCTAAAGTAAAATATCGAATTTGTTTATTTTGAAAGCACTTTCACTTGTGAATTCTGTTATTTAATACTAAAAGCACTAAAATTGATAAAAACAATCTTTTTTAATTTTAGAGGGAGAGAGAGAAAGGAAGAGCAGGGGGAGAAAGAGAATCTCAAGCAGGCTCCATGCCAAATGCTTGAGCCCAACTCAGGGCTGGATCCAACAACCCTGAAATCAGGATGTGAGTCAGATGCTGAACAGACTGAGCCATGCAGGGGCCCCCCAAAAAAAGTTTTAAGAGAAAAGTCAGATTATCTATTGACCCTTAGCTTCCATCACTACTCAGTGAACTGGGTGTAGTACAACCTCTACAAATGTCCTATTATTTTTATATACATTTCTTTACATGAAGGAATAAAAATACATGCTATACTGAGTCCAAATAATTCCCATGTTTTTGCTTTAAAGTATGTCCCAAAAGGGAGAATATGTAAACAACTGTTATATTCCATGTGGCAAGATTCCACAACAGGACATAACATAGGCACAGAAACTTATCTAGCTAATTCCACAGTTGCAAAGAAGAACATAATAAATAAGAAACTTAAACATTAATAAATAAGTCTAGAGGTGAATTTCCTTGGTTTTAAATGTGAACCAGCGATAAGCATCAGCATTAATTCACTATAGCTAAGTTAATTTAATATTTTTGAATTTTGCCATTTAATGTGGTTGGTAAATCCAGATTGATTAAAAAAATGGTAAGGAATTGGAACTGATTAGTAAAAGCTTGGTAATTATCAGTTAACTGTCAATTTCTCCATTCATCAGATCTTAGATACTTTGTCTACATTTTTAGGTATTAGATACTCACATTTTAAAATATTTTTTGGCTACACAACAAAATAAAAATTTTGAGTGAACATATCTGAGGAAATAAAAAAGCAAAGGCAAGAATAACAATGTATGATGATTTATATTTTCTAAACAAAAATATTTTAAGTTTCTTATGAACCCTGACCAAATTCTCAGGGGCCACCTTCAACACCAAATGTCCCATGTAAATCTTCCTGGTTCCCTTACCAGAATGATTTCTGTCCCTTTTGATTCCCATAGCACACTGCTTCGATGTATACTAGGACATTCACTATCAGCTTTGCATCAGCTCTTTTTCTTATACTTGTCACTATTAATAACATCCTTGAAGGCACAACTGTGCTTTAATCATACCTATACCCCTTACAGGGTCTATCCATCTATCTATCTATCTATCTTTTGTGGAGGATATTCAATTTGTTGAATTGATGAGAATTTTAGTATTTTCATTCTTCCAAAACAAATCTTTCATTGAAGTTTATCTTTAAAACTCTCTTATAAAAGAAATCTCTTGCCCAAATCCTAGAATATAGTTTCTCTTAACAACTATACCAATATAAAAGAATGTAAATGTCAGACCTGAAACAAAGTGACTTTAACATGCAAGTGACTTTCATACAAGGAAAAAGCAAGCCATTATGAAATGTCATTTTTCCAGCAGGTGTGAGGAACAACTTTATACCAAGCCATGTGTGGGCAGTGGCATCGTCAATGTCTTTTGTGTCGTGGAACAGAACACTCAGAGTAAGTTGAAATGGTCTTTCTCCTGTGTCCTTCTTTTGTGACTGTTCACAAGGTCTAGCAAACTTTAAACATCTCCTGAATCAACTTATTATTTGAAGTTTCCAGTCAAATGACATGATTAAATACTTTATTCCTTGACCAACTGAAATTATATTTTGGTTGGTCTATGCTCTCTGTCTCCAGTCCCATTCCTATGAATCTATTCCCACTATAGATGTATGAACAAATACCTTTAGTCCCTTAATACCCACATGGCAAACTGCTGACGTTTTATGCTGATATGCAATACCCCTATATATACCTATATTGATTTTTCTAATCCCCAAATTCAACTAAGGCAACTTATTCACAGAACTTCTTTACTGTATATCATGTATACCATTTGGCATTGTTTATATCATTCCCTCTGAGTGAACACCTTCCTCACTCAAAATTACCAATCCAAATCCAATCCATACTTCAAGACTCCAAATAAGTCCTGCCTTCTCTACAGTGTTTGATGGATCAATCTACATCACATCCATCTCTTCCCTAATCTGAATCCTATACTTTGTTCTTTGCATAAGCTGACAATTACATGAGTAGAATGTTATTTATCATTGAACATGGATATATCTTGATAATTCAATGATTGTGTATATGCTTCAAAGGAAGAAATCATTTTTTAAAGACTTATTTGAGAGAGAGAGAGCACACAACGAAGAGTGGGATGGGAGCAGGGAGGGACACAAGAAGAGGGAGAAACTTAAGCAGACTCCATGAAGAGCACAGAGCCCCATGCATGGCTCAATCTTATGACAGGAATCACGACCAGAACCAAAACCAAGTGGGATGCTAAACCAACTGTACCATCCAGGAACCCCAAGAAATCATTCATTATACAATTTCATTACTCTAACAAAGGGCTCAAAATATACTAAGCATATAATCTAATTATTGCTACTGAGGACTTGATGTGAAAGGCCAGATGGAATTATAATGTGGAGATCCAAATATAATAATGTATATTGCCATTCTGATCTCTACATGAATATTTATTTTTAAAAAAATGAAAAATTATCTTTTTAGCTACTAAATTTAAAAATGATAATACATCCATATTCAAACAACTCTGCTCCTTTAATTCACTCTTAGAGCTTGGGTAATGCTACTAAATCACTAAAGATTCATTTTTAGGGTATAAGAAAACTGGACAATTCACTAGAACTACTTTCCTATTGTGCACAGTTGCATATACATAATTATATATATTTAGAAATATCCAGTAGATTTCTATGAAGTCATATTTCAAATTCAACATTTTAGCAATACCCTACAAAAAGACTGCCTCAATTTGGATTTAAAATGTATGAGCAGGGGCGCCTGGGTGGCTCAGTGGGTTAAGCCGCTGCCTTCGGCTCAGGTCATGATCTCAGGGTCCTGGGATCGAGCCCCGCATCGGGCTCTCTGCTCAGCAGGGAGCCTGCTTCCTCTCCTCTCTCTGCCTGCTTGTGATCTCTGTCTGTCAAATAAATAAATAAAATCTTTAAAAAAAAAAAAAAAATGTATGAGCAAAACGATATTAAAAGGAGGCAGCTAACATTTGTACAAAGAAGACATACAAATGGCCAACAGGTACATGAAAAGCTTTCAACATCACTGACCATGTGGGAAATGTAAATCAAAACCATAATGAGATATTACCTCAGACCTGGTAAAATGACTATTAGTAAAAAGAGGAGAACTAAAGTTTTGGCAAGGATGTAGAGAAAGGGGAACTTTTGTATGCTACTGGTGGAAATGTACATTGTTATAGCCATTAAGGAAACCAGTATGGGGGGTGTCCTCTAAAAAATTAAAACTAGACAGGGTGCCTGGGT
This sequence comes from Lontra canadensis, assembly GCF_010015895.1. Lineage (NCBI taxonomy): Eukaryota > Metazoa > Chordata > Mammalia > Carnivora > Mustelidae > Lontra > Lontra canadensis. Next base: position 5,405,484 of record NW_022631080.1, on the reverse strand, counting down.
GGCTCAGTGGGTTAAAGCCTCTGCCTTCGGGACGCCTGGGTGGCTCAGTGGGTTAAGCCTCTGCCTTCGGCTCAGGTCATGATCTCAGGGTCCTGGGATCAAGTCCTGCATCGGGCTCTCTGCTCGGCAGGAAGCCTGCTTCCCCTTCTCTCTCTCTGCCTGCCTCTCTGCCTACTTGTGATTTCTGTCTGTCAAATAAATAAATAAAATCTTTAAAAAAAAAAAAAAGCCTCTGCCTTCGGCTCAGGTCATGATTCCAGGGTCCTAGGATTGAGCCCCACTTTGGGCTCTCTGCTCAGCAGGGAGCCTGCTTCCTCCTCTCTCTCTGCCTGCCTCTTTGCCTACTTGTGATTTCTGTCTGTCAAATAAATAAATAAATAAATCTTAAAAAAAAAATAATTAAAAAATTAAAGCTAGAACTACCATATACTCCAGTGTCCCTACTTCTGGGTGTATAACCAACGGATATATACAGGATACAAAACCATCCACAGAAATCAGTTGCTTTTCTATACACCAACGATGTGACTAAAGAAAGAGAAATTAAAGAATCAATCCCAATTATAACTACACCAAAAACCACAAGATAGAGAAGGAGCAAAATGGCAGAGGAGTAGGGGACCTAAATTTCACTGGATTCCAGGAATTCAGCTTGAGAGTTATCAAACCATTCTGAACATCTACAAATTCAACAGGAGATTGAAGAAAAGAATAGCAACAATTCTATGAACAGAAAAGCAACCACATTCTGGAAGGTAGGACACACAAAGAAGTGAATCTGAGGTGATACACAGGAAGAGAGAATGCTGGGGGTGTGGGGGCGCAGCTCCTCGCAAGCAGTAGAGGAGGGGAGCACAAAACTGGAACTTTTAGAAGTCTATTCCACTGAGGGAAGAAGCTCCAGAGGATAAGTGGGGGATGGAGCCGTCAACAGTACAGTATGGAATCGGGTCCCTCGGGGTCACAGAAAGCCTTTGGGTACCTGAGTGTGACAGAGCTACCAAGTGTCAGAGTGGGGAAGCCGGCTGCAAAGACAGAACGAAGGAGTGGGCTTTTAGCTCCAGGTTGCCATAAACTGTGATCCCTGGCACAGTCACACCACTGCTCCTTGAGCAGGGACCCGACAAGTGGCAGATCTAGGGAGACCCTCCCCTTTCCTCCACCAGGAGGAGCAACATGGGAGCATACAGCAGGAATCTGCTGGGTTTGGAGACTCCAAATGGGGCTGTGTGCCAGAGATAGAAATGCTTGCTCACAGCCAGGGTGAGCACAGAGTGTGGCCAGAGACCAGGGAGAGAGAAGTGATAGACTGCTTTTCTCTGAGGGCACACTGAGAAGTGGGGCCCCGAACTCTCAGCTCCTCCAGGGCTGGAGATTGGGAGGCTGATATCTTCATTTCCATCTTCCAAAGCTATATGAAAAGTGTTCAGGGAAAAAAAGCTACCGAGAACAAAACTGAAGAGATTACTTAGCCTGGCCCCTGCCAAGGGTGGAGCAATTCCATCTCCGGCAAAGACATTTGAGAATCACTGCAACAGGCACCCCCCACCCCAGACGGTCAGCAAAAACATTCAGCCAAGATCAACTTCACCAAACACTGAGAACTACAAAACTCCAGAGCTAGGAAAATATACCACACAGAATTCATGGCTCTTGTCCCATGATTCTTTAGTCACTGAAAGATAATTTTTTTTAATTCTATTTTTTGTTTTGCTATTTTTTTGGAATTCTTCATCTTTCCTATTTTAACCAATTTTAACTATTTTATCATATCAAAATCTTTTTAAGAATCCTTTATAATTTTCATTGTTAGAGTCATATTCCATCCTTTCACTGTATGTAATCTTATTTTTTGTATACATATAAGTTTTTCTTCCTTGAAAATATTGGGATACAGTTTCTTCTAACAGACCAAAATATACTGTAAATCTAGCATATGGATTTGTCCTAGTCTCCAGCCTGATCACAATCTCTCCTTTTTTTTTTCTATTTTTCATCTTTCAACCAACTGCTTATCAATTCCTTTTTTAAAAATCTTTATTAATTTTCATCTTTAAAGTCATAGTCCATTCCTCATCACGTTTACCCTTATATTTGTGTATATATATAAGTTATTCTTTCTTTAAAATTTTGGGAGGCAGTTTTCTAAAAGACAAAAAGACACCCAAAATCTAGTGTGTGGCTCTGTTCTATTCACCAGTCGAATTATACACACACACACACACACACACACACACACACACATATATATATATATATATATATATATATATATATATATATTTCCCCCCCACTCCTTTCTTCTCCCCCAGGTTCAGGTCTCTCCTGATTTGGTTAGTATATATTTTTCTGGGGTCATTGCTACCTATTTAGCATTTTGCTCTCTCATTCATCAATTCTTTCTCTGGATAAAATGAGAAGACAGAAAACCTCACCTGAAAAAAAAAAGAACAAGAGGCAGAGCCAACAGCTAGCGACCTAATCAATATGGACATTAGTAAAAAGCCAGAAATAGAGTTACAATGACAGGTATAAACATGCTACATGGGTTTGAAAAAAGCATAGAAGATACTAGAGAATCCCTTTCTGGAGAAATAAAATCCCTTTCTGGAGAAACAAAAGAACTATAATCTCATCAAGTAGAAATTTTAAAAAGCTATTAATGAGGTACAATAAAAAATGGAGGCTCTTACTGCTAGGAAAAATAAGGAAGAAGAGAGAATTAGTGATATAGAAGATGAAATGATAGAAGACAGAGAAGCCAAGAAAAAGAGAGATAAACAACTACTGGACCAGAAGAGAAGAATCTGAGAGATAAGTGATACCATAAGATGAAACAATATTAGAATAATTGGGATCCCTGAGGAAGAAGAAAGAGAGGGGGGCCATAAGGTATACTGGAGCATATTACAGCAGAGAACTTCCCTAATTTGCAGATGAAAACAACCATCAATATCTAGGAGGCACAGAGAATGCCCCTCAAAATAAATAAAATAGGTCAACACCCCGTCATCTAATAATAAAACTTACAAGTCTCAAAAACAAAGACAAAATCCTGAAAGCAGCCTGGGACAAGGTATCTACAACCTACAATGGTAGAAATATTCAATTAGAAGCAGACCTATCCACAGAGACCTGGCAGGGCAGAAAGGATTGGCATGATATATTAAGAGCACTAAAGGAGAAAAATATGCATCCAAGGATACTATATCCACCTAAGCTGTCACTGAAGAAAAAGGAGATAAAAAGCTTCCAGGACAAAGAAAAACTAAAAGAATTTGCAAACACCAAACCAGCCCTATAGGAAATACTGAAAGGGGTCCTGCAAGCAAGGAGAGAGCCTAAAAGTAACAGACTAGAAAGAAATAGAGACCATGTACAGTAACAGTCACCTTACAGGCAAGGCAATGGCACTAAATTCATATCTTTTGATAGTTACCCCAAATGTAAACAGGCTAAATGTCCCAATCAAAAAACACAGGGTATCAGAATGGATTAAAAAAACAGGAACCATCAATATTCTGTCTGCAACAGACTTATTTTAGACTTCAGGTTGAAAGTGAAGGGGTGGAAAACAATTTACCATGCTAATGGACATCCAAAGAAAGCTGGGGTGGTAATACTTATATCAGATAATTTAGATTTTAAGCCAAAGACTATAATAAGAAATAAGGAAGGATACTAGATCATACTCAAATGGTCTGTCCAACAAGAAGATCTAACAATTTTAAATATATATGACTCTAACATGGGAGCAGCCAATTATATAAACCAATACATACCAAAATCAAAGAAACACATTGACAATAATAGAATAATAGGAGGGGACTTTAACACACACCCCCCTCACTGAAATAGATCAGCTAAGTAAAAGATCAACAAGGGAAGAGAGGCTATAAATGACACACTGGACCAGATAGACATCACAGATATATTCAGAACATTTCAACACAAAGCAACAGAATACACATTCTTCTCTAGAGCACATGGAATATTCTCTAGGATAGATCACATCCTGGGTCACAAATCAGGGCTCAACTGGTATGAAAAGACAGGGATCATTCCCTGCATATTTTCAGACCACAATCCTTTGACACTGAAACTCAACCATAAGAGGAAAGTTGGAAAGAACTCAAATACATGTAGGCTAATGAGCATCCTACCAAAGAATAAATGGATCAACCAGGAAGTTAAAGAATTGAAAAAACTGATGGAAACAAATAAAAATGAAAACACAACTGTTCAAAATCACTAGGATGCAGCAAAGGCGGTCCTGAGAGGAAAATACATAGCCAGAGAAGCCTTTCTCAAGAAACAAGAAAGGTGTCAAATACACAACCTAACCCTACACCTAAAGGAGCTGGAGAAAGAACAGCAAAGAAAGCCTAAACCCACCAGGAGAAGAGAGATCATAAAGATCAGAGCAGAAATCAATGAAATAGAAACCAAAAGAACAGTAGAACAGATCAATGAAACTAGGAGCTGGTTCCTTGAAAGAATTAGTAAGATTGATAAACCCCTGGCTAGACTTATCAAAAAGAAAAGAGAAAGGAACCAAATTAATAAAATCATGAATGAAAGAGGAGAGATCACAACCAACACCAAAGAAAAACAATTAGAAGAACAGATTATGGGATGCCTGGGTGGCTCAGTGGGTTGGGCCTCTTCCTTCAGCTTGGGTCATGATCTCAGGGTCTTGGGATCGAGTCCCAAGTTGGGCTCTCTGCTCAGCAGGGAGCCTGTATCTGCTCACCCCCCGCCTATGTCTCTGTCTACTTATGATCTCCCTCTCTCTGTCAAATAAATAAATAAAATATTTAAAAAAAGAACATATTATGAGCAAGTATACATCAGCAAATTTGAAAATCTGGAAGAAATGGATATGTTTCTAGAGACATATAAACTACCAAAACTGAACCAGGAAGGAATAGAAAACCTGAACAGACCCATAACCCGTAAGGAAATTGAAGCAGTCATCAAAAATCTCCCAACAAACAAGAGCTGAGGGCCAGATGGCTTCCAGGGAAGTTCTACCAAACACCAGACGAGGTATTAATACCTATTCTCCTGAAAGTGTTCCAAAACATAGAAATGGAAGGAAAACTTCCAAACTCATTTTATGAGGCCAGCATTACCTTGATCCTAAAACCAAAGAACTCATCAAACAAGAGAATTACAAAGCAATATCTTTAATGAACATGGATGCAAAAATTCTCACCAAAATACTAGCCAGTAAGATACAACAGTACATTAAAAGGATTATTCATCACAACCAAGTGGGATTTATTCCTGGGCTGAAAGGTTGGTTCAACATCTGTAAATCAATCAGTGTGATACAATACATTAATAAAAGAAAGAACAAAAACCATATGATACTCTCAATACCTGCTGAAAAACCATTTGACAAAGTACAGCATCCTTTCTTGATCAAAATTCTTCAAAGTGTAGGGATAGAGGGTACATACCTCAATATCAAAAAATAACATCTATGAAAAACCCACAGCAAATATCATTCTCACTGGGGAAAAACTGTTGAGTTTTTCTTCTAAGGTCAGGAACACAGCAGGGCTGTCCACTATTACCACTGCTATTCAACATAGTACTAGAAGTCCTAGCCTCGGCAATCAGACGACAAAAAGAAATAAAAGGCATCTGAATCGACAAAGAAGAAGTCAAACTCTCACTCCTTGCAGATGATATGATACTTTATGTGGGAAACCGAAAGACTCTACTCCAAAACTGCTAGAACTCATACAGAAATTCAGTTAACTGTCAGGATATAAAATCAAAGCACAGAAATCAGTTGCATTTCTATACACCAACAGCAAGACAGAAGAAAGAGAAATTAAGCAGTCAATCCCATTTATAATTGCACCCAAAACCATAAGATTTCTAGGAAGAAATCTATTCAAGATTCTGAGTAAAGAGGCAAAGAATCTTTACTCAGAAAACTATAAAGTACTCATGAAAGAAATTGAGGAAAACATGCTCATTGGATTAGAAGAACAAATATTGTGAAAATATCTATGCTACTACAACAATCTACATATTTAATGCAATCCCTATCAAAACATCATCAACTTTTTTCAAAGAAATGGAACAAATAATCCTAAAATTAATATGGAAACAGAAAAGACCCTGAATCACCAGGGGAATGTTGAAAAAGAAAACCAAAGTCAGCAGCATCAGAATTCCAGACTTCAAGCTCTATTACAAAGCTTTCATCATCAAGACAGTATGGTACTGGCACAAAAAAGGAATTTAGTAAATTCCTATCTATGTTCCACATAAATCAGTGGCAAAGAGAGCCCAGAAATGAACCCTCAACTCTATGGTCAAATCACCTTCAACAAAGCAGGAAAGAATGTTCAATGGGAAAAAGACTGTCTCTTCAACAAATGGTGTCTGGAAAATTGGACAGCCACATGCAGAAGAATGAAACTGGATCATTTCCTTATACTGCACATAAAAACAGACTCAAAATGGATGAAAGACCTCAAGGTGAGACAGGAATCCATCAAAATCCTTGAGGAGAACACAGGCAGCAACCTCTTCCACCTCAGCCACAGCAAATTCTTCCTAGAAACATCGCCAAAGGCAAGGGAAGCAAGGGCAAAAATAAACTATTGGGACCTCATCCAAATAAAAAGGTTTTGCAGGGCAAAGGAAACAGTCAACAAAACCAAAGACAAACAACAGAATGGGAGAAGATACTTGCAAATGACATATCAGATAAAGGGCTAGTATCTAAAATCTATAAAGAAACATATCAAACTCTACACCCAAAAAACAAATAATCCAATCAAGAAATGGGCAGAAGACATAAACAGACATTTCTGCAAAGAAGACATCCAAATGGCCAACAGACACATGATAAAGTGCTCAGCATCACTCGCCATCAGGGAAATACAAATCAAAACCACAAGGAGATACCATCTCACACCATTCAGAACAGATAAAATTAGCTGGTCTGGAAATGACAGATGTTAGCAAGGATGTGGAGAAAGGGGAACCCTCCTACACTGCTGGTGGGAATGCAAGCTGATGCAGACACTCTGGAAAACAGCAAGGAGGTTCCTCAAAAAGATGGAAATAGAGCTACCCTACAAACCAGCAATTGCACTACTGGGTATTTACCCTAAAGATACAAATGTAATGATCTGAAGGGGCATGTGCACCTGAATATTTATAGCAGCAATGTCCACAATAGCCAAACTATGGAAAGAGTCTACATGTCCTCTGACAGATGAATGGATAAAGAAAATGTGGTATACACACACACACACACATACACACACACACATACACACACACACACACACACACACACACACACTCAGGGATAGTATGTAGCCATCAAAAAAAAAAAAAAACCCAACAACAAAATCTTGTCACTGGCAACAACATGGATGGAACCAGAGGGTATTATGCTAAGTGAAATAAGTCAATCAGAGAAAGACAATTATCATATGATCTCTCTGATATGAGGAATTTGAGAGGCAGTGAGGGGGGTCATAGGGGAAAGGGAGAGAAAAATGACACAAGATGGGACCGGAGAGAGAAAAACTGTTAAGAGACTTTTAATCTCAGGAAACAATCTGAGGGCTGCTGGAGGGGAGGGGGTAAGAGGAATGGGGTGGCTGGGTGATGGACACCGGGGAAGGTATGTGCTATGGAGAGTGCTGTAAATTGTGTAATACTGATGTTTCACAGACCTGTACCCCTGAAACAAATAATACACTATATGTTAATAAAAAATTTTAACAGACACACACACAGAAACAAATATAACTAAGAATAAACCTAACCAAAAAGGTAAGAGATCTATACTCTAGAAACTACAGAACACTTATGAAAGAAATTGAGGAAAACGCAAAGAGATGGAAAAACATTCCATGCTCAGGAATAGGAAGCATAAAGACTGTTAAAATGACTATGCTGCTCAGATTAATCTACACATTCAATGGAATACCTATCAAAATGCCATCAACATTTTTTTACCAAACTGGAACAAACAATCCTAAAATTTGTATGGAACCAGAAAAGTCCCCTAATCACTAGGGCAATGTTGAAAAAGAAAGCCCAAGCTGGGGGCATCAAAATGCCTGACTTCAAGCTGTATTACAAAACTGCAATCATCAAGACAGCATGGTACTGGCATAAAAACTGACCCTAGATCAATAGAACAGAATACAGAGTTCAGAAATGAATCCTCAACTCTATGGTCAACTGATCTTCTACAAAGCAGGAAAGAATATCCAATGGAAAAAAGATAGTCTCTTCAATAAATGGGGCTGGGAAAATTGAATAGCCACATGCAGAAGAATGAAGCTGGACCATATACAAAGATAAACTGAAAATGGATGAAAGACCTAAATGTGAGACAGGAATCCATCAGAATTCTAAAGGAGAACACAGGTTAATAACCTCTTAGACCTCAGCCACAGCAACTTCAGGTAAGCTACATCTCTAAAAGCAAGGGAAACAAAAGCAAAAATAAACTTTTTGGACTTCATCAAGATAAAAAGCTTTTGCACAGCAAAGGAAAGAGTCAACAAAACCAAAAGGTAACCTACAGAATGGGAGAAGACAGTTGCAAATGACTTATCAGATAAAGGGCTGGTATCCAAGATCTATAAAGAACTTCTCAAACTCAACATCCAAGAAATAAATAATCTACTCAAGAAATGGATAGAAGACATGTGGAGACATTTCTCCAAAGACATACAAACGGCCAACAGACACATTAAAAATGCTCCATATCACTTGCCATCAGGGAAATACAAATCAAAATCACAATGAGATACCACCTCAAATCAGTTAGAATGGCTAAAATTGACAAGACAGGGAACAACAAATCCTGGCAAGGATGTGGAGAAAGGGGAACCCTCTTACACTGTTGGTGGGAATAGAGCTGGTACAGCCACTCTGGAAAATAGTATGAAGGTTCCCCAAGATGTTAAAAATAGAGCTACGTTATGACCTAGCAATTACATTACTGGGTATTAACCACAAAGATACAGATGCAGTGAAAAGAAGGGGCACCTGCACCCCAGTGTTCACAGCAACAATGTCCACAATAGTCAAACTGTGGAAGGATCTCAGATGTCCTTCAATAGACAAATGGATAAAGAAGATGTGGTTCACATGTATAATGGAATATTACTGAGCCATCAGAAGGGATTAATACCTACCATTTGCATAGACATGGATGGAAATGGAGGGTATTATGCTAAGTGAAATAAGTCAGAGAAAGACAATTATCATAGAATTTTACTCATATGTGGAATATGAGGAATAGAGCAGAGGACCATAGGGGAAGGGAGGGAAAACTGAATGAGAAGATATCAGAGAAGGAGACAAACCATGAGAGACTCTTAATTCCAGGAAACAAACTGAGGGTTGCAGAAAGGAGGTGATTGGGGGGATGGGATAACTGGGGGATGGGTATTAAGGAGGTGACGTGATCTGATGAGTACTAGGTGTTATACACAACCAAGAAATCAATGAACACTACATCAAAAACTAACGGTGTACTATATGTTGTCTAACTGAATTTAAATAAAATAAAATTTAAAAAAAGAAAATGTGGTATATAATCACAATGGAATATTTAGTCATAAAAAAGAAAGGGGGGCACCTGGGTGGCTCAGTGGGTTAAAGCCTCTGCCTTCGGCCCAGGTCATGTTCCTGGGGTTCTGGGATCAAGCCCCACATCAGCCTCTCTACTCAGCAGGGAGCCTTCCCGCCCCCCCCACTTGTGATCTCTGTCTGTCAGATAAACAAATAAAATCTTAAAAAAAAAAAAGAAAGAAAGAATTCTGTTACTTATGGTAACATGAAAGAATCCAGAGGACATTACGCTAAATAAAATAAACCAGACACAGTAAGGCAAGTATTTTATGATTTCAATTATACGTGGAATCTAAAAAAGTAAAACCCATGCAACCTGAGAGTAGAATGATAATTGCCATGGGAGAGGGATAGGGGAAATGAGGAGATGTTGGATCTTAAATGTTCTCGCCACACACACACGCATAAAATGGCAACTATGTGAGGTAATGGATATGCTATTTAACTTGATTCTGGTAATCATTTCACATTGTATATGTATAATCATCATATACCTACAAAAGTTACATTTTACAAACTAAATATATACAATTTTTATTTGCCAATCATACCTAATGAAGCTAGAAAAAATATGAAAAGAAGAAATTCATATTTATGGAGTATGTGATATATATCCACCTACCTGTATGTCCATGTCAAAGCCAATTTCACGAAGTACATTCACAATAATCAGGCAATTGTGCAGATACTGTTCAGAAGTTTTTGGTTGTGTGTACATTTTTTCAAAATGAGACTCAATCTTGAAAAGAGAACAATCAAATCTTTTAGTAAAGGAATAAAAATTACTGCTTTTTAACTGTTCTCTTTAGTTCAGCAAAGAATCATTTAAGTGTTAACGTCTGTCAGTAGTAGATTATTACAATCAGAATACCAGAATAAACAAAAAGGGAATGCTGGCCATTCAAATTCAGATGTGATGTAAATTAAAACACTGAAAAGAATCTCTTTATAAAAAATACTTTGAATTTTAATTACTAAGTTCTTTCAAATAATAAAAGACCATTCCTTATAAAAAAGACTCTTACCAAAAACGGACAATAGGCTCCCAACTGGGTTGCAAAAACAAGGCCATCTAAAAGGTCTTTGTCAAAATTTACTATCCATCTCTCAGAGGGAATAACTCCTGTTCCAAAAAAGAGAGTAAATATAACATTAGTTTTACTTTTCTAAAAAAGATACCTTATGGTATCTGTCTGAATGTATTCTGATATTGTCACTATGTAATACAGAAAGTATTTTAAATTGACAGACATTATAGAAAAAAATGCTTTTAAAATCATTCTTAATATGGAGACATTTAGTGCCCAGTTCAAATGTGAAGGAAAACAGAACATACGCCTGGCTTTATTCCCCTGGTTTTCAAGGACACTGATCCTTGATAGGTTTTCTTCCAAAGTGACATACAAAAGAACAAAGCAATGATCTGTAATTTTCTGGTCCTTGAAAGGAAAATGGATTGATGAAAAACGGACGATGAGAAAAATGGAAAAAAAAAGAAAAAAAGGAAAAAGGATGTCTTATGAAATTTCAGCAATAGTCAAAAAAATTTTTTTTACTTTCCTTGGAAAAGAAGAATCATATTATTTTGGAAATAAAAACAAAATTTAAACCTCCAAACAATCATAAGAGAATATTATGAAAACTATATGCCAACAAATTGGGCTATCTAGAAGAAATGGATAAATTCCTAGAAACCTAGAAACCACTAAAACTGAATCAGGGAAAACAGAAAATTTGAACAGACTGATAACCCGCAAAGAAACTGAATCACTAATCAAAAAATTCCCAACGAACTAAAGTCCAGGATCAGAGGGCTTCAACGGGTGAATTCCACCAAACATTTAAAGAAGAGTTTAATATCTAGTCTTCCCAAACTATTCGAAGAAATAGAAAAGGAAGGAAAACTTCCAGATTTATTCTATGAGGCCAGCATTACCCTAATAGCAAACCAGAAAAAGACACCACTGAAAAAGGGAAATACAGGCCAATATCTCCAATAAACACAGATGCAAAAAACATACTCAATAAAATAGTAGCAAACCAAAGACAACAGTACATTAAAGAAATCATTCATCACAATCCAGTGGGGTTCATTCCTGGGTTCCAAGGGTGTGGTTCAGTATTCTCTCTCTCTCTTTTTTTTTTCCTTAAAGATGTTATTTATTTATTTATTTGACAGAGAGAGGGATCACAAGTAGGCAGAGAGGCAGACAGAGAGAGGGGGAAGCACTCTCCCTGCTGAGCAGAGAGCCCGATGCGGGGCTCGATCCCAGGACCTTGAGACCATGACCTAAGCCAAAGGCAGAGGCTTTGACCCACTGAACCACCCAGGTGCCCCGTGGTTCAGTATTCTCAAATTAATGTGATACATCACATCAATAAGTGAAAGGCTAAGAACCATATGATCCTTTCAACAGATGCAGAAAAAGCATCTGACAAAGTACAACATCCATTCATGATAAAAACCCTCAACAAGGTAGGTTTAGAGGAAACATACACCAACATAATAAAGGCCATCTATGAAAAACCTAGAGCTAACATGATCCTTAATGGGGAAAAAAGGAGAGCTTTTCCCCAAAGGTGAGGAATAAGACAACGATATCTACTCTCACCACTTCTAGTTAACATAGTACTGGAAGTCCTAGCCATAGCAATCAGACAACAAAAAGAAATAAAAAGGAATCAGTAAGAAAGAAGTAAAATTATCCTTATTTGCAGATGTCATGATACTATATATAGAAAACCCAAAAGACTCCACCAAAAAAACCTGCTAGAACTGATAAATGAATTCAGTAAATTTGTAGGATACATAATCAATCTAAAGAAATCTGTTGCATTTCTATAAACCAATAATGAAGTAGCAGACAGAAAAATTAAGGCATCAGTCTGATTTGTAATTGCACCAAAAATAAACTACCCAAGAATAAATGAATCCAAAGAGGTAAAAGACTTCTCCTCTGAAAACTATAAAATACTGATGAAAGAAATCTAAGATGACACAAAGAAATAGAAAGACATTCCATGCTCAAGGACTGGAAGAACAAATGTGGTTAAAATGTCTATACTACCCAAAGTAACCTACACGTTTAATGCAATCCGTATCAAAATACCAAGAGCATTTTCCAGAATAGAACAAGCAATCCTAAATAAAACCACAAAAGACCCAAATAGCTAAAGTAATTTTGGAAAAAAAAAAAAAAAGCAAACCTGAAGGCATCACAATTCTGAACTTCAAGTTATATTACAAAGTTGCAATTATCAACACAGTATGGTACTGGCACAGAGAGACACACAGATCAATGGAATAGAACAGAAAACCCAGAAATAAACCCACAACTACTTGATCAGTTAATCTTGGACAAAGAAGGAAATAACATCCAATTATGGTATTGGAAAACTGGTTAGCAACATGCAAAAGGAGGAAACTAGATGACTTTCTTACTCCATACATAAAAACAAATTCAAAATGGATTGAAGACCTACATGTGAGACCTGAAGCCACAAAAATCCTAGAAGAGAACACAGGCAGTAACCTCTTTGACACTGACCATAGCAATTTCTTTCTAGATATGTCTCCTGAGGCAAGGGAAACAAAAGCCAAAATAAACTACTGGAACTACATCAAAATAAAAAGCTTCTGCACAGCAAAGGAAACTATCAACAAAACCAAAAGCAACCTACTTCATGGAAGAAGATATTTGCAAATGACATATCTGATAAAAGGTTAGTATCCACAATATACAAAGAACTTATAAAACTCAACACCCCAAATGCAAATAATCCAAATGAAAAAATGGGCAGAAGTCATGAATAGATATTTCTCCAAAGAAGACATATGGATGATCAACAGACACATTTAAAAGATGTTCATCATTGCTCCCCATCAGGGAAATGCAAATCAAAACTACAATAAGCTATCACCTCACACCTGTCAGAATGGCTAAAATCACTAACACAAGAAATAGTTTTGGCCAATGATGTGGAAAAGAAGGAATGCTCTTGCACTGATGGTGGGAATGAAAACTGGTGCAGCCACTGTGGAAAACAGTAGAGTTTCCTCAAAAAGTTAAAAATAGAACTAGCCTAAGATCCAGAATTTGCATTACTGGGTGTTTACCCAACGAATACAAAAGCACTAATCCAAAGGGACACGTGTTCCCCCACATTTATAGCAGCAATACATGCAATAGGCAAAATATGGAAGCAGCCCAAGTGTCCATCCATTGATGAATGGATACAGAAGATGTGGTATATATACACAATGGAATTTTCTTCAGCCATGAAAAAAGAATGAAATTTTGTCATTTGCAACAGTGTGGATGGAGATGCATAGTATGAGGCTGAACAAAATAGGTCAGTCAGAGAGGGATGGGTACTTGCAATTTCACTGATACATGGAATCTGAGAAAAAATGTGCAAAGGGGAAAAAAAAGAGAGAGACAAACCAACAGGCAGATTCTTGATCACAGAGAACAAATTGGTGGTTGTTGGTGGGGGAGTGGGGCAGGGGTTAAGGTAAGTAGGTGATGGGGATTAAGGAGAGCATGTGTGATGCATACTTGGTAATGTATGGAAGTGCTGAATTGCTGTGCTGTACACCTGAAACTATAACACTGCATGTTAACTGGAATTAAAATAAAAACTTAAAAAGAAATCAAAACTAGAAAGAAGAAACAACAAAACTTTCCAAAAGAGCCTAAATTCTTAAAGGTCTGAGATGATGTCTTATCTGAAAACAAGGGTAAAATTGGTGTTCTTCATAAATCCCCTCAAATGACTCTCATTTTCTGTAAACAAGAAACTATGACAGGTTGTGTTCATGATATGTATATTAACTTCACAAACCCAGACTGCTTTACATCTAGGGCACCTGTGTGGCTCAGTCAGTTAGGCATGCAACTCTTGATTTTGCCTCAGATCATGATCTCAGGGCTGTGAGATTGAGCTCCATGTTGGGCTCCATGCTGGGTGTAGAGCCCGCTTGAGAGATTCTCTCTCTCTCCCTCTGCCCCTATTCCTACCCTCTACCCCCTGCTCACATGTGCTCACAGGCACACTCTCTCCTGCGTGCTCTCTCTAAAAATAAAAAATAAAAAAGATTGCTTTACATCTGGTACTGGAAGACTAATTTCTCTGGAACCACAGACATCCTAGATACTTCACAAAAATAGTACCTATTATTTATTCATCTGAGATGCTACAACATTGAAAAGTCTATAGAATCTCTACAGCCTAATATTGCAAAATCAGCCTAGCAAACAAAGATCCCTAGAAATTTTCAACTAATACATAGCAAACAACATTTTGGACTGTATATTTCAAAGACTTTTTGCTGGTAAAAACCTGTAAATAACTATATCTGATATATGATGTGATACAATCAAAGTAATGAGTTCAAAATGCACATTTCTGGCGGGCTGGATGTTTATAACCTAAATGTGCTTCTCTTAATGTATATGTGCCACCTCTGGCTTTTAATAAAAGCAAAGGGTCTCAGTTTTGTAGCCAATAAGAACTGTAAGCAATTCTAACTTTAATCTAAAAAAGGCAGTTTACTAGGCTTTCATGTTGATAGTGAATCAGACAGTATTTGTCATAGACTATGATCTCTAAACATCCCAATGTCATCTTGTATCATTAAAGAGACAGAAATTCCCCTAAACGTGTTTATCATCTTGTTGAGGATCACACCCACAACAGGAAAACCACTAATGAAAAACCTCCTAACTAGAAGCTTATAGATAGATTACTATATAACAATAAGTCTTATGCATTTACTTCCAACTCCACCAACTGCAATCCAGCACCACAGGACACATTATGACCTACCCACTTTCCTTATTTCTAACTTAGCTCTTCAGTACAGAAAAAACTGGTTCTCATTACCTACAACATATTTACTTATTTGTTCAACCTAAGTATACATTTAAAGCAATTTCAGAATTGCAAACCCATACCCTGGCAAGAAACTAGAGTAACATGTGCATGCACCAATACTTTTGTCTTTAGGTCTACCGTATGCAGTCATGATTGTTTTTACAAGATAATTTAGGTAGCACCCTTCCTGTCCATTATATTCAGTGACGTTGTCAAACACTGGCAATGCAGTTAGATTCATTTGTCACAGCACACATTCCATCCTGAATTACTTCCGTGTCTTAGCTGATTAAAAAAATACATGCACTAACATTCATTCTGTGTTGTATGCTTCCAGGACTTTGAGAGGTACATTTTCATGTATTTATCACACTTCCTTCCAGAGAAGTTTCATCACCCCCCCCCAAATTCCCCTTTGTATTGTAGAGTCAACTTATAGATATCTACAAAAAAAAAAGTAGGATTTTTCACTAGGGTTATTTTGAATCTATAGATCAATTTGGCAATATTGACAATAAAATATCTTACTCTTATATCTTTCACTTCCATGTGCATGGTATATTTCTCTATTTACTTGGTTCTCTTTGATTTATTTCCTCAGTGTTTCATAATGTTCAGTATGTATATCCTGCACATATTTTGTTGGGTTCATACTTAAGCATTTTATTCTAAGTTGCTATGATAAATTATATATTTTCATTGCAAATTCCAATTGTTTACTGCCATTATAAAACAGAATTTATTTTTTAAATACTGATTTTTTTAAAGATTTTATTTAATTATTTGACGCACACACAGAGATTACAAGTAGGCAGAGAGGCAGGCAGAGAGAGAGAGAGAGAGAGAGAGAAGCAGGCTCCCTGCTGAGCAGAGAGCCCAATGCGGGACTCGATCCCAGGACCCTGAGATCATGACCTGAGCTGAAGGCAGAGGCTTTAACCCACTTAGCCACCCAGGTGCCCCTTTTAAATACTGATTTTGTATCCATTCTACAACCAGGACAAACTCTAAACTAATTGTAAGAGATTTTTCGTGTTTGCTTTAGGATTTCCTACTTGACTATTATATATTATTCCGGCCCATTTCTCAGGGGTAGAGGTGGTTTGTGTTGTTGTTGTTTTTATTATTATTTTTCAGTTTCTTTTTTAAGCTGCAATGAATTTTCATCAGAGCCCTAAAGATGACTCTATGTGTGGTCCTTCTCCTCACATATTAACATTCTTATTCTATAGGTAATAGAAAAGGCAGACAAATTGTTTGCCCCTCCCCTAGATCTATACTATGAAGGGTACATTCTCATACAGACTCACTCTCCAGTCATTTCTGTGGGCAAACAGTGAAGTCTGTGGAGTGAAAACCTGTAAAAGGATGTAGACATTCCTTATTGCTGTAGCCTCTAGGGATCTCACGCTCTCTCACTAGTGTATACTTGGTTTCTACCAATTCACCACCACCCTGACTCACCATGATCAGTGTCCAGCTGTCTCTACCACAAGCAGACAATTGCTATTACCCCATTTCTTCCTGAAAGCTCCTTGTTCTCCTTGGACTTCAGGATACTTTGTTGCCCTATAGCCTTATCTTCCTAGGGGAACTTAACACATTTGGCAATTTGTTATTTATATGGTTTTTGCTGTTGTTTTGTTTATGCTTTTGCTATAATTTTAAGGGTGGGAACGAAAGGTCTTTCCAGTCCTCTACCTCCCTGAGAGGAAAACCAGAGTGACTTATTTCTGTTTAACCCATCACAACTTTGGAACTCTTTTGTTATTATTTCTTCAACAGCAGCTGGTATGAATTGTTGCTGTTCAAACATGGCTCTCTGTGAGAGAAGGATGGCAATAATCCTCCAGAATAGTGTTGAGAAGTAAAAACCTCCCTTCTCTGATCTGATCCCCTGCCTACAGCCTGTCATTCATACAGAAATGCTGCCAAGCCCCCACCAGTTCACCACAGCCTTAGGTATATCAAGGATTTTCTCTGCTTTTTTGCTAATTGCTTTGATCTAGGCTACGCTCTTCTATACTCCAAGATTTTGCTACCCAAAGTGTGCTACGAGAATCAGCGGCAACTTTATCAACTGGAAGCTTGTTACGAACACAGAATTTCAGGTCCTACTTAAAACCTACTGAAACATAAAAAGTTTAGCAAAATCTCCAGAAGTTTTATATTCATGTTGCCATCTGAGAAGTGTTGGTCTAGGGTTGTTTTAGAGAGAGAAAGAGTAAACTAATCTAGTCCTCATTGGTCAGGAAACAGAAAATTCAGGGATGTTCTAAAATTTTTTTAAATTTTGATTTATAAATTGTATTCTTACCTATTTATATACTGCTTCAAATATTCAGAAATATTAAAATAGTCCTAAATAGTATTATGAATTGAAGATATGACTGCTAAACATAAAACTGAATCATTTTATGCATTAAAGGAATAAGTGCACATACTATTTTTATGAATATCATAATTACTTAAATTATTTTAGATGATTAAAACTGTACATTTTTATAACAGCTTTGCTGATATATAACTCATATACATTTTATCCAATTCAACTGTATAATTCATTATTATTTAATATATTTACAGAGCTGTGTGACCATCACCACTACTTGATTTTAGAAAATTTTTTACCAACACATAAAGAAATCCCATACCTAATAGCTGTCATTCCCATTTCCCTCTTCTCTCATCTACTGGAAAATAACTAATCTACTTTAGGTCACTACGGACTTGCCTATTCTAAACATGTTACAGACATGGAATCAAAATATGGGCCCTTTTGTGTTATGGCTTCGTTTATTAAGCATAATGTTTTCAAGTTTCATCAATGCCACAGCATGTTATCAGGGCTTCGCTTCCTTTTATAGCTGAGTAACATTCCATTTTGTGATACTATAAACCACATTTCATTTATCTATTTATCAGTTTATTGGCATTTGTGTTGCTTCATGTTTTGACTATGATGAATAATGTTGCTATTAACATTTATTTAAGAATTTTTGTGAGAATATGTATTTTCAAATATTTTGAGTATAAACCAATGAGTGGAATTGCTGAATCATATCATTAATTTATTTTTTTTAACATTATGAGAAATGTCAAACTGTTTAACATTAAACTGTTTTCCAAAGTAGGTGTACCATTTATAATCTCTCTAGCAATGTAGAAGTCTATAAATCTTTCCCAATAATTGTAATATTTCTTCCTTTTTTAAAAAATTTTAGTTATCCAAGTTGGTATCAAGTGCTAGTTCATTGTGTTTTTCTTTTGCATTAACCTAATGACTAATATTATATTGTCTCTTCATGTGCTCATTGATGATTTATCTCTTTTTTTTCTTTTTACTTCCATTAATTGTTGCTTTATTTTTGAGTTGTGTTTTTATATATTCTTGGCATAAGTCTCTTGCTAGATATACATTTTCATTGTTGCTGTGTCCTTTGAAATGGTCTCTTTTATTTCCCTTTTTATCCTATTAATATGGAGTATTGTATTGATTGGAATTCTCACTATTTCTCAGTGATTTATTTATTTATTTGAGAGAGAGAGAGAGAGAGCAGGGTAAAGGGCAGAGGTAGAGGGAGAGAATCTCCAGCAGACTCCCTGCTGAGCATTAAGCCCAATGCAGGGTTTGATCGCAGGACCCTGCAATCACGACCAGAGCCAAAGCCAAGAGTTGGAGGCTTAACCAACTGAGCCACCAAGGCACCCCAGAATTCCTATGTTAAACCAATATTACACTCCTGGGATGAATCTCACCTAGTAATTTTTTAATCCTCTTAAAATATTGTGGGATTCTGTTTGCTAGAATTTTGAGGATTTTTGTGCCCACATTCAGAACAGATAACATAGTACATTTTTAATTATTTTAAAGTGCTTTAGAAATGCAAAGTAATACATACTCTAATGCAGAAATCATGTTTCTAAAGGTAAATTATGAAAATATTTGAACTCTAAATAATTATAAGATCAACCAAAAATGACAATTAGAAGATCAGCCACATGAGATTGAGGTAATGTATATAATATTTGGTAGAACTTCCATATAAGTGCCTCATTAAACTAGAAAGAAAATAAAGAATCTTGTGTATTAAGGTGGTTAATCACTACAGATAAAGACTGATTTAAAAAACAAGAAGTAGGAGTGCCTGGGTGGCCTAGTTGTTAAGCGTCTGCCTTCCACTCAGGTCATGATCCCAGGGTTCTGGGATCGAGCCCCACACCTGGCTCCCTGCTCTGCGGAAAGCCTGCTTCTCCATCTCCCACTCCCTGTGCTTATGTTCTCTCTCTCTCTCTCTCTCTGTCAAATAAATAAATAAAATTTTTACTAAATAAATAAAGTATAAGAAATCAAAAGAAAATAATCACAGTAGTTACATATGACAGAACAGATACAATAAACTAACGAAAAATATTATGCTAATATTTTCAGAATTTAGATGGAATTCATTACTGTCATGTGTTACAAAATCTCACTCAATGGGAAATAGAAAATAAGAATGGGGAGGGGGAGAGAAAAAAGAAAATAAGAATGATCTTATAACAATTAAAAATTAATTAGATTATTAAAAATCATCCCACTAAAGAAATGAGAGGTCCAGATAATCTTACTAGTAAATTCTACAAAATTTAAGAAACAAGCAATTTCACTTTTCTAGAAAGTCTTTCAAAGCCTACAATGAAGAAATAGCCTACAAGTAATTGTTGAGGGTTGCATAAAACTAGAACAAGAAAAAAAAAACCTAAAAAGTACGGAGAATAATTACAAGTCATCACTCATGTAAACTAAAGCAAAAAATTAAAATATTAGTAAACTAATCAAGCATGATATTAAAAAAAGATTAGCTACCATGACGAAATTAAATTTGTGCCAGGAATGCAAGGTTAGTTTACACTTAAAAATCAATTTAATATACTATAGTAAGATAGAGAAAGAGAGAGATAAATAGGAAGAGAGATACAGACATATATAGTTGACCCTTAATGTGGGGTTTGGGGCACCAACTCCTGTACACTGAAAAACTTGTGTAGAACTTTTGACTCCTCCAAAACTTAACTACTAACAGCCACCCTTACTGAAAACAGAGCCAGTCAATTAACACATATTTTGTATGTTATATGTATTATATATGGTATTCTTACAATAACATAAGCTAGAAAAAAGAAAATGTTATTAAGAAAATCACAAGGAAGAGAAAATACAGTTACAGTACTGTACTATTAAAAAAAAATCCACATATAAGTGGACCTTCACAGTTCAAAACCATGTTGTTCAAGGGTCAACTGTATATAATATATATTATTAAACAGTATTCATTATAAAACTTCCTGGAAAGTTGAAAGGGTATAAATTCCAGAACATAGTCTACAAAGTAATCATATAGTAAATATTATAATTAATGACAAAATGTTGACTGGATTCCGCTTAAGTATGTAAAAGTTCAGGTATAATACAAGATCATCCACGTAAATAAAAGATTAGAAGAAACCTCTTCATCCCATCCTTTTCTTTATTTTTTCACCCTTTTCTTTAAAAACAGAACAAAACATAACAAAACAAAAAAAACCTCATTCCTTGTAGTGTCTTGTAAATAAAGATTCAATTGCACCATTTTCTAAGAAAGAAAGAAAGACAGAAAAAAAAAAAAAGAAAGAGCCTCTTCAGGACTCCGTTTCAACCAGTATCTTTGGAAATACAAAAAAATACCTCCCATGCCAAATTTATAAAAGAAATGAATAGTTTATACTCTTGTATAAGTCACCCAGTTTGTGAATATAAAAAAGTTTAGAGCCAAACAAAGCAAGTCACTTATAGGGGAGAAGTTATGAGCAGACAAATATTTATGTTATAAGGTATATTTGCACTACTTAACCTTTACTCCTTATTCTTAAATTTGCACATATTAGAGTTTTCAACCTTCACTGTGCATCAGAACCACCTAGAAAGCTTTTAAAAGCTGCCCACATACAGGCAATACCCCCACAGATTCTATCTCAGTTGGCTTGGAGTGGGGCATCAGTTTTTATTTTTTTAATTTCCCAAGTGATTACAAAAGGGCATCCAGATTTGAAAACCCACTCTTGTGGATGAAAAAGGAAATGACACATCTCTCTGGACATTAGGAAAGAATCTGCAAGAATTGCACAGATCTAAGCTAAAGAAGAATTTAACATTTTGAAAGAGCAGTATCACACAACGATATTTAACATGAGCTTTGGAGGTCAAACTGCTTAGATTCAAAACCCAGCCACATATTTTCCTAGGAAAATAAATTAACATCTCTATTTTAGTTTTCTGGTTAACACTCATAACAGTTACCATGATGTTCACGTTTTGAGGATTAAATAAGCCATTATGTGTAAAATTCTTAGTCCTTTAATTGGCATACTACAAAATAATATGAAAATGAATAGAGAAACCTCACTTAAAATTGAGTTGAGGAAGCCCTGAAGGGGGAATTGATGTATGTTACCATTCATTGCAGCTGGCATAATTAGCAGAAAAAAGAAGGAAAAAAGAAGGAAGAAAAAAGAAGGAAGACCCCTCTCTGCCCCAGCTATTAATAATGTACCTGCAACCAATGAGAAACCATCACATCCTCAAACTCTTGTACCTCTCCTATGAGCTTCTGTTCAAAACAACCCTCCACAGTTTTGACCTAAACCTAAGGAAAGTGGAACTTCCCCTTGTCTCTTCATACTTGCTTATGGCTTGCCATAGTTTGCTTGTCCAGAATTGCCATTCCTCTGCTATTCCCAAATAAACTCACTTCCCTAAGAAAATAACTTTTATTTTTATGGTTGACAACAGCAAACATCCCCCTCTCCTGGCTAGTATAAGTGATCACTGCTTCTCTACTAATTAAAGGATTAGCCTCAATTATAGTAGTCTTCCCTCTAAATAAGATTTATGAAGTTACTCATAGAATTACCACTGCCCCTGATAGCACACAATCGAGGTGAATCCCTGTTTCCTTGAACCTGTCCCCAATTTACTGAGCCAATGCACAAATCCCATAATGTCCTCCATAATATCCTATACTGTGAAGCACTCCATGATTCTCCATAATGTGTGGTCTCCCCCCTGCAATGCCCAGTGAAAAGAATTTGTTCAACTATGGATATGTTCCCAGTAGTCTCTGGCTAGAACACACTGACACTGAGTAGGTATAAATATGAAAGAGAAAGAATGTGGTCAATTGATTGTGGGTGAATTTTTACATCCTCCATTTTGCAGGACATGTGGCTATTGCCTTGGTTTGCCCTGATTTATTGAACTGCAATGCTAATCCATTAAAAATGGTTTAATTGGGGCGCCTGGGTGGCTCAGTGGGTTAAGCCGCTGCCTTCAGCTCAGGTCATGATCTCAGGGTCCTAGGATCGAGTCCCGCATCGGGCTCTCTGCTCAGCAAGAAGCCTGCTTCCCTCTCTCTCTCTCTCTCTCTCTCTCTCTCTGCCTGACTCTCCGTCTACTTGTGATCTCTGTCTGTCAAATAAATAAATTAAAAAAATCTTTAAAAAAAATGGTTTAATTTTTCGTTCTCACGTTTTTATTACTGCCTAGCATTTCTTCAAATTTAGTGTTGACCTTCACATTAATCATGACATTCTACATATTGACTGACAGTCACATTCCCAATACAAAACATTCTAAATGTAACATTAAAATATCAGATTATACCATTTCTATTATCTATATGCATTTTAATCTTGCAACCCTGATGATAAATTTTTTTAAGATTTTATTTATTTGTCAGAGAGAGAGAGAGAGCGAGCACAAGCAGGGGAGGTGGGAAAAGGAGAAGTAGAACACCCCCTCCATACCCCCACTGAGCAGGGAGCCCGATGTGGGTCTGGATCCCAGGACCCTGGGATCCTGACCTGAGCCGAAGGCAGATACTAAACCAATGTAGCCACCAGGTGCCCTGATGATAAATATTTAATGCAAAACATTAAAGGGATAATTTGGAACTTCTGGAAAAAATATAGATTTTTTTGTAAATAATGACTATTTTCTGATTTAATCAAGTTGAAAATTAGACACATGTGAAACAACCAATGCATACAAATGTAGGACCTCAACTCTACATTAGTTTTAAGAATAGATAGAATTAAAAGGTCAGTACAATTTCTCAATTGTATACTGAATGTTGTTTACTTTAACAAACTATCTCATGATAAGTCAAATCAGGGGCACCTTTAGATAGTACATAAAAGATAGATGTTGCCAAATATAATTTATGATTCTACTCCACTAAAAAAAAATAGAATAAAAACAGTATTTTCCAATCATAAGAGTTACAATGGTTACTTCATGAAAAAATATGTTGAAATAAGCATCAGTTAAATAACAGATAATATTTTGTAGAACAAAGCTCCTTTGAACCGACAGTTCAAAATGCTCCAATTTCAGGATTTTGTTAAAAGTGCAGTCAAATGAACGTATTATTCCTCTCAGAAATTAAACTTTATGTTACAAAAATGGTCTGTTGCTGTTCTCAAAATCACCAGGTGATTGATTATAGGATGAGAAATTTCCATTAGCAATCAAATGTAGCAATTGAAGAAAAGGGTCCAAAAGAATAACAAAGAAGATACTTTATCATAAGCATGATCCACTGAAGAAGAAGCTGTCTCTAAGGTATAAAAAAAGGTTTATCAGTGAAAAACATTAACTGTTGTATTAATGATAGAGGGCTTAAGCACGCACAATATGAAGAGCTAGCAGGAACGAGAGTGTAAGTGTAAAAGGGCAAACGTACCTCCTAGCAAGCCCTAAAAAGATCCCCTACTTAAACGAAACAGGTGTTCATTTATTACATGGAAAATGTTTTTTTTTCTACATTCACCACTCTTTGGACAAATCACCACATGTTATGAATTTTCAAAAACAGGATAGATAAATTTTTTATTCTTGTTTTTATTTTTGTTTGTTTGCTTTTTAACAGCACCTCTCAGCAACTACATGTAGTTAGGAAAGGAAACTCCCAAACTTCGACTACCTGGCACCATATACCCTTGAGCAAATTCATAGAAAGTCCAGGGTTAAGAAGTCTCAGTCTCAGTGCTAAATTCGGGGTATGCTGATCAAATGTATGTGACCTCAGTGTACTTCAAACCATAGACTTACTATGGTCACCAGACCAAATACCCTTTTTTTCATAGCAGTTGCCACTTTGGCCATCTCCCATGATTCTCCAAGGCAACAGAATGAAGTCCTAAAATATTGTCCTGATATTCAAAGCCTTGGATGGCCAGGCCTCTGAACCAACTGATTCCAATTTTACCACTCCATACTCTCCTTCACAGAGGAAGGCTCGCTTACTTGTCACATCCTTCCTAGTTCCTACATCATTACAAAGAAATTCTAATGAGAAATATATTTCAGGCTGGTCCTAACTTAGGAGAAGGTGCTTGCTGATAAAGGCCTCAGCAGAGACGGAATATGGAAACCACCTATCGTGTTGACATCACTGCTCAACCCAACAAGTTTCTTCAAAAGCCATAAACAACTAAAAAATTCTTTGTTGCCCCATCAGGCTGATCAAGGACAGATTGTTCATAAAGATGACTCTGCAAGCTGCCAACTGATCAGTTTACCCAAAAAAATGTATAAGCAAGTTCCACTGTCTATTCTCTGCAATGTTTTCTCCTTCACTATTGGAAGACAATTTCTTGGCTACAGAATTCTAGGTTAGTATTTTTTTTCCTCTTAACACTTTAAATATTCCACTATCTTCCTGACTACATGATTTCTGAGATGTTGGATATAATTCTTGGATATAAATCTCAACTCCTCTATAGGCAAGGTATTTTCCCCCCTCTGGCTTCTTTCATGATTCTTTCTCTATATTTGATGTTCTGCAATTTAAATATAGTATTCCTAGCTATAAAGGTTTTTTTGGCATTCATCTTGCCTGGTATTGCCTGATCTTCCTGGATCTGTGGTTTGATGCCTGACATTAATTTGAGGAAATTTGCATCTACTACTACATCAAAGGAATTGTTATTTAAAGGAGGGGTTCTTCAGAAATACAACTGTGAACAAATATCATTCTGTGAAAAATTTAAAAGCACTAGGGAAACTACTTTCTGGGATGCTATAGCTTTAGTGTACATCAGAATCACATGGAGGATTTAATAAAACACAGATTGCTAGGTCCCACCCTCAACAGTTTCTTAATCTAAAGGTTTTGGGTGCAGCCCTACCCTTCTACCCTCCACAGAACCACTGCACCAAGTTGTGAGGATAGTCCGATTTTGCCAATGTAGTGAATCTAAGTAGAATAAGTGTCAATGTTGACAGATAAAAATCTGGGGAAATGAGTATGACTTTTTTTCAGCCCAAGTTAACCTAAGTGAAATCTTTCACAGAGATTCTCCTCATGGACCTCCACTCTTACTAAGCCCACCAACCTGTACTCAGGTATATGTTCAATGTGGAAAGTGCCTCCTTCTACCTCAACCATTCAACTTGACTCTTGAAATTTGTACCAAAAGGTACAAAGGGTCAAGCTAATATATATCCAATTGTCTGGAATAGGATAGAAAAATATATAAAACCTGAATGTGTCTCCATATTCATTCATTTATATACACAAACAGTATTTGATATCTGTTTTCTTCTAGGCACTGTTCTTAGCTCTGAGAACACACCAGTGAACAACAAAACAGACAAGACTATTCCTGTTAAAAAGTTCACATTCTATTGGAAGAAACAGACTCTCCATTTTATATATATAATTTTGGGAAAAATGCTATTGAAAAGAACAGAGCAAGAAAGAGAAAGATGGAAGGATAAGCTATTTTAGAGGGTACTGGGAAATGTTGTCAGATAAAGTGATATTTGAGCAGACACCTGAATGAAGTGAGAAACAGTATCATGAAGTTTAATAGGAAAATAATAGTCCAAGCAGAAGATAGCAGAGAAAAATGCAAAAACTTTGTAAAAGCATAAAACTCAGTGTTGTTTTTTTTTTTTAAGTAAAGAGGCCAGTGCCTGTAATGTATTATATTTAAAAATGCAGCAAATTCTTTGAAATTAACTTGGACGGACCATTTTGTTGATAAAAACAGAAATATAATAATTTTACAACAAATGAATATACTAATTTCTAATATATGTACATTATTTTATACCACTTTGGTTAAAGTGTCACTCCTCAGTAATCTAATAATTTGCAGTTTTTAAAATATTTTTGAAAGGGCCAAATACAGTTTTATAAAATATGAATCTTATTCAATTGCAGATTCAAGTCAAATTATTTTGACATTATCAGCACATCAATTAGAAGGTACTAAAATATTCTGTTTACTGCTGCCTAATACCAATATATCAATATAACTGTTTCAATCTTGATGTCACTATGTTTGTTGAAGTAATGCCTTTAAGTTAAAACAACCGTAATTCAAAGTCTCATTTTAAAAATCACACTCTTAAATCTTCTTCTTATTTCTAAAGTTTAGATTAAACTCTGAGGGTTCAGTATAAAAAATAAATATAATAAATTAAACACAACCACTTCTGAACAGAAGAGGTATTTATGTACTTGGAAGAGGGGGCCCGAATTGAAGCCACAGAAACAACCAGCATGCACAGTGCCATACATCTCACTATAATCAGTGGTTATGACAGAGGGAAAAAATACACTAGACTGGTAAACTGGAATTTTAAAAAAACAAAAACTGAAGGCTTGTAGGGTGAAAATTTATAGAGCCTCATTTCACAAAGACAGAACCAGGAGTGGCCACCTGAACACTGAAGGTCTCTTTATGAACACCCACTTGCCTCAGTATTTGTACCTAATATGACCAACCTCCCCCCAAATTTATGAAGCATTACTGCACTTAGTGATTTCCAACATGACTGCCACAATGACATGTAAGATGTTTTCTAGTTAAATTTCACTTGATATCATCTAAGTACACACAAGATTTGAGCATGTCACCTAAAATTTAATACTTTATAGAGTTGAAAATATCAGCAATGATATTAAGACTGTCTTTTGGAGAGCATCTCTTCATAATTTTTATCACTTATTCTTCAAAATACATTAAAGAAGCAACTTTTATTATTTCCATTTTACATGTAAGGTAACTGATCTCGAAGATGTTAAGAGATCCTTTTTACAGAAAAGAGTCAGGTCTAGAATCCATGGATTCTGGGTCTAATTCTACATTGTCACACAAAAATTAGCAATAATTTATTTAAAGAAAAAAATTCTCACCATGGTGACAGTTTTTCCATATAATGTGTCGGGCATTCTCATAATTTGTGTTCATCCAACTAAGCAGAATCCTTTCAGGATTAGAATATATGTTGCTGGATAAAAAACAAGGATTGACTTTTGGTGAATTCTGCACATGTATGGGGGGCAGGATGTTGCTGCAATGTGGTAAAACCCGGGATAGTACCAGAACCTGAAATTGGGAAAAAGAGGGAACCTTCATTAGACTTGAATGGTAAAATTAAAAAATCAATATTGGAAGAGTAAAAAAAGGAAGACATCAGTATTTTCTGGTCAATTGCATCCATCCAAGAGTAAAAGAAATCAGAATACCCCCCACAATAAAGATGAAAGTCAGAATATAGGCAATAACAACTCGCCTGTCCAAATCTCAGCTATGTTTGAAATCCTCGTGGACGTAGGCCAGCAAGCACATAACGCATATGTACATATTGTGAGATACAATCTGTGATGTCTCAAAGTCTGCAAGCAAACTTTCTCCTACTTAATTTAAGTACCATTTAGAGGAGAAAGAGGCCTGTAGAGAATCCTGTGGTAACCATGGCACTGGATATGGAAGCAATATGACTGTTTTAAACATAAACTGAATTCTAGTTAAGAGGTAATAAGGTCTATATCTATTCCTTAATTCAATTATTATGTACTGAGTGCATGGTACAAAACTAGTTACTGTGCTTGGAAATAGTGGCATGATAGTGAAACAATGCAATCCCTAGCTAAATTATATTTAGAAAGATATTTAATCCGATATGGTTGAATTTCAACCATTTAAATATTTAAATATTTTAAAAGGTAATGTGTAAAAGGCAGAACAACAATTTAAAACATGCTACCAAAGTTCATTCCTTTTCCAAAGTTTCTAAGAACAAGGTTATACCATACCTGTTTGTCAGCGTTTCTGTTTAAAATTCAAGCTGTTATTCTACCAGGAAATAGCTCTTATATTTTTGGATGGTGTTTAAAGAAAATAATATTTTAAAAGTAATGATTGGTCTCATAATGAATAAATGGAACAGCAATGAAAAAAATGTCATGACCTTCCCCAACAAAAACATGAATAAGATGTAGATCATAACATGAGGTGAAATTTTAATTTTACTAATCTGTTGCAATTTCACAGAATGTTCTAAACTATGTGTAAGTTATTCTAGTAAATCTTAACTCAAAATGTATGCCAAAAAGGCACAGTTAATTTAAGTAGGAATTAGAAAAAGTCAGATCAGATTTAAGTTTTAGAAGGTTACCTTTCCTTTGATCAGATTAAGTAGAAGAATACAACAAATAGTGCTCAAACATACCATAGAAGTTTATCACCCTAACAAAATTTCTTGAAGTCATTTAAGTCTAAATATTTTCAAGATCATAAATTTGTTGTAAACAGAATATAATTTAAGTTCATAAAGTAAGAATTTTTAAAAAGGAAAATAGAGGAAGAAAATATAAAAAGAAGTATTCGAGCTTGTTCATCAACAAGCCCTGTCAAAGAGGACCACCTACAAGTGATCTGGGGGTGAAGACAGAAACATCAGTTAAGACAGGAGGTAGAGGGCACGTGGGTGGCTTAGTCGGTTAAGCAGTTGCCTTCCACTTGGGTCATGATCCTGGGGTCCTGGGGTCAAGTCCCACATCGGGCTCCCTGCTCAGCAGGGGGTCTGCATCTCCCTTTGACCTTCCTCCTGCTCATGATCTCTCACTCGCTTGCTCTCACGTTCACTCACTCTCTCTCAAAATAAATAAATTTTCAAAATCATTAAAAAAAAAAAAAGACAGGAGGTAGAGAGAAATCTCCAAGAAGAGACTGAATCTATAGGGGAGTTTCCTGGTGGTGGAAGGCACAGCAGCAATCTGACCTCACCTCTAAGGTACAGCACACGTCATACAAGGGGGTCACTACAGGGGTTCCAGGAAAGCCAAGATGCACCTGCTACTGATTCAAATAAAGATAAAGCCCTGCAAGCCCAGAGACCTCTTTCCCTTGTCTTCTCACTCCTACTACCTATAGGGGCTCCTGGCTCTTTATTCATCTCTTATCAGATCTCCTTCCTTCTCAGCCTATACACTAGTTATTTTCAGAAGACCCATCATCACTACTTCAAAGAGCAAAGGGATGACATCCTAGATGAGAATGCTGCAGTGTCCTACAACGTGACCATCTATACTCACTTTTCCTCCTTCTCTACAGCCACAGTGGGTAAGCTATTCCTTCTCTTGTACTAGATGCCAAAACTACTCATCATCTTTGGGACAGTCCTGCATCAGTTGCCTTTTTTAGCTTTTGGATCTTTAACCTCTCCCTTCTCAACAATATCAAAACATGTTCACTTATACTCAGCTTTTAGAGAGCTCTCCCAAACTTGGATTCCCCCTGATTCTTTTACCTGTTCCCTCCACCAGTTTAACCCATCAAAGAGTTTTCTAACCCATTGTCCCCACTTTCATTCCTTTTGCTCATCAAACCAAAGTCCACCTAATAACCTCCCACCAATTCATCACACCCTCAAACCCTGAAAGTGCCTTTGGCATCTTTGTTGTCTAATACAATAGGGAATTTTTAATCATTACCTTACACCACCTCCCAATTTCATCTGATAACACATCCTCCCTCAGAGGCACTCCTCCCTTCTTGTTCATGGTACCATACAGTGTTACTCCTATCTTTTTGCTTATTTTGAGCTTATTTGCAGGATTCTCTTCCCTTACCTATTTAAATGCTGGGTTTCTATGCCACTGGGTTTCTAACCTATGCCATCTTTTCTTTCTTTTTTTTTAAAGATTTTATTTATTTATTTGACACAGAAAGAGATAGCAAGAGAGGGAACACAAGCAAGGGGTGTGGGAGAGGAAGAACCAAGCTTCCCGCTGAGCAGGGAGCCCCATGTGGGGCTTGATCCCAGGAACCTGAGATCATGACTTGAGCCGAAGGAAGACGCTTAACGACTGAGCCACCCAGGTGCCCTGATGCAATCTTTTCTTTGAAATTTTTAGGTGTGTTTCTCCCAATTTTATCTCCCAGAGACCACAAAATATGCATGAAGAAACCACAAAAACCACCATTTGTTGTAATTAAAAAATAAAGATTCAACATAATATTTAGAACATTATGTTAGTAGTAGTAATGACAATAATTATAGCTTCTATCAGTAAGATGAATGATAGTTACTGTCTTTATCAAGTTATCTACATTTACCTAGATGATGAATGTATTGAATTCTACATCACTTTATATATTCAGTAATTTCTTTTTCTGTATTTCCACTAATTGAGAAAAGCTTATCTCATATTTACAGGTTAACAGAATAGATGTTCAATTTGATTGTTATGGATAATCAGGCCCAACACAAAGCCAGAAATTATAGAGATTTTTATTAAAATCTACTTCATCTACTTTCAAATACCAACCAAATACTAAGCTGCTTGATGAGCCAATCACACTCAAAAGTCAAAGGTAAAAACACTCAACTTAGAAAACAGCATTAAAGATAATAGTACTCTACTCTTCAGTGGCATTCGTCTTTGGGAAAAGTTTCTTTGGCTTCCATTGCAAGGAGCTCAAAAACTTATAGTGTCTTTGTGAAAATTAGAATGTGGTACACTCTCTGAGAAACTATTATCCTGATGGTACCCTTATTAAAGTAAAAGCCCCCCTGCAACTAATTTGTTGAGACACAGCTTCCAATAGTGTCTATAGTCTTAGTGAGCAGCACGTAGGCTGGATTTCAGCTTCCAATCATCAACTCAGCTGTGTAGAAACTACATGATCATATTCAGTTTTTCTGTCCATTCAACAATTCAAAACATTTTTTTCCCCCAACAAATCTTGGAAAAAAGCCAAACTTTTGATGCTTTAGTGTTTTGTACCACATTAAAAATCATGATATTCAAATCCTATAGGTATATGTCCAAGACGGAAAACATTACCTGATAGATATTTGAGCTAGCCACTTAAAATAAAAATGATAAATATGGAAAAACATTAGTGCTAGGAACATACTATTTTAAATCTCACTCCTGTTGAAAAAATGCATGTGAACTGACCTTCTCTTCATAACCAGCACATCTCAAAATTGGAAATAAAGATCCTGAACTTACAGAGATCACAATGCAATTAGGTAACTCAGTAGCCTTATTTTGACAGTATTTACATTTTTTTTCTATTTAACAATGAAATCACAACAGAAGCATATTTTTAATCATCTACATTTCCCTTTGAATAAGGGTTCACCCTTTCTTGTGACCAATGACCAATTGTCTGTCAGTATGTACCACCAACTGATTTTCTCCAGGCTACATTACAAATTAATCTTTAATTAATGACACAGAATTATTCCTCTAAGAGCATGGGCTTTCATTGATAAAGAGAATAAAACGTCATCATATATTTCTTTCCTTCACATAGACTTATCACACATATGCAAATGTGTTCATACATTCCTTTAGATCCAACCAAAGCATGCAATATTTGCTAACACTTGTGGGAATAACTGTTTGCACATTGCATGCCACTGCTATTAGGGGACATCCTGCAAAGCCATTTAATAAAAGAATTTCACCAAGTTTACCTTCTTTCCAATCATATTTTATTGAAGCTCATTTTAAATATTCCTTACAGGGGCACTTCGGGGGCATAGTCGGTCAAGCATCCGACTCTTGCTTTCGGCTCAGATTGTGTTCTCAGGGTTGTGAAATCAAGCAACATGTTGGGCCCCACACTCAGTGCAGAGTTTTCTTGAGTTTTCCCTCTCCCTCTGCCCCTCCACCCCACACTCTCTCTCCCTAAAATAAATAAATAAATCTTTAAAAACAAATTAAATAAATAAGTATTCCTCACAAATATGATACCTTGTACTATCTTTACTTGTCTTCTACAGAGGCATGAAATTCTAAAGTAATGCCCTCAGTAGAACTGGTGTCTTGCCTACCTTTAGCAGCAAATACTCCACAATATTATAACAGAGAGATTTTGAATTGGTTTGAGGAAAAATGTATTTAATTAACCAGAAAGATCACTGCTCTTCATTTAAAAATATCAAAATATTTGATACAATTGTGCCACTATTAAAAAAAAAAACACCTTATAACAGACAGTACACTGGGAACAAATGAATCAATAGCTTACCTAAACTTATTATTCAGATATTTATTATTGATATTTCTCTTGCCTAGATTCTTCAGTAAAAAATATCATTTACCTCTTTCATTACATACAGATTCATGTTTTATATGCACATGAAAGCCCTCTGTATATTTACATTTTAAATAGCATTCTGAATTTGAGTGTTTCTGTTACTGTTTTTCATCTCTTTGTGCTTCAATGACCCCTTTTTTAGTCATCAATACATTTTTGTGAATTGGGAATATAATGCAAGAAAGTAGCAACAATTAAACATGAAATTTAACAGGCAAAAATACCCAAATGACACAAAATCAAATTGGGTGAGACAAGTTGTATCCTTTATCCAAACTATTAGCCAAGAAGAACTGACAAAGGCAGTCCTGAGGGCACACATGACCTCTAGGAAGGAGAAAAAGAAAACCTAAAGGGATTTGTGTGAAAATCACCATATTCTTTCCAACCTGTGAAACTCATCTCAACATTGCTTGCTTTCACAAGAGAAATTGCCAATATGGTTCTGATTTAATAGAGCTCCTGGAGCCACCCATGCTTTAGACACAATACATGGAGAAATACAGCTCTGCAGATGACCTAACTGGGCCATCTTATCTATTCCTATGACTTTATCATGGAATCAGTGAAGAATCCCACACGTTCTGCCACCCAGATCTTTTTCCTACTAAAGGATATATCCACCTGGTAATGACACAGGGCACCATTATACAGCACAACCAAAATTAATTTATTATGCCTTCTTACCCTATCTCACCCTCCGCCCCCAACAAAACCCTATTATTATCGCTTGTCTTGTTATTTCAGGAACTAGGATCAAATTCCATTCAGTCACCCCAGCAGAACCCACTGTCATCTTTTACCTCTTTATCTCCTTCATCCACTGAGATCTAGTTATTTATCAAGTCGTTCTGAATTCTATTCCTAATATTTAGGAAAGTGGTCCCTTTCTCATCTTTCCTACTACAACCAGTATTCCTAGCACCAGGCACTACCTTTCCAAACAGATGCCACATTGTACCAGAGTGATTTCTCTAGGATGCAAAGCTGATATGTCAGCCTCATGTTTAAAATGCTTCAGGAGCTCTGTACTGACCCTGGGGTAAAGTCCATAAAATCCAGATTCCTTGGTTTGGCTTATGAAGTCAACCATGCTCTAAATTTATGACTGGGATCACAGTCCACACCTCCTACCCCCAGTCATAGTGTGCTTCTTCCTTAGAACACACCGTGTTGTATCTAATCTCAGGCATTTCCACGTTGAAGTCCCTTTGTCTTGACAAATGTTATCGTCTTGTCCCCAGTAAAACTCACCTACCACATCTTTCTCACAAATTATACTCTTTCTTTCCCTCTATAACCTATGCTCCACTGCTTTACCTTGCCTGGAAAACTCCTACTTATTTCTCAGGGTCAGGCTCAACTGATTTTCTTACTAGAAACCTTCTCCAAGGCACAGAAAAGGTAGGCTCCTCTCTATGTGCATTCACCACTAGTTTTTTGGGCTTACCTTAACATAGAATTGGTTATAAGTCTTGTAATTAGATATGAGTAATTACTTATATACTCCAGGACACAAAATCCTGGAAGAGAAAGGTTATATCAAGTTTACTCTTAAAGCCCAGAGCTTACTACAGTGTCTGTACCATAAGAGTTAAGTAAATTTACCCAGCCAGTATTTGTTGAGCATATACTATGTAGCTGACGCACAATCAAATTCTGAGTTTACAAGTAATACTTGATATTTAAATTCATAGACTTCTAGGATAGGAAAGAGAGATTAGATGACATAAACATATCCATCAATGCATGCATGAATGAAGAAATGAACGAGTGAGTGAATAAAGCCCACAAACCAAAATTAGGACTACTTTGTCCATTAAGTAGGGCACTTGCTGCCCTTTTGTTATAGAGTTGCTCTTCCCTATCAGCGGGCAAAATCATAGATGATACAGCTTGGAGTTAAGAAGCAAAGTAGAAAATGTCTTTTCCCGGGGCGCCTGGGTGGCTCAGTGGGTTAAGCCTCTGCCTTTGGCTCAGGTCATGATCTCAGGGTCCTGGGATCGAGTCCCGCATCGGGCTCTCTGCTCCGCAGAGAACCCACTTCCTCCTCTATCTCTCTCTCTGCCTGCCTCTCTGCCTACTTGTGATCTCTCTCTGTGAAATAAATAAATAAAATCTTTAAAAAAAAAATAAAAAAAAAAAAAAGAAAATGTCTTTTCCCAAAAGTTTTCCCAAAAGTTTGACTGAGAGTCATTAATATCCTCATACATTCATCAGGGAATTACTCAAGAAAAAGCAGGTTTTCTACCCCCTTGACATCTGGCCAAAAAAAAAAAAAAAAAAAAAAAAAAAAAAGCAGGGCAGGCTGATGGAAGAAGAGGAAAGGAGTAAGTAGGAATTAAGCAGTAGAAAGAACTCTCTAGAGGGTAGGATGGGTACCTGGCTGCAGTGGAGGATACAGGCTACCAGACAGCAGGAAGGGGTCCTTGGGCTTCTGGGCCCCAGCAGAGATCAAGGAAGAGATAAGCTTGATCTACATTGGGTGGTTTTATATAGCTAAAATCAGGTGATCTGGGGAGACAGTATGCATGCCTGTGGAACTTTGTTTCTTCATGTCTAAACTGGAGATTACTGCTTGTGAAGATTAAATAAGCTCACATTTAAAAGGCCTTTACTGGCAAAGAGTCTGACATAAACTACACACTGTTCAGTCACCAATTTTGTCCTTTCTTTTCAGTGACTAATTGTTACTTTTCTTTAACTTCTCCCTCATTTTAACTCTGTTGTCCCACAGCTCACTCTACCTGTGTTTTCAATGTGTGAAAACAGAGCAAAAGCCACCACTGGTCTTACTGGGGAGGATCTGTACTGCCACATTTAGAATCCTAGGGAATAATGCTCAGTACTGAAACCAGCACTTGTTTGTGCAATAAAGGGACAGGATGTGAAGGCATAATTTTATGCTGTGTTAATCTACCCACATACACAATTTGGCATGGAGTAAACTGGAGAGTTTCATCAAAACTTGGTCTCGCCTACTGGTATATGATTCCTAGTGAATACCTCTTCAGAATGACATGTATAGCAAGAGTTTAGTATGTAGTATAGGTAGAAACCATAATTTTCACTATCACCCATTCTTTAATCCTTCCTTTTAGTACCAGAATACAACTGGTAGCTACTTATTTTAGGCACTACATTTCTCAACATCCCCTGCAGTGAGGTACAACCATAGGACTAAACTCTGCCCAAAGGAAATGATGCATTTTTTCGGTGACATCCTTAAACAGTTTTTACTTTTCCTCCATTACTCCTTCCTTGTTCTGAGAGACTAACGCAGAGACAAAAGGCCAGGACTGAGGATGGAAGACATACTCTGCTGTCTCTAAACCACTTACTTCTCAACAGTTCCGTAAGAAAGATAAAAACTCTATCTTATTTGAGCCACTGTATTTTTTAATTCTTTAATCAGCAGCACCATCTATACCTTAACTAATACATGATTCAGCTAAATCAACTGAAACAACCAGCAGTGAACAAGAGTGGAAATGTTACCTTGTATATCTGAAGGAATACATCTGTCCATGCCCGTTTACTCCAGGCTTCAAACTGAGTCATGTCTATAACAACAGAGGGCTTTTCCTTAGGTATACAGGAACACACAGGCAAGGTAGCAGTGAAAGAATTTAATAAAAATTTAAAAAAAGAATTTAATAAATAAAATATTACAACATTAACTAAAATGCAAGGCAAATATAAATTCCAAGTTTTAACTACTTAGCATATAAGTGTTTTTTTTATTTTTACAAACTTTTGCATACTTTATCTATGCATTCATCAAGATCTCTAATTCCCCATGTGCAAGTAATAGAAACTATCAACAGAAATAACTTCCTAGAATACACAGCCCCTTATTGAGGTCAAACATTTATCCATTCAATGACCCTACTAGCTTATTCTATGGCAGAAGTAGCAGAATGAGATGCAAAGTTATTCTGAACTCTGAGTCCCAAAAAGAAACACATTTTTTTATTAAGCCACTGGAACTAAGTAGAGTGTCAAAAGACAGGCCCCAGTGGGCCCCTGGGTGGCTCAGTCGGTTGAGCTTCAAGAGTCATGACCCTGGAGTGGTGGGGTCAAGGCGCATGTCAGGCTCCACACTCAGCAGGGAGTCTATTTGAGATTCTCTCCCTCCCTCTGTCCCTCCCCCAACTCTTGCATGCACTCCCACCCCCTCCCTCTCAAATACACAAATCTTAAAAAAAAAAAAAGACAAGACCATGGTTCTCCTGTTTACATCATGTGGTGAGTATAGTAACAGAGCCATGACTAAAGTAGAGCTGCCTCAAAGCCTGAAGGTTTCTACAAGCAATTCCCCTTCTCAAGAGGTTTCCATAAAATGAACTGTATATTTTGAAAAAAACTATACATATCTTACTAATTTCTGCCTATTCTCCCCTTTAACTAAAGAAGGGATGTGGCAAGTTGTGGGAAAATTAAACCAATATTTTTGTTGGAAGATACATAGTCTAAAAATTTACTTTAAGAAAACATTTACATAAGCACACACAATCCTTCATTTCTAGACCCCATAAAAGAAGAAATTACTTATATATTTAAGAAAGCCATGTAATAATTTCTATATAGCATAGGGGCCAAGGGTAGGCTGCCCCAAGATGCATCACTTTGGCACAAAGGGAGTTGGTTGCAGGGGTTTGGGACAGGTCCCCCAAAACACACCACTTTGGCATGTGGCCTATTTTCAGCTGAAGGCAACTGAGACCCTCTGGGCTTAAGAGAAACTTTTGCCCCTCCCTTAACTCAGAGAAGAATCTAAAATAGTGGGGGGTAGGGAGAAAGGGTCTTTCCCAGAATAAGCTTTATTAGCAGAGATAACATTTTATCTGAGTGACCCATCTGTATAGCAGGACAAACATCTAATTACCAAACACCTGCTCTTCGTAGTACCCTATGAGGTACATTCCTTCCCTTTGAAGTCCCAGACTCCTCCTACCCCTTCTCCTTAGTTCAGAATGACAAATACCTCATTTTGCCTGTCTTTGGAATTTCCAGGTCTGTGTTGATTTCCTTTACATAAGCTATTAAATTTTATTTTCTCCTGTTAATCAGTCTCATGTCAATTTGATTCTTAGTCTAGCTGGAAGGACCTTGAAGAGGACAGGATATTTTTGCTCCCTGACAATAGGAACTCCACAAAGATTTTTAGACAGATATAAAAATGTGTGTGTATGACCATGTGTGTGTATGTGTGTGTGTGTGTGTGTATATATATGTGTATATATATATAAATATCTACATATATGTGTATATATACATTTAAATATTTATACACACACACATATAAGTAAGCTGTCCAGAGAGGCATAATCCATAGGACATTTCATAAATAAAATATCAAGATTTTATAATGAAATTTTCTAACAAATACCAAAGATCAGTTAATTCAATAACTATGCAGATTATTCCCTAGAAATTATATTTCCTTACTGTAATTTCAATCCACTTTTCATAATCTTCTGGTTCAAGCAGAAATTCTGGCAGTACATGAGAAATACATGCTCCTTGAGCACTAAAATCGAAAAAGAAAAATCCAAATTATTATAGTATAATACTCCCAGTTTGTATATCACCTGCATTTGAACTTCAGTTATTTCAATATCACAGTTTATATATGTATTGAATTTTATTTTTTAAATTTAAAATTTATACAATTAGCTTTAACACTTCCCTTAACAAAAGTGTATATGATGTTTCCTTTAGAGAATTAATAATGAGAAAGAACTTACTAAATGCCTACAATCAGCCACATTTATCCTTATATGATAACAGAATATAGAGTTACATGACTCTGCTAACCATTTTATTGTTGTATAACATTAAAAAATTGAAAACTATCTGGAAAAACTTTGAATACCATCTAACAGATCATTAGTCACCCAATGCTCAGTGAATGCCTATCACAACACACAGCTGAATATGGAAAACCACAAATATAACATAATCCATCACCTATTTTTCCAAGAATATCTAAAAATTCTGGCCTCTGTGAGAATATAAACTTGTAGTAGTAAATCTGATGCAGCACAGATTTGTTATTTTATACATTTAAGAGCATATATATTCATATGTATATAATCTATCACATTCAAGATTATATTTTTTGTTGTCATATTTCTTGAACTACTTTTTAAAGATATATTTCTGAGAGAGAGAGTGAGTGGGGGATAAGAGGCAAGAGAGGAAGAGGGAGACAGTCTTTTTTTTTTTTTTTAAAGATTTTATTTATTTATTTGACAGACAGAGATCACAAGTAGACGGAGAGTCAGGCAGAGAGAGAGAGAGAGAGGGAAGCAGGCTTCTTGCTGAGCAGAGAGCCCGATGCGGGACTCGATCCCAGGACCCTGAGATCACGACCCGAGCTGAAGGCAGCGGCTTAACCCACTGAGCCACCCAGGTGCCCCAGAGGGAGACAGTCTTAAGCAGGCTCCATGCTGAGTGTAAAGCCTGATGCAGGACTCTGATCTCACAACCCTGAGATCATGACCTGAGTCGAAATCAAGAATCAGTTGCTCAACTGACAAAGTCATTCAGGTACTCCTTGAAATGTTTTTATTCAAAGTCTTCATATGCACATCTATCACCACCAGAACTACTTTCATACAGTTTAATAGTTTTGGCAGGACTGTTTCCTAGCGGAGATTTAAACATTTAGGTTGAACTCATTCAGTGAGCATAGAATGCCACTCACCATAAGCATTTATCAGAGAATATCATATCTAGTCCTCAACTCTGTACACATTTTGCAATCCTATCACTACTGAAATGGGAGAAAAAGAAAA
This sequence comes from Lontra canadensis, assembly GCF_010015895.1. NCBI lineage: Eukaryota > Metazoa > Chordata > Mammalia > Carnivora > Mustelidae > Lontra > Lontra canadensis. The sequence continues at coordinate 5,365,738 of NW_022631080.1, read as the reverse complement.
GGCAGAAAGGAGCCTCAACATGATTCTGAAAAGTTCAAACCTTGAAGGTAGCATAATGAATGAGAAAAAAGATATAAGGAAGGGAACCCTTGTGGGGGTAGAAGCAGAGAGCAGAGTTCTAGAATTGTTAAGTTTCACTTGGCCATGGGCCAGTGAAAGCTGGTGTAAGAAATCATGCTGCATACATAAAGCTCCTTTCTTTGACAGTTAAATATCATCCCTTCTCTTTGATTTTCATGTATTTCCCATCTGGATCTATATCACTCCTATGAATCTTCACTAAACTGGAATTCTTATAGATTTAAATAATATCTATAATATTTTAATGGAACACTACTCCTTTACAGGAGTAGCTGAACCTAAAGCATTTGTAAGAATTCAAATGAGATGATGGTCCATTAAGTTGAAATCGTAGAGGTAAGGACAGAAAGCTCAGAGACATATATAGAAACTGGAATACTTCCTTGCATCCAAAGCAAATATGGGATTTCAGAAGGAAATAATCACTTCTATTAAATGGTACTGAAAACCTAAGAAAAATTATCAGGGAAGCATTAAACTGAAAGCTTCTTGAAGAAGGAGACCACATGGTATTCATTTGAATATTCCACAGTATCCAGCAGAGAAGAGGCCCTCAGTAAAATGTTCAGGATGAAGAATAAATTTTTTGCATTATTAAAGACAACAGACCCCCAATGGAGTCACTTATGCCAAGCTCCACGTCACCAAAGTGAGATTTAACTCCACTATGATTTTGTACCTCCCAGAAATGGAATCTTAAACCAGTTAACCAGGAATTGCCTGAGCAGCATTAGTTAAGTAATCTGCCTGACAGACCCCTACCATCCCTCCTAGAGAAAGTAACTTTGCAATAACCAATCTGCTTCTGTTGCTGTAAGAGTATAAAACTTTTCCCTCCTTACCTTCTAAGTTTTTTGCTAGCCCAATAATCAAATTGACATAAATCAGATTAAGGGGGGGGGGAACAACAATGAGATAGAATTACATACTTTATGGGAGCCTCACAAAGTCATGAAGTTTGAGAGGTGGTCAGGCGGTTGAGGCTAAGGAAATGGGGGTAGGGGTTTGGGTCTTCAAAGGGGAGGAAGACAATTCAAAGGAATATGAGAAGAGCAAATGTTTGGTAAACAATCATTTGCCATGCCAGGTAGTTAAGTCTTTCTGATATGAAAAGTTATCTCTGGCAATAGCACCCTTCCTGGTATAAGACCCTGTGTAAATTCTTGTAGGCAGTTAAGAGAGAGGTTTAAAACTTGTCCTGAGTCTGCTGGGTCTCAATTGCCTTCAGCTCAAAATAATCCCCATGCCAAAGTGGTACATTTTGGGATAGCATATACTGCTCCCCCTATTGCCAAAGTACAACTTCCTTGTTCTTGCTTCTTTCTGGATATAAAACCTCTTGCCTTGTACAGGTCATTGGAGCTTCTTTCTATCTGCTAGATTGGATACTGCCCAAGTCTCAAATTGCTGAATAAAACTGATATGAGAGCTAAAATTTACTCAGGTGAATTTTGTTCTTTCACAGCATTTTACAGACATTGCTATCAAGTGAGGGACAGCGGAATATTCCACCCCAAAATATACCTCTTTGGAACACCAATTATTTTGAGAAACTGCAGGACAGGAGCTCTAAAAACAGAGTAGATGCCACCCTTTTGTAAGGAAAACATACATTTATCAAGGAAATCAACATTAGCAAAGGGGCCCCACCAGGAAGAACCCTACTTCCAGGAGGTAACTTTTTCTGCTGAGAGATGTATCTGTGTGACAGGGTTACCTTTGTGTAACAAATATTTCCTCTCACCTTTTCTGAATTACCTCCTCCCTGTCTTGGCCCCTTCTCTCTCTAAAGCCCTAGAGCCCTATCATTTTCCTTAGCTCAGGATGGTATAGAATCCTCATCTTTTGGCTGTCTTTTGAATCTTAAATCTTTGTGGGGCCACTGTACTTACATACATAATCATTTTTTTTCCTGCTGTCTTTTTATTATGGGGTGTAGGGGGGTAGGTCTCAGCTAAGAACCTAGAAGGGTAGAGGGGAAATTATTTTTCCTCTCCTACATGAGACTTGTTTTCTTCATTTTGAATTTATCTCAAGACCTAACTTCATCAGTCCCTAAGACAGTATTTACGATTATCTTTTGTCAATAGATTTTATGTCTGTTCAGTAGTTTTACAGAGAGTTGAGTTTCCTAATTGATTTAATTACACTTTTACATGCTAGGTTTTCCATTTGTATATTTCTTCCAGGTTTACACTAAGTGGAACAAAATAAAATTAGATGTAATGAGTTATTAAATCCTCAACTTGATCTGCAAAGATTTTTGAATTTCTCATTTATTGCACAAAATCAATATAATTTCACTTGCATAAGTCCTTACCCACTGGCATCGAATTCCAATGTGAGAGCTGATAACATTTATGAATACTTTGAATTTAATACATTTGTTTCCATGATGAAACATATGCATGAATCTGGGATTAATGACCCGAATTTAATAACCATATTGCCATATTCAAATATTCATGAATATTATCATAGCCAACATATCCTCATAGGCATGTATTTGCTGATAAAAGAGCAATACATTTGAATGGCTTGGCATTAATTCCAAAATCATTCTTCCATACTTGCAAACTCACACCACAAAATTTTAAAACAGAAACCACCCATGTTAATGTCAACACTACTGAGACCTATACCAACAAAAGTGCTACAAGAATAACATGACAATTCCAAGTAATCAAATTTAATGATGCTATCAGAAAACTGTTTCATTTCTATAATGCACAAACAACAAAGATTTAAGTGTCTGAAACTTTTTCATCAGTTCACAGTTAATATTTCATTAGATATTAAAACACTACTTTCTTTTGAAATAATAATTATAACTAAAGACTTCTGAAAGAAAAGATATAAACACAAGCAACTTTCTAAAATAAAAATAGCATTAGAATGTTTGCCTTATTGAATTAAAGCATTTATTTTAATAAATCAATCATCAAGGATCAAGTGGGCGCCTGGGTGGCTCAGGGGGTTAAAGCCTCTGTCTTCGGCTCAGGTCATGATCCCAGAGTCCTGGGATGGAGCCCCACATCGGGCTCTCTGCTCGGCAGGGAGCCTGCTTCCTCCTCTCTCTCTGCCTGCCTCTCTGCCTACTTGTGATCTTTGTCTGTCAAATAAATAAATAAAATCTTAAAAAAAAAGAGCAGATATGGTAGAATTAAAACACAATTTATGTGCTTTCTATTTTAAAATTATAAAAACTTTTTAAAAGTTCCTATTTTATCTAATAAAGACACACTTGATAAATATTGGTTTTCTGGTTATTTTATGTCAATAAAACTTTTCTTTCTAATACAGCAACAGACTTTTAAGATATTCTATTTCAGTGATGATGATATCACAAACATCAGTTTTCAGTACGTCACTAATGGCTATCATATTGAAGAAACTTAAGGAAACATTTTTAGCATATGAAGGCTTTAGATCAGTTTATTGCCTTTAAATTCATTATCATCATCATCATATACTGTGCATCATATAATACATACTTTATTATTTTTAACTCTATTATCAACTATGTCTGGGAATTATCATCAACTTTACAGATTTTGAAATTGAAACTTAACCATATTAACTTGTGCAAAGTCACAGGAATACAGAAAAGCTCCAATTTAAGCCTGCATCTGCCTAATTCAAAAGCCATGTTCTTTTACCAAAATTCAGTGAATTCTTCCAGAATCATTCTTAGAATGCTACTTTAAAATATTTTCATTCTTAGATGCAATTCCCTTAAATAAGATACCATAATGGTCATGGATAAGTATGAAGGATATAAAGTTTTTAATGATAAAGAAATGAAATCACAAATGGAATTAAATTTAAGTATAAAGGAAAGCTAAATGATTTCCTAAGTATATTTATTTATGTAAATGAAAAATTTATTTAAAAATCAATGGTATTGGGGCACCTGGGTGGCTTATTCGGTTAAGCCTTTGCCTTCAGCTCAGGTCATCATCCCAGGGTCCTAGGACCAAGCCCCATATCATGCTCCCTGCTCAGCAGGGAGTCTGCTTATCCCTCTCCCTCTGTCCCTCCCCCCACTCATGGTCTCTTTCTCCCAAATACATAAATAAAATCTTTAAAAAAATCAATGGTATTAGAAAGTAAGAGTTATAATAGTTTCATATTATGTGATATCCTACATTACAGTTTCAAGGCAGGATACATAGTGCTTTTGTTCTGCTGCTGTTTTAGTTTTATTTTTTTATATTTTTAAAGATTTTATTCATTTAAAAAAAAAAAGATTTTATTCATTTATTTGACAGAGATAGAGAGAGAGAGATCACAAGTAGGCAGAGAGGCAGGGAGATGGGGGGAGAAGCAGGCTCCCCACTGAGCAGAGAGCCCGATGTGAGGCTCGATCCCAGGACCCTGAGATCATGACCTGAGCTGAAGGCAGAGGCTTAACCCACTAAGCCACCCAGGCGCCCTGTTTTAGTTTTAGATTACAGAAATTATCAATCAAAAAGTTTATTTTTTCAGTGAAAGTTAATTACATCATAAAAATGATTATTGGTTATAAATAAATGAAATTAGATCACAGGATTTTAGGCACTGATCTGCTCGGTCTGTTGTAACAGAGTACCACAGGCTGGGTATGCAAATAGAAATTTATTCTCTCATAGTTGTGGAGACAAGAAGCCCAAGAACAAGATGATGGATAATCTGGTTGCTTGTGAGCTCTCATTTCTTGGCTTGCAGACAGCTTAGGGTCCCGTCTATATGATATCATTAACCATAATTACATTCTTAAAGGTCTTGTTTCCAAATACAGTTTCATTGGGGCTTAGGGCTTCAACATGTGAACTGGAGGGAGACCCAATTCATTCTATAACAGGTAAAAATGACAAGAAACATTAAGCATATTATTTCAAATACAGGGATAAGAACTTTATTACAAACTATAATACCTGTTTTTAAAAGTTTTTAAAACATTTAAAACATGGCATTGTTATGGGCTGAACCGTGTACCCCAAAAAGTCATATGTTGAAACCCTTATACTTGGTACTTTGGAATGTGACTCTATTTGGAGTTAAGGCCTTCAACAAGGCAATTACGATAAAATGAGGCCATTAGGATAGGCCCTAAACAAAAAACTGGTGTCCTTATATGAAGATGAAATTTGGATACACAGAGAGACACCAGGGGTGTGTACAATCAGAGGAAAGACCAGAAGAGGACATAGAGAGAAGATGGCCGTCTGTAGGCCAAGCAGAGAGGCCTCAGAAGAGAACATCTGCCAACACCTTGATCTTACACTTCCAACCTCCAGAACTGTAGGAAAATAAATTTGTTGTTTAAGCCCTCCAGTCTGTTATGGTAGCCAGAGCAAATTGATATGGGCATGAAGGAATAAATGCATTAATAATTAGTTATTTTTATGAATTCATGGGGCATCTGGGTGGCTCAGTGGGTTAAAGCCTCTGCCTTCGGCTCAGGTCATGATCTCAGGGTCCTGGGATCCAGCCCCACATCTGGCTTTCTGCTCGGCAGGGAGCCTGCTTCCCCCTCTCTCTCTGCCTGCCTCTCTGCCTACTTGCGATCTCTGTCAAATAAATAAATAAATAAAATCTTTATTTATAAAGTAAGAATTCATAATTAAAATTATCAATGAAGTTCAATGTGTAACTTTCATAGTATATACTCCACTTTTTTCCAACTTGATCCTCTCACCAGTTGCACCTTCTCTCCTGGAATGCAAATGTTTTACCTTTCCTTCTTTTATCCCTAATTCTTCATATTTCACAACATTTTCTCCATTTCTATATGACTATCCTAAGACCCAGTTTCAATGTTTTATTCCTTTTGCCACACAAGCTCAGAAAAAAAAGGTCTGTGAAAGACAATGTTAATAAATAAATATTTTAATGAACATTGGCCCCATTCTGTGCTATCAAGGATCCTGTGTGTTAGAGATGCCAGATGAGTGAGATGTGCTTCCTACCCTCAACATGCACACAAACTGAGGGGGGGGTACACTGACTCAAGAATAAGTCAGTGGTATTGAAAAATAATTTACAAAGTTATACACAGCTGTGCTCATTTCCTTAACTGATACAATCTTTCTCATTCTCTCAACCAGGTTGGGTACAAAGAGGGAGAAAACATGGACTTGAATGTTCACATATTTTCAAGTCCTCTAACTTCAACAGTCTCCTTATAGTAACTATGTTTTTTGGGATAAGCAATCAAAATTTCAGACCTCCCCATGCCCCCACACAATGGCATCTGGGAAGAGGCAGATTTATTGTGTAGTAAATGATGCTTCAACTTCAGATTTCATCACTTTCATGAGTCTCTTCTAAAGCCATGTTTCTAAAGTTTGTATTTTTAATTTGATATTATTTTATAAAAGAGGAATCTCCAAATTGTGTAAGGCCTCTTAGATCAACCCTTCATTTAAGCTTACATGAAGTAGGTGAAAGGAACCCTTGTACCTCTAAAAGCAGGTTTGTGATTACTTTTCTGGATCAACAGTCCCTTTGGCAATACCCCCTATCAATGCCTAGAGTCTAGATGTCATGTGGGCAATTGCTGCTGGGGTCTGAGATGAGGATCTTGCATTTCTAGTCCTACCTGATCGAGGACCAAAAGGTCTCTCCTAACTGCCTCAGCCACAGTCTAGTCCTCATATATTTATCTTTTATACTATGGCATCAGAGCCACCCAATCCTATCCTTCTGCCTCTTCAGTGGAATCCCTCTCATTTAATCCGCTTCCGTAACAGGCTGCCTGGGTCTTAACTCAGTCCCCTTCAGGGACTTAGAAACTTCTAGATCCCTTAAAAGTCACAAGAAACACAAGCCAGTTTTGACCATTCATGTGGTAGAGCCTAAGAAATGAAGATAGAATAATTTGCTCAGTTCCATGTCTAAATTTAAGTTTTTATTTAAATTTGAGTTAGTTAATATACAGTGTAATAATAGTTTCAGGGGAACAAGATAGTGATTCAACACTTCCATACAACACTGGGTGCTCACTGCAACAAGTGCAGTCCTTAATCCCCATCACCTATATAACCAATCCCCCAACCAAACCCATCTGGTAACCATGTTTGTTCACTATAGTTAAGAGATGTTTCTTGGTTTGCCTCTTTTTTTCCCTTTGTTCATTTGTTTCATTTCTTAAATCCCACATATGAGTGAAATCACTGGTATTTGTCTTTCTTTGACTTATTTCATTTAGCATTATACTCTCTAGCTCCATCCATGTCACTGCAAATGGCCAGATTTCCTTTTTATGGCTGGGTAATATTTCATTGAGACAGAGAGAGAGAGACAGAGAGAGAGAGAGAGAGAGTGTGAGTGTGTGTGTACACCACTTATGTATCAATTCATCAACTGATGGACACTTGGGCTATTTCCATAATTTGGCAATTGTAAATAATGCAGCTATAAACAACAGGGTGAATGCATCCTTCTGAATTAGTATTTTTATATTCTTTGGGAAAATACCTAGTAGGGTGATTGCTGAATTGTAGGGTAGTTAGTTCTATCTTTAACTTTTTGAAGAATCTGCATGTTTTTCAGAGTGGCTATATGAGTTTGCATTCCCCAAAACAGTGCAAGTGGGTTCCCCTTTCTCCACATCCTCAGCAATACCTGTTGTTTCTTGTGTTGATTTTAGCCATTCTGCTAGGTGTGAGGCGATACCTCATTGTAGTTTTAATTTGTGTTTCCATGATTATCAGAGACTTTGAAAACTTCTCATGTGTTTATTGGCCATCTATATGTCTTCCTTGGAAAAATGTCTACTCATGACTTCTGCCATTTTTTCATTGAATTATTTATTTTGGGGGTATTGAGTTGTATAAGTTCTTTATATTTTTTGGATATTTATCTTTATAAGATAGGCCATTTGAAAATATTTTCTATCATGCAGTAGGTTGTATTTTAGTTTTGTTGATTGTTTCCTTAGCTGTGCAAGAGATGTCTATTTTGATGTAGTCCCAATAGTTTATTTTTGTTTTTATTCCCCTTGCTTCAGGAGACATATCTAAAAGAAATTGCTATACCCGATATCAAAGAGGTTACTGCCTATGTTCTCTTTTAGGATTTTTATGCTTTCAGGTCATACATTTACGTCTATAATCCATTTTGAATTTATTTTTCTGACCTGTGTAAGAAACTGGTCCAGTTTCTTTCGTTTGCATGTTGCTGTCCAGTTTTCCCAACATTTGTTGAAGAAATAGTCTTTCTTCCATTAGATATTCTTTTCTGTTTTTTTTTTTAAAGATTGGCCATATAATTGTGGGCTTATTTCTGCATTTTTTATTCTGCTTCATTGATGGATGTGTCTATTTTTGTGCCAATACCATACTATGTTGATAACTACAGCTTTGTAATATAACTTGAAGTCTGTATTGTGATGCCTCCAGCTTTGCTTTGCTTTTCCAAGATTGCTTTGGCTATTCAGGTTCTTTTGTGGTTATGGACAAATTTCAGGATTGTATGTGAAAAACTGTGAAATCTGTGAAAAATGTTTTTGTTTTGATAGGGGCTACATTAAAAGTATAGACTGCTTTGAGTAGTACAGACATTTTAACAAAATTTTTCTTCCAATCCATAAGCATGGAATGTCTTTCCACTTGTTTGCCTTGTCTCCAATTTCTTTCACTAAACTTGTATAGTTTTCAGAGTACAAGGCTTTCACCTCTTTGGTTAGGTTTATTCTTAGGTTATCTTAATGTTTTTGGTACAACTGTCAAAAGGACTGATTCCTTAATTTCTCTTTTTGCTGCTTCATTATTAGTATATAGAAATGCAATAGATGTCTATATGTTAATTTTGTATCCTGCTACTTTACTGAATTTGTGTATCAGTTCTAACAGTTTTTTGGTAAGGTCTATCAGGTTTTTCTATATATAGCATCATGTCATTTGCAATTAGTGTAAGTTCTACTTCTTCCTTGCCAATCTGGTAGCTTTTTAGTTCTTTTTGTTCTTTTTAGTTCTTTTTGTTGTCTGATTACTGTGACTAGGACTTCCAGTATTATGTTGAATAGAAGTAGCGAAAATGGACATTCCTGTTTTGTTCCTGACTGTAGAAGAAAAGCTCTCAGTTTTTCCCCACTTAGGATTATGTTAGCTGTGGGTTTTTCATACATGGCCTTTATTATGTTGAGCTATATTCACTCTAAACCTACTTTGTTGGGGGATTTTTTTTTACCATGAATAGTTGTTGTAGTTTGTCAAATGTTTTTTCTGCATCTACCAAAAGAATCATATAGTCTTTTTACATTCTCTTATTGATGTGATGTAACACACTGACTGATTAGCAAATGTTGAACCACGCTTGCAACCAGGAATAAATCCCACTTGATTGTGGTGAATGATTTTTAAACTTCTGTTGAATTTGGTTTGCCAGTATTTTATTGAGGATTTTTGGATATATTTTCATCAGAGATGAAGTTCTTTTTTTCTGTGGTATCTTTATCTGGTTTTGGTATCAGGGTAATGCTGGTCTCAAGGAATGAATTTGGAAGGGGTTTGTTTTTTTTTTTTTCCATTTCTATTTTTTGATATAGTTTGCAAAGAATAGGTATTAACTCTTCATTAACTCTTTGGTAGAATTCACTTGAGAAGCCGTCCATTTCTGGACTTTTGTTTGTTGGGAGGTTTTGATTACAGATTCAATTTCTTTGTTATCCATCTGTTCAATTTTTTTATTTCTTTCTGATTCAGTTTTGATGATTTATAGGTTTCTAGGAAATTATCCCTCTCTTCTAGGTTGTGCAATTTATTGGCATATAGTTTTTCATAATATTCTCTTATAATTATTTATATTTCTGTAGTGTTGGTTGTTATTCTTTCTCTCATTTCTGGTTTTATTTATTTGGTTCCTTTCTATTTTCTTTTCAATAAGTCTGGCTACAGGTTTATCAATTTTACTAATTTTTTCAAAGAACCAACCCCTGGTTTCATTCATGTGTTCTATTGTTCCTTTAGTTTCTATATCATCTATTTCTGCTCTAATTATTATTTCCTTCCTTCTGTTGGCTTTAGGTTTTATTTGTTTTTTCTCCTAGTTCCTTTAAGTAGAAAGTTAGGTTGTTTGAGATTTTTCTTGCAACTTGAGGTAGGCCTCTATTGCTATATATTTCCATATTAGGACCTCTTTTGCTGCAACCCAAAGGTTTGAGACCACTATGTTTTCATTTTCATTTGTTTTCATGTATTTTTTAATCTCTTCTTTGATTTCCACTTTGACTCATTCACAGTTTAGTAGCATTTTATTTAACTTCTATGTATTTGTTGTCTTCCCAAAATTTTTTCTTGTGGTTACCTTCTAGTTTCCTAGTGTTGTGGTCAGAAAAGGTGCATGGTATGACTTCAGTCTTCTTGTATTTGTTGAGGTTTGTTTTGTGGCCTAATGTGTGATGTATTCTGGAGAATGTTCCAAGTGAACTTGAAAAGAATATGAATTCTGCTCTTTTAGGTTGGAATGTTCTGAATACATCTCTTAAGTCCATCTGGCCCAGTATGTCATTCAAAGCCATTTTTTCCCTGTTGATTTTCTGTTTAGATGATCTGTCCATTGATGTAAGTAGGGTGTTAAAGTCCCCAGCTATTATTGTATTATTATTGATTAGTTCCTTGATGTTTGTTATTAACTACTTTATGTATTTGGGTGCTCCCACGTTGGATACATAAATATTTGCAATTGTTATATCTTCTTGTTGGATTGTCCCTTTCTTATTATGTAGCGCCCTTCTTTGTCTCTTGTTATAGTCTTTATTTTAAAGTCCAGTTTGTCCAATGTAAGTATTGCTAATCTGACTTTCTTTTAACATCCATTTACATGTAAATATTTCTCTATCCCTTTACTTTCAATCTACAGGTGTCAATAAGTCTAAAATTAGTCTTTTGTAGGCAACATATAGATGGGTCTTCTTTTTTTCATCCATTCTGACACCCTACATCTTTTGATTGGAGACGTTAGTCCATTTACATTCAAAGTAATTATTGATATGTATTACCATTTTGTTACTTGTTTTGTGGTTGTTTCTGGAGATTTTTCTCTGACCCCTTCTTTTTCTCTGTTTCATGTTTTGCTTATTTTTTTAAGCAATATATTTGAATTTCTTTCTCTTTATTCCTTGCATGCTTATTAGTGGTTTTTTTATATATGGTTACCATTAGGTTTGTATATAACCTCTTCTGCAATATAGCAGTCTATATTAAGTTGATGGTCATTTAAGTTTAAACCCATTCTTTTCTCCTATCTTCTCCATGTTTCAGATATATATTAATATATTTTATATCTTTTTTTGGTGAGTTGGTTGACTTATTTTACAGAAATGTTCATTTTTACTGCTTTTGTGTTTCTTGCATTTGTACTGTCACTTTTGGTCTCTCCTTTCCACTCAGAGAATCCCTTTTAATATTTCTTGCAGAGCTAGTTTAGTGGTCACAAACTCCCTTAGTTTTTGTTTGTCTGGGGCAATGCTTATCTCTCCTATTCTGAATGATACCCTTGCTAGATAGAGTATTCTTGGCTTCAGATTTTTCCCATTCAGCCCTTTGAATATATCATGCCACTCCCTTCTGGCTTGCCAAGTTTCTGTTGAAGAATCCCTAGCTAGCCTTATGGGTTTTCTCTTGTAAGTCAATGACTTCTTTTGTCTTGTTGCTTGTAAGATTTTTTCTTTATCACTATATTTAGCAAATTTAATTAGAGTATGTCTTGGTGTTGGCCTGCTTTTGTTGATTTTGTTGGGGTTTCTCTGTACCTCCTGGATTGGGATGTCTGTTTCCTTCTTGAGATTAGGGAAGTTTTCAGCTATTATTTCTTCAAATATATTTTCTGCCCCCTTTTCTCTCTTCTTCTTCTGGGATTCCCATAACACCAATATTTTACACTTGATAGGGTCACTAAATTCCCTAAGTTTATTCTCATTTTGCATAATTCTTTCTTCTCTCTTTTGTTCAGCTTCATTGTTTTCCATCTCATTGTCTTCAAGGTCATTAATTCAGTCTTCTGCTTCTTCCAGCCTGGTAGTCATTGCATCACGTGTGTTTCTAATCCCATTTATTGCAGTCTTCATCTCTGATTCTTTTAAATTCTTTTATCTCTGTGGTTAAGGGTCTCTCTGATGTCTTCTATTCTTCTCTCAAGTACAGTGAGTGTCCTGATCATTGCTCTACATTCTCCATCAGGCATGTTACTTATCTCTGTTTCACTTAGATCTCTAAGTCTCTGCCTGCTTCTTTTATTAGAAAAGCCAGTTATTTCTCCTACTCCTGAAAGTAACAGCCTTATGAAGAAAAGGTCACATAGTGCCCAGGACCTGGCTCTTCAGGGAGTGCCGCTGGTGTGTGCTGCATGTGTGCTACCATTATGTCCTGGCCACTTTATCCTTCAGGCCAGTCATCTACAGAGGCCTTCCTTGCCTGCTGCAGGCAGTGTTTGATCCTGGCCTGAATGTGGCAAATTTTAACTAGGTATGCTTTGGTCTACTTGTGAAGAGACATGTCACCACCTCTGCTGGAGCTGAGGTTTTACAAAACTATCTGGTCAGGAGAAATGGTATTGACAGGGGTTTCTGCTGGTTTTCAGAGGGGAAGATCTGCTGGGCTGGAACTGATGCAAGTATGATTGAGAAGGGAAGTCTCACTGGAGTGCAGGGCGGGAGGCTTAGTATAAGCAAGTTAGATAGCCAGCATCATTGCTATGCCGCTTCCCACTGGTGGCTCTGTGTTTATGGTGAGGGGCAGGGGAGGAAAATGGCACCAGCAAGCTCCTTTGTTCCTGGAGAGGTGTCTCTGTGAATGTTGCTTCTCAGTGACACACTGAACAAATGATCTCCCCAATGTGTGCCCCAGTTGTTCTTCAGCTCACTGTTTCCATACCAGATGCCCTCAAGTTGTTTGTCTGCCTTCTCTGCTAGAGCAGCACAGTGCTTTCCAGGCTGTATCACAGCAAGCCCACTAGCCTTTAAAACTCCAGTGTTCAAGTCCCACTTAATTCAAGAACTCATAAAATTCTGCCCCTCTCATTTTCCGAGACAATGGCTATGAGGAAACAATCTTCTTTTGTGTTCCCCTGTGTGTTCCCCTCTCTCGTGCCCTTCTCAGTGACTCTGGCTTGCTCCCCTCTGCAGCACCTGGGATCTACTTCTCCCCTAAACCACATCACCACACTTCCTACCTTCTTCAACATGGCCTCTTCTCTCTTCTTAGTTGTATAGTTCTATCAGTCTTCGGGTCAATCTCTGGGGTATTTAGGATGATTTGATAGTTATCTGGTTGTGTCCATGTAACAAGGTGAGTCTAGGGTACTCCTATTCTGCTATCGTATTCCTGTTTCTCTGTACCATGTCTAATTTTTTAAGACCATAGTATTGCAAGGGACTCAAAAATTCTGATCTGGAAATTAATAAAACTTGAACTACAAATTTTTCATTTGCATTCCAGCTATAAGATTCCTCCTGTTATCTTTCATTGCCACCCCAACTAATGTAGGTACACATCTCTGGCCCGCTATGGAGTAGATTCCATACAGAAAAAAGTAATTATATAAAAACACAGTAATATATTTCAAAATACATGAACCCTATTGCATAAATAATTACAAGTAACAAATGCTATTTTAATGGTACTGAAGGATGGTGAGATGGAATAATAACATGGCTTACAGATGTTCCAGTGGATAAGGATACTGCAAATAGAGGCAAAAGAAGTAATATAAATTCACCAATACTCTCCTCAAACTTTTAATGAACACTGCTTTTCCATTTCTTGGACACTCATCATTTAATCTCTACAGAGGAACATAGACATTATAATGACAAATATTTTTCTTATATTTTCTGTCAACCATTTATGGAAATTTTCACCTGTGTACTATTTTAATACTAAATGACTTAACTATGCAGACTAAAAATTCATAGTATATCTTGAGATTATACTAACAGTATTCTGAGAAATAAAATTATTGGTTTCATCCCTTTGTACTTCCATGGATTAATGTATTTGTCTAGGTGAGAAATCACAAAATGAGATCATGGACCAGAAGAAATAAGTATCACCTGAAAATCCTTATAAATGCAAATTAACATCATAAACTCTGTGGGTAAGGGCCAGCAACCTGTTTAAAAAGCTATCACAAAGATTTGGATAGATGATAAAGCTTGAGAATGAATGCCTTAGATTATCAATTTAATGGCCCATGAAAAGCTTATTTTCTATTATTTATATATTTCACAGTATTATGTATATAGTGGAAACTAAGTAAATATATTATAAAAAGATAAATAATATCAAAATCAATCTATCTACCTATCTACCCATCTACTTATGTATCTATCCAGGCCATAATAACATGTTTAAATTAGTACATCCATGCTCTTACTTGAGAAATTCAAGAACTGATGAATGTTGAAAATGAAGTTGAGTCACCCTTTCAGTATAATCCTTAGGTGAGGACTGACTTGAATGAATTCCAGGTGGCATTTTTCCACTCAAGTGGAGCATCACATCGTATATGGTCTTATTATATTTAGAAAAGTCACTCTGTCTGGAAAATTTTTTGGATGATGAGGGTGATGAGCAGAATTGTATTTTAAATACTTCCCTATGAGGAAACAATTTTAAAATTAAAAAAAAAATCTTAACATGTTATGTTATGAAAAAAATGTTCAATGACTAATGAAGTTCAATTTAAAATCAAATAAGAAATTACAAAATTCACCTTATATAGCTACAATTTGTTAGTACCAATCAGATGTTTTGATAACCCTGGAACTTTTCATTACCTTGTTTTATTTTAAACACACATCATTATCTAATGTTGCAATTGTCAGGTGTGGAAGATTGGACTGTGATTACAAAATGCAAGTGCTTTGGAGAAACAGTAAAGTGCTCTGGACCCAATACCTATTACCTGGTTGAGAAGTTATCCAAACTCTCACTGAACTCAAATTTTATACCGTTTAAATTGGAGATAATAATGCCTATAGTAGTTTTGAAGATCGATGCCAAACATTCATCACACATGTTTAGACAAAAACAAATGTATACATGTTTTCTCAATTTTGTATTTTAAAAATTAGAAGTGCACATCCTGCACACTGGCCTCATAAGTGGACATTCACATTTTAAAGATAAGTCCAGAGAGCTAGTGCTCATATATATTTCTCTGTTCTTTAAATAAGACAGTACAATCTCTATTTCTGATACTTCCCACACTGAGTTATAATGCGTGTTAATTTTTAAATGGAGTTAAAAAAATCCAACCATTACTTGTTGTCTATAGTTTATCAATTATCTAATACTATACGATACTGTCTATTTATTTGCTAGCAATCAGAGTCAAAATGTATCACTAACTTAGACTGATAAATTAAAATGTGCCCAAGGAGCCATTCTGAATGGCAGTTCTCCAGTTCAGTAGCTAGTAGGTCTATATTGCATATCACAGGAAACATTACATTGACTTAGGTAAGGGACTGACTACCATTGCTCAAATGTGGCTCTGCCTCTTACTGTGTGACTTTATGGAAGCTACTTGACTCATCTGTTTCTCAAATTCCTCATTAGTAATGTATATAATAGAACAGTATATCCTGAGGGTACCAACAAAGCAAACAAATATTATATGGAAAAGAATTAACACTGAAAATATTCCTATAAAAAATTATGAAAAGGAGAGATGACCTAAAAAGAATTAAGACATAACTAGGGGCACTGGTTGGGTGTCTGCCTTCAGCTCAGTCATGATCTCAGGGTCCTGAGATCAAGCCCTGCATCAGACTCCCAGTTCAGCAGAGAACCTGCTTCTCCCTCTCCCTCTGCCTCCTGCTCTGCCTACTTGTGCTCTCTATCTGTCAAATGAATAAATAAAATCTTTTAAAAAAGAAAAAAAATTAAGATATAACTAAACAATAACTAAAAAAAGGAGAAAAAGCAACAAGTTGAATACAAATAGAAAAAACAATAAACAATATAAACAGGGGACATAGGGTCCCCACATATTACAGTTTTAAGACACAGATTTTAAAGTAATTGCATGTACTACAATTAAGACTGAGAATTTTGTCACTGAACTATAAATTATATAAAAATATAACTAAATAGAGGGGCCCCTGGGTGGCTCAGGTGGTTAAGCACCCAATCCTTGATTTTGGCTTGGGTCATGATCTCAAGGTCATGAAATCGAGCCCTGCATTGGGTTCTGTGCTCAGTGTGCAGTCTGCTTGAGACACTCTCTCCCTCTACCTCTGCCCCTCTGCCTCCCTCTGCCTCTGCCTCTCCCCCTACCCCCACTTGCTTTCTCCCTCTCAATAAATAAAATCTTTAAAATATATGTATATAACTAAATGGAAAATATGGAAATAAACAAATCCAGTAAGTAAAATTAAGAGACCAATAGACGAAGTTAACAGCAGACTAAATTAAGTGAAGAAATAATTAATGCAGTGGATTATAGGCCATAGGACTATATCTGTACCGTAACAGAGAGGGACAGAAGGATGAAAAATATAGAAGAGTGAGCGAAGGAGAAGAGCCTAAAAGAATGCCTATCAGGATATCAGCTGAGAACTTTCCAAAACTGACAACAAAAAAATCAAACCATACATGAAAGAATCACAATGAATTGCAGTAAGAACAGCTATAAAGAACAGACTCTTTTTGATACAACATTTCCAGATGACCAAGAACATGTGAAAATTTTCTTAATAGCAAGAGCAGTAAGATGTCAGTTCAAACTACACCCATCAGAAAGAGGTAATATTGAAGAGACTGACAATATTAACTGTTTCTTAGAATGCAGAGCAACTGGACCTTTCATATATGACCTGCAGGAGTGGAAATTGGTACAGCCACCTTAGAAAATTGTTTAGAAGTAACCTCTAAAGGTGATCATATTCCTATCTTATGATGTGGCAATTTTACTCCTAACATATATGCCTTTCAAAAATATGAACCAAAAGACATATATTAAAATTTCCATAATAGCATTACTCATAATAGAAAAATATAGAAGCTAGTGAAATATCTATGAACAGAATGATTAAATAACAGAATATTCATACAATGGCCTCATGTGCAGCATTACTGATAATTAACTCTGAAATGCTAAAATGAATCACATGAACATAATGACCAAAAATATCCAGATGCTACAAAAAAATGCAAACTATATGATTCTTCCTACATCAAGTTCAAAAACAGAAAAAACTAATCTTTGGTGTTAGAATTCAGAATAATGGTGACCTCTCTAGGAGATGGAAAGGTAATTAGAAAGAGCAGGATTTAGAGATGTTAGCAATAGCTATTTCCTGGTCTAAGTGTTAGCTACACACATGTTCACATAGTTATATGTTATATATATGTTATATATATGTTATATATATGTTATATATAGTTATATATTCTCCCTATATGTTACATGGTGACAAATATGATAAAAATTAAAAGAAACCTTAAGCTCTGGAGTGTACAGATCTATGCTTACATAATAAAACTTTTTTAAAAAGTACCAAAATCATTACCATAAAAGTCACTCTAGTAATCTCCTTTCAATTATAGAGATCTGGTAGATTGTGTGGGTTATAATAGGACTCTGTTGTGCTGTCAAAGTGACATCTGCACAGGGATTTGTTCTAGGAGTAAAATGAGCGGTTGTTGCACTTGCTTTGCGAACCTTTCTCTATGTGTGTTCTATTTCATGATTTAAAAAGTCAAAAGGAGGGGCTCCTGGGTAGCTCAGTATGTTAAGCGTCTGCCTTCAGCTCAGGTCATGATCCCAGGGTCCTTAGATTGAGCCCCACATCAGGCTTCCTGTTTCTGGGGAGCCTGCTTCTCCCTCTCCTTCCCACTCATGTTCTCTTGCTATCTCTCTCTCTCTTTCAAATAAATAAATTAAATCTTTTACATAAATAAATAAATAATTAAAAAAATTAAAAGTCATGAGGAAACAGCTTGGGTCTTCAAAGTTCTTCTAGAACATGAACACTGACTGAAATTAGCTAGTTAAAATTATTGTTCAGAGGATGATTAAAGGAAAAGGTGATGTTGTTAGTAAATAACTGGATTGCCCATTGAGAACACAAATTATGATGTATAAACTATAGTCTTTTCTTTAATAACTATATGAATGCATATCCCACAAATGTGGACTTTATGTGACTTAAAAGCTTGATAATTGTTAAAAATATTCCTTTTCCTCTTATTTATATATTAAGATATTAAATGATTTTAAGTTTCTAATTCAATTATGAGAGTCCTCCTACTTTGGAGATTGAAAATATGCACAAGCAAAAGTCTCAGTGTACTTATGTCAGATCTATCTTTCTAGGAACAAAACCACATACCACTATCACCAGCAAGCAAGTAGTAAAATGGTTAAAGAAGGAAACTATCTTGAAAAGAATTATAAAATGATTCATTATTCTTACCGCAATGTGGAGCAATGAAAAGTACTCAAGGAAGCCAACTCTAATCAGTTATTTAACCACTCCTATTTTAACAGGAACGTCTAAAGACACATTTTTGTGACTGTGTTAGACATGGCTAGCTGCTCAGAAATGGAGAAACTTTATGTTTATATTATTAAATTTACCAGCAATCTTGCCAGCAGCTCAAAGTGGCAAAGGAAAAACATACCCCCGCCACACACACACATTATAGAAAACATCAGAACTTCTTACATCAAACTGGGGGGAAATCCTGTGCAAGGGAGGAGAAATATTGTTAATGAAATATCATTTGGTATGTGTTTAGAAAAGATGGGTTTTATATTTATCTTCCACTGTCAGACAGAAGAGCTGGTAAATATAATGAATGATATAAAAAATGCACAACACTACTAACATAATCCTAGTTAAATTTAATATTAACGGCTAATATTTATTGAACGCTTACTAGGTCCTATGCTCTGTTCTAATAAAGATATTACTACTTCTAAGTATCACAACAACCCTATAAGGTAGGCATTATAATTACCTCCTTTTTACAAATGAGGAAACAGAGGCACTGAGTAACTATTTTATTTTACATGCTCTCATTATAAATGGTAGAACATTCCATTAATTAATTTGATTTCCTGTGAGATTCTATATACTCACCTACATGCAAACTTCTGGGATAAAATGTAGCTTCGAAACAATTTGAACCCTGTCCCCTAAGCTTCCTGACTGGTATTCCCAGATGTGCTCTTGGTGTGTGGCAGCTGGAAGGAGGTACATGTTGGAGTGGAAGTTTGGACTAGCAATGCTAAGTACTGCAATCACTTCTGCCAGATGCAGTGGAATTGCCACTAGGATTTAAATGTTTCTGTGATCAGCTCTTTAGAGATCTTCCCAGTAGTGTTTGGAAAAAATGTTAGTTCCCACAATTAATCCAACTTGAAGTGAGTGGACTATAATATTAAGTACATTTCCTCTAATGATTTCTAAAACATAAATTGTGTTCTTTTATATTTTTCAATAGCTATTTCCACCTTTTGGTGATTTGGGGAAGGGATAAAAATAAGTAATATTTAGGGGACTCTAAGAGTTGAAAACAGACTACTAATCAATAAAGGTAATCTCCTCAAATAATTGGTTCCTGCTATTCCACCTGAATATCTTTCAAATCAACAAATGAAATGGGCCATATCGCCTGTCTGCTGCAAATTGGTGTTTGTAAAGAGTGAAATTACCTGGGATAATACACCAATAAAGCAGCATTTCTGACAACCTGTATCTCCAGATTCAAGAAAGGTGATGCATCAATATGTCAAAAAATGTTCAATAATGTTAAAAGGAAAATAAAAAGTTTTTGCTATCCGCACCATAATTCACAACGATTTCTAGTCTTCCAGGACTAGTGTATTGGATGACTCTCCAGTGGGGATCTATTGTATATAAGGCCAGGCGATTCCACTTTCCCTATTAAGATGACTGACTTCACTAGCATTCATGGCTTGCCCAGGAATTTGAGCTTCACTTGATCTGAAATCCTAGACTTACTTAGCCGATAAACATTAGGATTACATAGCTCTCCTCAGTTCTAGACTACTGTATTCTTAATCTTATTGAACTGATATACATAACCATAGGGACTTATATTACCCAGTCTAAAAACAAAGGCAAAAATGCCAAATGGTGAAGCTCATGTCTTTCAAGTGTTAAACTTTCCCAAATCTTAATTTGATCCTGTAATAATTAGCAAGTGGCATAATGCTTAAAAGAACTATCTCTGGGGTAGAATGCTGGGATTCAAATCCTTACTCTGCTATTTATCAGCTGAGTGACCTTGGGAAAGTTACTAATTCTCTCTGCCTCAGTTTCTCATCAGTAAAATGGGGATAATAATAATAATAGTACCTATCTCACAAGGTCATTATAAAGGATAACTGAATTAATATCCACAAAGCACATATAATTATGCCTTGTTCATAGTAAGAGTCCAATATATATGAACCATTATTGTTAATAAAATAACATCACAAAATTATTTTTAAAGGAATAAGGTAAGAGACATATGCCAAGCAAGTTCAGTGGGGCATGGATTACTAGACCACAATAATGAAAGCAATAACAGAAATGATAGTCATTAATCTGGGATTAGTGGAAGAGTAAAACTATAGAAAACTATGAGAAGGAAGATCAACTTTCTCTTCAAGATGATAAAATGAACATGCCTGCTTATCTTCTCTCCCACTCAAAATACTGCTGAAATGTCAGAAAGACTACACACCTGTAACAACACTAAAGTTGGGAAAAGAACCATTAGTATACCAACTCTGAAGAAAATCTATAAAACAAAGAATGGATAGAATTATATTGAGGAATAAATTAAAATGATGGACTGTACACCAGTAGGCTGCAGGGGAAAAGGACATCATTTTTCTGAAAGGAACATTAGAGAGTCACCAAGATTACACCTGGCAGATACAGAGGAAGGAAGTGACCTTCAGTACAGTAATCATGATGATTAATTCAAGGACCATATCTGGAAGAGATATTTGAGAAGGCATGCATCCAAAACACAAAAACAGGATGCCATTATGAAAGAAACAGATGGAAGGAAGGAAGGAAGGAAGGAAGGATAACACAGAGTTCCTAAAAAAACAAAACGAAAAACACCAATTTAAAAATTTTATAGAATGGGGTGCCTGGGTGGTTCAGTTGTTAAGCGTCTGCCTTTGACTCAGGTCATGATCCCAGTGTCCTGGGATCAAGCCCCACATCAGGCTCTCTGCTCAGTGGGAAGCCTGCTTCTCCCACTCCCACTACCCCTGTTTGTGTTCTCTCTCTTGTTCTCTCTCTGTCAAATAAATAAATAAAATCTTTTAAAGAATAAAAAATAAATAAAATTTTTATAGAAGACTAAAAGAGCAAATGAAGAAGATCTATATACATAAGGAGCACCTAAAAGGCTCAGTCAGTTAAGCGTCCAACTCTTGGTTTCAGCTCAGGTCATGTTCTCAGAGTCGTTGAACTGAGCCCCACATTGGGCTCCGAGCTCAGCAGGGAGTATGCTTGAGATTCCCTCACTCTCTTTCCCTCTACTCCTCTCTCTGCTTGTGCTCACATGCATGCACTCTCTCTCAAATAAATAAATAAATAAATAAATAAATATATTTTTTAAAAGAAGACCTACACATGTAAGAAAGCAAATACAGAAAAAGATGAAAATCATAGGACAAAACTGAAAGTGGTATAAAAGATGCACCATCATTCTAAAAGGAGATGAAGAAACAAAGAGAATAGAGAAAAACAGAAAAGAGAGGGCAGGAAAGAGGAGGGAGGGGAGAACAGTCAAAAGATGAGTTTTCTAAGTGAAAGGGCCTAAAGAATAGCAAGTAGATTGAATGATATAAAATATTCCCACACTCAGATTTTATTTCAGAAATTGCAGATTAGCGAAGAAATGGGAACCATAAAATAATTCTGAAAGAGTGAACAAAATATGAAATCAGACTTATGAGAAAGACTGAGTGAGTCCAGATGATGGGGTAATATAGGAAGCATTGAGTTGGGGGGTTTACCATGAAAGTATCCTCTTAGCTTGAGAGTCCATGATTAAAAGATTCCAAATAAAGAATTAGCAGTGAATAACACTGTTACTTGAACAGCTTTTATTTATTTAGAGATATTTGGTTTGGGGTAGCTTTCTTCCTAGGGCTAGAGAAAGGTCCCCATATTCCTCTAGAACTGTCTTTCCCCAAGCAGTACCCAATGACGTGATTGGGTACCCAACTATCAAAATAGCAAGGTACAGCAATGTAACTCATTAGTAAGGATATAAATTAGAAAACGTACTAGTGGGACGCCTGGGTGGCTCAGTTGGTTAAGCAGCTGCCTTCGGCTCAGGTCATGATCCCAGCGTCCTGGGATCAAGTCCCACATCGGGCTCCTTGCTCTGCAGGGAGCCTGCTTCTCCCTCTGCCTCTGCCTGCCATTCTGTCTGCCTGTGCTCGCTCTCTCTCTCTCTCTCATAAATAAATAAAATCTTTAAAAAAAAAAAAGAAAACGTACTAGAAAATCACCCAAAAATAAAATATATTTTTAAAACCTTATATTATCTGATCCAGTGATCCTACTCTGAAATCCTTCCTATGTAACATCTAGAAATATCTACTACTACTTACAAACAGATACCTTGAATCCGGGCATCATTTACATTAGGAAAATATAGAACAAAGTAACAGAAGTAAATACCCCCAAATTAATGAGAATGTGCAAGCATATAAAGATGCATAAATCCAATAACAAACAACAAATTAGCAATCATTACAGTAAAACTACACAGAAAATAAAAATTAAGATCATAAGCTCTATAAAAAACAACAAAAATGAAAATACTTAAAAGCAAAATTTCCGGGATGCATCCAACATGAAATAAAGACATAAATGTATAGACCTGAAAATAATTAAGCATACAAGTTTAAAGAAGTGAATTATAAAGAAAAAAAATCAACATTAAATTGTTTAGAAAACATAGAAATGGATAAATTGATTTCAAAATTTATTCATCACAGGAGACATAAAAGTATATGTACAATAAAAACTAAATAAAGTTATAAATGAGAAAAAGACTATGAACATATCAATAATACTAGTAGTCACTACTGTCAGATAATGAATTTTAAATGTCTGATCAATGATCTCCCCTAAAAGGAAAATAAATCATTAAAATTTATTCAAAATACATACGGTTTTTAGTAGAACAAATAGCAAAGCAGAAAACTGAAAAATTAACAGAATAACTTCTCTAAAAAATTCCCTGGATTCAGGTGATTTTATGATCAAGCCTGTAAATTTTCAGTGTATCTGCTGTATTCATTTTTCTCAGCATAGGTAAAGATTAAATATTCATTCTATGAAGTGGATATTATCCCATTAATTTAAAAAACCAAAAAAAAGATAACTTATAGGAACACTATAGATTTAGCATAACCTAACTCACTTCCGAATATAAATGCTGAGTAATAAAAAGCACATGAAAGAGGGAAGTAAATACACTGTCTACCTGACCATACTCTAGATGGAGGGCTGACAGTTCCTTTATATATACATGTGGAATTTCCAAAGTTTTCAGATTTAAAATGGCTTTCTCACCCATAATTTACCCGTTGTCATTTGACAGATGAGGAAAGCGAGGTTCAGAGATTTTCAGTACTGACCTCAAGTCATACGTTGTTTAGAAGAAATTTTAGAAAGCATACCTATACCAGGGGAATATCTGGTTCAGTCTTGGTTTCCGCTCAGGGCATGATCTCAGGGTCCTGAGGTCATGATCCCTGTGGAGCCTGGCCTGGAGCTTCAAGTGGTGCCCCGAGTGTGGCTCCATGCTCAGGGCAGTCTGTTGGAGATCCTCTCCCTCTGCCCCTCCTCCCAGGTGCGCATGCACGTGCACGTAAACTCTCCCTTTCTCAAATAAATAAATCTTTATTTTAAAAAATATGTAACTATACCAAAGTATTTATAGTTGTGTCCTTATGCTTTTCTTAGTCACCTCCTCCTAATTTACCAGTGTAGAATAAATCATTTAACATTATGTTTCACCTAAAACCACCCCAATGAGTAGACTACATTTTATTACATGATATAAAGCAAGTTTTAGAGAAACACATAGCTATTACCTTCTTATTGTTTCTGGAATAGAAAGAGAATGGGGTCCTTCAGGCCAGCCGAAGAGACTGAACCAGGTCTGAGCAGCATTTACAACCTTCTCAAAGAAGACATATGCCTTTGTTCCTTCTTCAGGAGAAAACCATTGCTCATTTTTCTCCTCCTCTTCCATGGCTCTATCATTGTATTTCTTCGATGTTTTATTTTTGCCTGACTTCAAACTTTCATGTATTATTTCAATTCCTGAAATTCACATTTGTTTGTAAAAAAGGGTTACATCACCATGCAGTAAAATATTCTGTTGGCTATTGCTATTTGTATGTAGACAAATAAAGCAAATTTAAAAATTATGTTATGCTCACAAAGAAATTCTGAGTCAATTTACTGTATATTGAAAATAAGAAAACAGATTTATTTTCAGATACCTAACAGAAATACTTTAAAAATTGTTGAATTTCAATTTAAAAAACCATCAAATTTTCTTCTTGCCATAATGGTATGTGAAAACACTCCCCAAAATGGAATGTTTCATTTCTAACTACACATGTAAAATATTTTGACCATTCTTCAGTTCTACTTAATAGAATTAAACCTTAGATGGAAAACTTAATATTGGTTTAAAATACTGGTTTCATATTCAAAATGACTTTTTATCCAAGTGAAACACTTTAATAAAACAAAACATTTCAAGGTAGAGAAATGTTCAAGGATATAAAATGATTTTATATTTTTTTTCACAAATATCTACATAATGGCACAAGTACACAGTCATTTAAAAACCTCACAATATTTAATTTGGTTGGTCCATTCAATAAATAGGAAAATGTTCAGTATTACCCATATCCAGAGAAAGGAATATTTGAATAGTTAACTACAAAAGATACTACCAAATTCATATCTTTATCTATTTATGTGTTCATCTCTTTCTAAGATAGGTAATACTGGATCCAGCTAAATAATTGGCAGTAAAACCCATAATCTGGCATATGGTACCTGGGATGTCACAGCAAATTTAGAGGGGCTCGACAGGATATTTAACATTTTAGTTAAATATCACTACTGCATATGCTGGATAGCACATGAATTACTACTCTCAGCTTTTTCAACCAAAACATTTAATAAAGGGAATTGCTTGGTACATCTTTTGACCTGGGTGAAAAGTACTGAGATACTAAATATACTGTGAACAGAAAACATTAGAGAATCTCTGTTCCACATCATTGGAGAGAGTTCCCCAAGGAGATGACCCACTTAAAACTAATGAAAAATTCATGTTTTTCTTCATGGATTTCTTCTTACCTAAAAAAGCCTAGTTTTCAATCAATAATACTAAACAGATCATGTTATGAACTGGGTTTGCTCGGTACAATATATATTTGCTACGTACCAACAAATAATCTTCTCTCTGCAGGCTCAGCATCATTAAATTTAGTAGGAGCAGGAGAGGATAAACCAGGTTCTTGGGAGGGAACAGAAACATTGTCTCTATTCTTCACAGAACTGTCATCTTTACCTACTAATGATACATTGGAACATAGTAAGTCAACAAGCATTTGTGAATTCACTCTCAAATTACTGAACCTGAATTTCATAATTTTCTATATAATATATATTACATATAATACACACACACACACATACACATACAGAGAGTAAAAAAAAAAAATTAAGTATAAATGTCCATTATACTTAAAATAAGATGTCAAGGAAAAGGCTGTTAAAAGCTGATATGGTTTTCTGAACTGAATTAATTTTATTCAACAAAGCCATTACTATGGCGTATCAAAGGTTGTGGAGAATGACCAATGCTCAACTTCAGGATAAATAAAGATATGTAAACCATTTTAAATGTTTCTACACTAAAATTTTTGGATTATACATGGTACTCAAAATTTAATATAAGAAGAGCAATTTCTCCCTAGTTAATTTTCTGGAATGAAATCACTGCTTGGTTTTGAGTTGACACCATTTTGCACAGCTTTCAATCTCTATTCCAGTTAGAACTGTTGTATATACACTAGAATTTGCCACCATGGTAATCAACCAAACTAAACCAAAGGCAACATTAAGAAAAGGCAGCATAAGTGAATGGAATATTACTCAGGCATCAGAAAGGAAGAATACCGATCATTTGCATCGACATGGATGGAAATGGAGGGTATCATGTTAAGTGAAATAAGTCAAGCAAAGAAAGACAATTATATGGTTTCACCCATATGTGGAACATCAGCAATAGCGCAGAGGACAACAGCTGAAGGGAGGGAAAACAGAAGGGGGAGAAATCAGAGAGGGAGATGAACCATGAAAGACTATGGACCCCAGGAAACAAACTGAGGGTTTCAGAGGGGAGGGAGGGTGGGGGGATAGGGTAACCAGGTGATGGGTATTGAGGAGGGCACATGTGGTGATGAGCACTGGGTATTTTTTACAACTCATGAATCATTGAACACTACATCAAAAACTTATGATGTACTATATGCTAGCTAACGGAACATAATAAAAAATAATAATAATAAAATAAATAAATAAAAGGAAAAAAAGAAAAGATAGTATATGTGAACTAAGGCCAGATTATCTATCTACCTATTTTCTATCTATTCACATATATGTATATGTATATGCATATATAAATACGCATAATGTAATTCTGTCAGAAAAGCATAGCCTTTGCAGTTAGAAATTTCTGATTTGAAATCTTGGCACTACAATTCCTGAGCTATTAAACTATGGGGATGCTGTATAAGTTCTCTGAAACATGTTTTTATCCATGAAATGACACTAAAGGTTCTGAGTTCATGAATCTATTATAAGGGTTACTTTACAGGCAATAACACAGATAAGTAAGCTGGCATATACTAAGTTCCTTCTATTTTTTCAGTACAAATTCAGTCAGAATTTACCAGAGAATGTGCATATCTCTGCAATACTACACCACAATAGACTTCATAAACATGAGCCTTAGAAAATTCAATGACAGAATGATTCATTGTGGATGCATTAGGCAATATCTTTTCAACTTACCATCAAATAATAAAAACTTTCTAATGGGGTAGAAATCCACATCTGTACTCTTCAACTAAAGGTAATGATTGATATAAAAGTCTGTATTCAGTGTATTAGCTAGAACAAATAAATCATACTCCTTTACTTTTTAAAATAGTTAATGTGCTTTAAGATTTCACCTTTACTGAACATATCATACTCTAGAGCACAGGAGCTAAGTGTGTAGATTCCAAGGTCTTACAAATTTGGTTGGAATTCCCTGGAGCAAGCTGCTCAAACTCTTTATGACTCAGTTTCTTAATCTGTCAAGTGAAATTAATAAGAGTATCGCACTCAGTTGTTGGGGGCACTAAATGAAATAACAAACACAAGGTGCTTACTTAGCAGAGCACCCTAAGCCTGGGAAGCACTAAATATATATTATAGGGGCACCTGAGTGCCTCAGTGGGTTAAGCCTCTGCCTTTGGCTCAGGTCATGATCTCAGAGTCCTGGGATGGAGACCCTCATTGGGCTCTCTGCTCAGCAGGGAGCCTGTTTCCTTCTCTCTCTGCCTGCTGCTCTGCCTACTTGTGATCTCTGTCAAATGAATAAATAAAATCTTTAAAAATGTATATATATATTATAAATTTTACTCTAGATATTTCTAAAGATATATTAGAATATTTAAAACTCACATCTTTCTATGGTAATATTTAGTGAAATTGATGTATTGTTTTTAATCTGCAGATTTCATACTCAATCACCATACAAGCACTAAAATTCTATTCATATTTTTCCTCTTAAAGAAATAGCAATATTTTATACAGTAACTCCTCATTATTTTTTGGAGGATATTGTGAAAAAAATAAGAGTGTTAAAGCAATAATAATAGCAGATATGATAGCAATAATACAAAAATGATAATAGTAATAATAATAATTTTCAGTTATTTACTCCATGAGTCCTCACAAAAGCCTTTTGAAATAGATACTGTTAGCACCCATTATTCTCTTACCGTGCACATTTTGTTAAATAACAGATGTTTGAGGATCTGAGAATTAATGATAAAAGCAAATGGCAAAATGGTGAGATTAGAACACAAAATAGAATTTCCACCCAGGTTCTGTGATACTTCATCCACTGCTCTTTCTATTATGTTGTATTATCTGAAATCTGCCCCCCACCTAGTACATTAGAAGAATATAAAAATATAACATCAG
This sequence comes from Lontra canadensis, assembly GCF_010015895.1. Lineage (NCBI taxonomy): Eukaryota > Metazoa > Chordata > Mammalia > Carnivora > Mustelidae > Lontra > Lontra canadensis. The sequence goes on along the minus strand of NW_022631080.1, from coordinate 5,337,384 downwards.
GATCAAGCAGAAAATCTTTTACATTTTGAGAACGTGTATAAAATTTGTAATATGTATGTGCTCAGAAGGAACAGTCAGAGAGGTGAGAAGATGATGTGGAAGTCCAGAGTCTGATGAGAGGTTGGTGGGGGGAGGGGCTGTCAGTAGTATAAGCCTCTGCGCAGTAGTGGGGTAATAGTAGTATAATGGAAGACTGTTCTCCCTCACCCCTAACATGTCCTTCCCAGTAAAGAAAGCTATGGTGCTCTAATTATTTAGCTTCCTTTGCTTTTTGTTCTCCCCCTGTCTGGGAAATCAAGTGTTTTATGTGACTGGTAAATGTGCAAAGATTAAATCAGGAACGCAAGGCCTAGATTCACCTTTTTTCTCTTTGAGAACAAGCCTATTCAATGAGAGGATATAATCTCCTCTCTCTTCCTTGTTGTCATCCTGCACAGGCCCCCAAAGCAGCTAAGAGTGGGGCATGATTTGAAGGGCAAGGTCACTGGATGAAGGGATTCAGATGGAGGGATGGCCTAAATCAGGAGAGAGTCCCGTCTCTCCCAGCTTTGATAGGAAAGATGATGGGTTCGAACGCATGCTTGGTATTTGGAAATTCAGAGTATTCCTGCCTGATGGTCTTTATTTCTTCTGAAAATTAGAGAAAAGGTCAGGTCCTGAGACTGAGGAAGAACAGGACTGAATAGATTTCGTAAGAGTGGTAAACATTTGAAGAAGCAAGTGGAGAACAGGGGAAAACTGGTTACAAACATGGAAAAGATCTCCAATTCAGCCCTGAAACAAAGCCTTGACAATCTACGCAGAAAGAATGTTTTCCCACTCCTCATTCCTTTCTCCTCCTCTGAGATTTACTCCATCAATCATTTGCCACTGTGTCTTGCATTTCAAATTTCTCAGCTCAGTAGTTTCTTTCCTGTTGTTCTCAGTCTCTCACCATTTCCCCTGCAGCAACTCCTAGCCAGCCTACTGATCACACTTTCCCATTTTAATTCAGCTCTCATCCCAACAGTTATTTCCTTTCTAAATCACTGATATTCAGAAATCACAGAAGATTCCCACTATTACAGAATAAAAGGTACAGCCCATCAGACGCCCATGCTTTCTCTAAACTGCCCTTTGCCCAGATTATGCTGCTCATGATCATTTGTCAAACTCTACAGAGATGTCATCTCTTCTATAAAGTTATCCCAGACACCAAAAGTCAGCATTAGCCTCTGTACCACACCCACATTTCCAACATTACAATGGGCTCTTACTTCAATCTTCTTTGTATTTATTTGTGTCTTTCACTAGATTTTCAACTTCTGCAATTAAGAGACACTGCCATATTCTGCTCTCAAGGCTAACTACAGCTCTTAGAAATGGCAGGAGTTTAATAAATAGCTGTTAATTTTTTAAAAATATTTTACTTATTTGACAGAGAAAGCATGCTTTGTGAGCGCAAGCAGGGGGAGTTGTAGAGAGAGGGAAAAGCAGGCTCCCCACTGAGCAGGAAGCCCAACACAGGGCTCCATGCCAGGACCCTGGGATCATGAGCTGAGCAGACGGCAGACACTTAACTGAGACACCCAGGTGCCCCATATCTGTTAATTTTAAAGTCATATTATTTCCAGGTGTCAGCCCTGGGATAATAAGAATGTATACAGTGAGAATAGGAGACAATAGTCATATCTAACTTACCATCCTTTAAAATAATTGTTTGCTTATCAAGATGAGTTGCCATATATGGGTAAATGGTAAGAAGACAGTTTTCTGCTGTTGCAGTAACTGGAAGCAAAAACCTACAAGTGAAAACATTGCATTTCAATAAAATAAAATTGTCAGATACAGTAAATACAATGAAATATTTTTTAAATATCCTGGATGGTTTAAATGATCAAGACATGAATTATTCATTTTTCTTTCCACCTGTTTTGTTTTTCTTAACCAACTACTATAACTATTTTAATGGTTTAAGACTATTTACTTTTAAAGCTTTTAAAGGAGATTGTTAACTTCACTGTCAAGTGTGCTCTAGAATTCCGCTTATAATTATACAAGGTTCACAAACAGATTCAGGAAGTTTTAGAATTGAAGAAGCCTCAGAATTAATTTACTCACCTTCTTCTTTTATCGAATTCCTGACAAACGGTATCTAGTCTCAGCTGACACTACTAGGGAGACACTACCCGAGTGACACTCAAGCCTCACGGACAACCCATTTCATATTCGGAGAGCTCTAAGTTCAGACCTTCTGTTTCAGGGCAACACAGAACAAAATCTATGATCTGATCTCCATTATATACCTTCAAATACTTAAAAACAGTTACTGCATTTTCTCTAGTCTTTCTCTTCTTCAAATTGAAAACATTTAGAAGATTCAAGATTTCTTTCAACTACAAGGTCTCCACATACCATCTGCCTTCTTCGGATGATATTTTATTTTGTGTTTGTCCTTTAGAGGTATCTGAGAACTGAAAGCAACGCTACCAAAGTCATTCAACCACTAGAGTATTAATCTCTTCCACAATGGACACACTATTAAACTACTTTATAAAAAGCATTGTGAACTTTCTTGTTAATAAGACCCACAAAACACTCTAAGATTATATTGGGCCTGTCCAATTTATGCAACAACTCTGTCCTTGCCCAATTTTTTTTTAAAGTAGGTTCTATGCCCCACATGGGTTGTAAGTCACAACCCCGAGATTAATGAGTCAGGGGTTCTACCAATGGAGTCAATCAGACACCCCCAACTGATCTTTTAACAGAAGTACTATATTTTAGATCTATACCACTATAATACTGGATTATTGGTTTAATTTATGCATTATAGCAATTATCAAGATAATTTCATTCTTGCATCCGCCATGTATCATATTAGCCATTCTATGTAGCATATGGTCACTGAAAAGATGAAATGATGAAATCTGTGTTATAATCCAAATTGATACAAATAAAATACAGGATAGGATGAGACCAAGAAAAACTCTGTAGCTGAAATATAATGAGCTGTCAGGGACATTAAAATAAACATATGTTACATGTAAAGGAATTGATTTTCCCCTCAGTTCTGCATAGTTTCTCATAAGGAATGCATTACATTTTTCTCTCTACCAACTGCTGTGCATTAAAATATTGCAAACTATACATATTCAACATTGTCTTGTTTGACCAACCCTAATCATTCCATTCCATCATCCTAAACACATGTATCAGAATGCCCTAGTCAGGATTAAATTGTATTTCCATAATTGTTTTTTTCTATAGGATGTCCTTTTTAAAATGAAATTTAAAATTCCTTGATAGCATGAATCATTACTTCTATATATTATGTATTTATGCTACATGTAGTGATCAATCAAAATTCCATTAGCTGCCCAACTTTAACTAATATTTTTCAGATTAAATAACATAGGTTATCCAAAGATACCATTATCAATGTTACCTTAGAGCCAAAAATGCTTTCTGCTTTAACAGTGACTGCAGGAAAAGGAAAAACAGAAAGGAAAAAAAAGACTACTCCAGCAAATGCTGTGGCTACTCTGCCCTTATGTCCTTATCCCCGAGGATGTAATTTCTTTGTGGTCGGCTCCCATCCTCTGGGTGGGAATAGTTGGGTAACTGTAACCTTCAAGAACCAATGTTGGATTGCTAGAACTGCTGAAAGCTTCAATTGCCTTGGGAGTTTATGGTCCCCTCAGTAATGCCACAGTCAGCACCTATATGGTTCAGGAATTTGAAAGACCAGTTTGTTTGTTTCAAATAGGACAAAACTCTGCGGTGTAACTTTATCGCTAGAGGATCCCATGGGATCAAGCTGAGGTTGGGACTCTGACTTAAATTTCATTTTATTTGGGATGACTGATTCCATGTTCTGCTTCCCCTACCTTGTTTATTCCTGGCAGTTCTTCCTTAATAAACCACATATCCATGAATCCTCATCTAAAAGTCAGCTTGTGGACAACCCCTACCCAAAACAACAATCAAGTGAACTAAATGAATGATACTGCTTAAAGAAGCAGTATCATTTGAAACAATTATAAAATGGTATAGAACTAAAGAAAATGAGGGTGAAGTAAAATTCAATGAAATGGGAATAAATATTGTAATCTTTCTTCTTATAAAACTAGTTTGTTGCAGATGATAACATTGATTTCAGATACTCCTCAGAATAAAGAATAACCAATGGATACAAAATTCATTTGACTACATTCTTCTATGGAGCACATGATACAGAAATTATACAAATTGCACAGCATAAGAATATGGACACTTTATACAATAATATCATTATGATTAAAAATACATTAAAACAGGGGCGCCTGGGTGGCTCAGTGGGTTAAAGCCTCTGCCTTCAGCTCAGGTCATGGTCCCAGGATCCTGGGATCGAGCCCCGCATTGGGCTCTCTGCTCAGAAGGGAGCCTGCTTCCTCCTCTCTCTCTGCCTGCCTCTCTGCCTACTTGTGATCTTTGTCTGTCAAATAAATAAATAAAATCTTTAAAAAAATAAAACAGACACAGGACTTACAGTCAATAATATTAATACTCTATACTTTAACAAAAGTATCTCTGGGAAAATAGGGTACCTTATCAGAGAATAATGGTATTATTTATGGATTCTCTATACCAATCTACATAGCCAGGAACCATTAGTGGTAGAGAATTTACTCTAAAAATACTCAAAACTACAGTAACAGTAAAATGACTATAAGATTGTACAGTAACAGTGAAGTAACTCTGACATTATGGGTTTTGGTTCCATTTGGAGATTTAAATAGCAATCATCACACATAGGTGATTTAGAAGAGTTCCAATGGGCAAAAATCAGGATGGACATTCCTGGCAACAGAGTCGATATGATGCAGATGTTGGTGGTGACAGAAATGGGCTTGAACTATTTGTGGCAACTACTGTGCTGGGCTTTTAAAATGCATTATTTCATTTTCATAAATCTTCTCAACAGTCTTTGAGGATACATATTATTAACTTTCTCAGACTTTAGTTATAAGAGCAAGGTCCAGAAAAAGTCAACAATTGTTTAAAGTCACACAATTAAGAAATAGAGAGCCCAAGGTCAAGTTCAATATACCTGAAGCAAAGCTATGCTCTTGGCCACTGCATAAGAATGAATGGTTAGCTTCCAGATCTGGCTTGCTGCACATATGCTCAAAGTTACCAAGTTTGGATAGAGTCACTTATATGATGATGGATGAAAGTGCTTAGAAATATTTTTTATCAATTATCTCATTAAACAGCATGCATTTTAATACTTCTAGTGTTCTAATAATGTTAAATTATATAAATTCTTATAAGGAGCTGTTTTAAATAAAAGCCTTTTCTGGAAGCTGTAAATATTCTCCTGGATTCTACGGAAGAAATTTTTTTTTTAAGATTTTATTCATTTATTTGAGAGAGAGAAAGCATGAGAGAAAGAGAGAGCACGACGGAGGGAGAAGCAGACTCCCTGCTGAGCAGAAAGCCTGATGTGGGACTCTATCCCAGGACTCCAGGATCATGACCCAAGCCAAGGGCAGAAGCTTACCTGACTGAGCTAACCAGGGACCACAAGGGAGAAATATTTTATTTCAGATGCTCTCCTCAGTAAACAATAAGCAACACTTATAAAATTGACATAAATAAATTCTCCTGTTGGACACATGAAAATTCTTACAGAAGTGGAAAGTTTGCAGTTGGGTATGGAAACAAAAGGTATTGCTGTACCCTAGGGAACAATGCAAAATGAGAGGATAAGAAAAACTCTGGCTGCTTTCTACCTCCCACTGTTTTAGATTAAGACCACCATGCACAAACTATGAATACTTTAGTATGATAAATCAATCAGTAAATGCCATAATATGTGGACAGTCAAATATGGAGTGCACAATTTATTTTTATCCTTTGTCATTTTCAGGCTCACCTGAAATTTCTCATTAATGATTTATTTTTCCTCTACCTCAACATTGTACTTTTTTCTAAATTCACAGAATTGAAAGACTAGTAAAATAAACATATATGTACCCTTCACCCGGTTCAGCAATTACTATTTTGCCACATTAATTTCTTTCTTCTATTTAAAATTTATTTTCTTAAAATGTGCATGTACACAAATTTATCCCTAAATATTCAGCTTGTATACCCTAAGAACAAGAACATTATTCTATAACACCATAATCGTATCATCACCACCATCAAATTTAACATCAGTATAAGAATATTCTCTAGTTTACAATCCATGCTGAAGAGTCCCAGTTAATGCCAAATTCCAAACTAAGATTATTGATTGAATTTATTTTCATTTAAACCAGGACAATCTCCCAGTCTTGTATGGTCCTTCCTGGCACTGACATTATTTTTAAGAGTCAAGGCCAGTTGTCTGAAGTATTCTGATTATCCTCTCTTGACTGGATAATGTTTTCTTTCTGACCAAAAAAACATCGTATGTGCTGTCGCATGGTTCTCATTTCATCCCACAAGGAAGTATAGCAGGTCTGTGTTCCTCCTCATTAGTGATACTGAGTCTGGTCATTTGTTTATGATAATATCCATCAGATGCCCTCATTTTTTATACCAACATTAAAAATATATAATTTATATATCATGAAATCCATCTTATTAAGATATATAATTCAGTAGTTCTTAATATTTTACCAGGTTGTGTAACTGATGTGTAACTTTATTTACACACAAAAAGAATGGGAGAATGGGTATGTTTATTTAAATACTTACTGCTTACCATAGTTAGATAGGCCAATCAGCAGGACTTAATCTGGCACCGTAATGTATATTTATAACAGGCAAGGCCATCCATGATGTTGCCAGAGAGAAAAATCTCTCTACCACCAGTGAGGACATCAAACATCATTTTGTTAATCATTAATAAAGTTACAGCTTTTATTTATTCATTTTTAATAGGTCAAAACAGAGTGAAAAGATTCTTGATGCTAATGTGATTCTCACTTGTTTTTCAATATCCTTCTTTGAGTGGAGGGAAAAGAAATAAAATTATAACTGCTCTTCTGAACATTGCAATAATCCACAATATATGTTACTTGCAGCCCACCAAGGTGCTGTTATTTGTGAACATTAATAATTCTAGTAAATATATGCTATTAACCAATGTAGCAACCTTGAAAAGACTTTTGGTTTTATCCTAATGTACATAAAGCCACAGAAGTGTGTTTTACATGTGAACGTATTCCACTGATTTGTATCACAGCAAAGTAAGGTAAAGGCAGAGAATTCTTCTTTAGGTACATGAGAGATTGACTGATATTCATCAAGTCTAGAAATATATGTCAATTTAGCAATATTTTAAATATATATCAATTCTTTTTACAAGAATAATCTCATGTTTAGTCTGCTTAACAATCTGAACATAATCCCATAATTAATGTAAACCATTTCTGAAATCTTAAAATCTCTCTTTAGGTCTATTCTCACAATTTTAAATCATTAACTTTGATTAATATAGTATTTCAAAGCATTTTATTCTTAAGTCAGTTCTCTTATACACAGTGGTTAACACAGTTAATGGGTTTCCAGGAAAGAATTTTGACAAAGTAAAATTTACCACCAAAAGTTACCATTTGTGTCTATGCATATATATGTATGCCATTAACGTAAAACAATATGTCTATTTGTTTTCATGAAGGTTATATTCTTAATGGTTAATCAGAGCCAACACTCTAGCTATTTGATACGATATATGGATCAGGATTTACAACTTGATGGAACGAAACACTAAAACTCTCTCCATGAGGGCGCCTGGGTGGCTCAGTGGGTTAAGCCGCTGCCTTCGGCTCAGGTCATGATCTCAGGGTCCTGGGATCGAGTCCCGCATCGGGCTCTCTGCTCAGCAGGGAGCCTGCTTCCTCCTCTCTCTCTGCCTGCCTCTCTGCCTACTTGTGATCTCTCTCTGTCAAATAAATAAAAAAAAAAAAAAAACAAAAAACTTAAAACTCTCTCCATGATAACACGAAGTCACACAAAACAAAAAGCTTACTTTCATTAAATTCTTTCTTTTTTTTTAAGATTAATTTATCTATTCGAGAGAGAGGGCACACATAAGCTGGCGGGGGTGGGGGGTGCGGGGGCAAGGAGGACAGGCAGAGGTAAAGAATCTGAGCACGGAACCCCTCACGGGGCTCAATCCCACAACCCTGGCATTACAACCTGAAGGAGTCAGATGCTTAATTGACTGAGCCACCCAGGCACCCCTAGTTAAATTATTTCTAGAATGCTGTAGTGCACATTACTTTAGAAGACAACCATGATCTAGCTAAAATGAACTAGGTAATTTTTATAGGTTAGTTTCATTTCATGTCTTGGAAGACCTCAGGATACATGTGTATTTTTAATGAACCTAACAAAAAATAAGAATTTGAAAGATCTAGGCTCAATCAATTCTAAGGAAGAGTTTTGGTTTGGTTTGGTTTGGTTTTATAAACAATAACACAGACTAAGATCAGAGCTGGTCAGAGTTGGATGCCATCAGCTCTGTGTCATGATAGAACCTCCTCCTTATGAAAAATCATTTCCCTATCTGACCAAAGGCCTAAAATCCCACCATGAAATATGTATTGGTGTTGGCTAGAGCAATGAAATCCAGAATATCTATTGATTAGAAATTAGTATCCTAAAGGTTAAAGATTAACAGCTAAGCAAGGGGACACTTATTTTTTTTTAAAGATTTTATTTATTTATTTGACAGAGAGAGAGAGAGAGAGAGATCACAAGTAGGCAAAGAGGCAGGCAAAGAGAAGGGGAAGCAGGCTCCCTGCTGAGCAGAGAGCCCGATGCAGGGCTTGATCCCAGGACCCTAAGATCATGACCTGAGCCAAAGGCAAAGGCCTAACCCACTGAGCCACCCAGGCGCCCAAGGGGACACTTATTACAGAGCAACTAGGATATAATGAAATGAGCCACAAGGGCTTGGGGAACCACGTGATGGTCTGACATCACTTTCAGAGAGAATATGGCTGCAGAGGATAAGGTAAGCTGGGAAGTCCTGGCAAAAAAGAAGTGGTTCCAAGGGGAAGGGAAAAGTAAATTAACCAGGAATTACCATGTATGAAGTACAGCTGGTCCCTGACTTAGATGGTTTGACTTATGATTTTTAGATTTTAGGATGATACCAAAGTAATACACATTCATTAGAAACCATACTTCAAATTTTGAATTTCAATCTTTCTCAGGCTAGTGACAGGTGGGACAATATAGATAGAACCATTACGTTTACCACTTAAAGTATGGCATTCAATAAATTACATGAAATATTTAATACTGTATAATAAAATGGGCTTTGTGTTAGATAACTTTGCTTAACTGTAGGCTAATGTAACTGTTCTAAGCAAGTTTAAGGTAGGCTAGGCTGAGTGAGCTATGATGCTTGGCAGGTTAGGTGTATTAAATGTTTTCAAGTTACGATATTTTCAATTAATTGTGGGTTTACTGGGGCATAACCTCATCATAACTCGAGGGAGATCTACACAGCATAAAACACTCTTACCTCACTAACATCCCAAAGTTAGATTATGTCTTTCAGAATATTCCCATTGCATGTATCCAGTGTTAGGAAAAGAGAAAAAAGGTTTATTTGAATTGTGTGTTGTTTTATTCCTTTCCAAAAAGAGATATATGAAATTCATGCAAAGTTACCTCTTCAAAATCAGTAACAGATGTAGAACAGTAAATACACCAACAAGTTCCCGTAATCTATGAGAAACGTTCCCAATTTTTAGGCCACATACTCTTACAAAGCATCCTAGAGTATGCATTCGCTGAAAAGTAATTTGCCTAACACAGGTTTTAAAAAATGAATTTACAGATTTCAGTATGTCCTCTAATAGTTAATAAAAATAAACTTTAAAGTATTACTGAATTTAGAATAACTTGGAAATATGTTTTCTCAAAAAAATACCAGAGTAAAGTGTATCTCATATAGAGGGTCTAGTAAATGCAGTACTTGGAACGTATAAAACCATTGTTCTTCAGCTTGAATATACTCTAAAATAGGCCACATTAGGGGCGCGTGGGTGGCTCAGTGGGTTAAGCCTCTGCCTTTGGCTCAGGTCATGATCTCAGGGTCCTGGGATCTAGCCCCATGTCGAGTTTACTGCTCAGTGGGGAGTCTGCTTCTCCCTCTATCTCTGTCCCTCCCACTAACTTGTGTACTCTCTCTCTCAAATAAAAAGTAATCTTCGGTTACATAAAACAAACTACAGCAAGTTACAAAAATTGATATAATTTGCACCTAGTTCATATTCATATATGCTACTTTTAAATTTAATTCCATTTTAAAGGTTTGTTGATGTCAGGCATTGCCACTGGTCACCATGTCCTTATATCAATTCAGTCAAAATCACTCTTTCCCATTCCCCACTTTACTACCATCACTGAAGTCCTATACCTCTTCAAGCCATCAGTAGGGGATAGCTGATTTATTGGTCTCTCCATTTCTAGTCTTTGTATTTTCACAGTCACCCAACACATAAATATCTTCTCTCTTTCGTCTAGCTCCTTACAGGCAAAGACCAGTATACAGCACATAAAAGATACATGCAGGGTGTCTGGGTAGCTCAGCGGATTAAACCACTTCCTTCAGCTCAGGTCATGATCTCAGGGTCCTGGGATCAAGCCCCGCATCGGGCTTTCTGCTCAGCAGGGAGCCTGCTTCCCTCTTTCTCTCTCTCTCTGCCTGCCTCTCTGCCTACTTGTGATCTCTCCCTCTGTCAAATAAATAAATAAATAATCTTAAAAAAAAAAGATACGTGAAAGTTGTGACTACATACATGGGTGGATGGATAGCTAGATGGATGGATGGAGTGACTGACATCCTCATTCAAGATCCATCTGAGCTAAGAGAAAAGATTACTTCATAGCCCTCATGAGGGAAACCACAAGTATAATATTTAACCTCAAATTAATCATAGGCTGGGTTTACTAGAAGAAGACAGTCTGGGGTTTAAGAACTTTATGAGAATCAATACCTATGTAAGAAAGAGGGAGGAAGCAGACTGGAGAATAAGAGCAAGAAGATGGGTTGCAAGGTGTGGAGAACAGGATGAGGTAGAACAGCCATATTGGCCTAGTAAGGCCTTGGTCGACTGGGCAGGGAGCTTTGGACTGCCCTTCAGAGCTTCTGGCATTGGGCTATACTGTCTGGCCCCCCAAACTTGCCTGAGTCAGTCAGGAAGTGCAGGTTGCCTGCCTGTTGGAGGACAGATAACCTTGGGCCAAGTGGAGCTAGGACAGGTTCTATAGGAGCTGACAAAAGGAAGTACAGCTAGCTTCAATCCATGCAGTTGGACAGCAAATTCTACCTTGAAGGGCCACACGGAGGTGCAGTTCTGTGTATTCCATACTAATCAACTCACCTTTATTTTGACTTCTAAGTCAGAAAAATCTACCAGGTGAGATGATCATCCAGTACAGAAAGGTGGACAAACTGCTAAGACAAAACTCTTGGTGTGTTTTACAACAGATGAGATACGTGTCGGTCAATTTAAGCAACTCTGCCTAAGTAAGGAGAGGCTGAGTGACCAGTCAAGAGCTTCATACCTCCCCTAGATCCGTGAAGTCCTTCAGAGAACACAGGTCTTGAGGCACATGTTAGAATTCTACTGACTACAAATGTGAAATGCCCTTCTTGGTCAATTTTCCCGATGCCCAGCCCTTATCCTTCAGTATGAATTTACTGTATATGTCACATAGCACTCATCTTTAGCAGTAAGTCTCATTTGAATATCTAATGGACAATGGTATGGTATTCAAAGTTAGGGTTTCATCAAGTGGGAACCAACTGAATGCAAGTGGACAATATTCTTATTTTTAAAGTAAGAGCATGACTGTGTCCTCTAAGATTCATTATAATATTTATCTTTAAATAAAATCCAAGCATTTAAATGGTTAATTTTAAGAAGCCCACTAAAATTCTGAAACACTATTATTAAGGCACTTTATCAGTTGCCATTTGGTTTTAATACTGAAAGTGTTCAGACTATAGGTAGAGGTCAAAAAATTTTAAATAGTAAAATTACATAAAATTAAGCTTATTAAAATAAGACAGTTCAATACATTTAATCAACAAATTAAAATAAGAAATGCTAGCAATATTGTTAGTTTTAAGTTGAATGCAAATTTATAAACAAAAAAATTTTCAATCAGTTGTACCATGTTCTGCCTTTGTTTCAACTTGAGGGAAATAAATGAATTTTGATTTCTAATAACACCCTCTATAAACATAAAGCATAAGTTTAAATATCACCCACCTAATGTGAAATGCTCAAAATTAGAGAGAGCAATAATTATAGAGAACTAATGGTCACAAAAATTAAACCAGGTTGCGATGCGAAAGAAATACATAAGAGATCTCTGGGGACATCAGTGATGTTCTATTTCTAGACCAGAGTGGTAGATAAAGTTGGGGGAATTTGGAGGGGGAGGCAAACTACGAGAGACTGTGGACTCTGAGAAACAAACTGAGGGTTTGGAGGGGAAGGGGTGGGAGGTTGGGTGAGCATGGTGGTGGGTATTAAGGAGGGCATGCTGGGTGTGGTGCATAAACAATGAATTTTGGAACACTGAAAAAATAAAATAAAAAAAGTAAAAAAATTTTAGAAAGAGTGTTTACAATGATTTGTTAAGACATGCAAATTCATTTCACATAATTTTCTCTATGTTGTTTCAAGAAGAAAAAAAACCTTCCCAAACAATCAAAAAAGCAACTTGTAAACCAAATGCCCTCAAACTGGTACTGCTGTGGTAGTCGAAAATTCTTACCACGGAAATATCATTTGCACTAACTACAAAGTTAGAAGTGATTGGAAGTTTCCTTGCAAATGTGAAATCAATGCTGGCATTTAGAAATTGGGAATGTGAGTACAAACATTCCCCCATATTATCTTGAAATCAAGGTTATAATCAGCAATGACAGCAGGAAGCAACCATTAGTAGTCAAAAGAGAAAACCCAATATGCCATACCACGAAGTATGTGACCAAACCTCTTCTTCTTAATAATAGGTCGACAATACCAAAATGCTTGTTTATAGGAATCTAAAATGCAGAATGGACAAACACAGAAATCAGGATATGTTTAAAAACAAATCTAAGGGGGCACCTGGGTGACTCAGTAGTTTAAGTGGCTTATTCTTGATTTGGGTTCAGGTCATGTCGTCAGAGTCCTGCAACTGACCCTGTGATGGGCTCCATGCTCAGCGGGGAGTCTACTGGAGATCTCTCTCTTCTCCTCCTCTCTATCCAGCCCCCCACCTTCGTCCCTGGCACACACTCTCTCTCTCAAAGAAATCTTTAAAAAATTAAAAAAAAAATTTTTTTAAATAGAATAAATAAAAACAAATCTAAGGATTCAAGACAAACACATAAAGATAAACATACCTGAGCACCTAAAGGAAAATTTCCGAAAGCTGGGGCTAGGGAGCAGAGTCATGCCACCTCCTTCCACCTACTGAAATGACAACGCCCAAGCCTGCTGGCAGAAATTGGGCACCAATGTCATGGCTTTTTAGGTCTTGCAGAACTTCCAGTGGAGAAGGCCAAATCTCCAGTTGCCTAAAAGGCTCGACTGCATGAAATGCAATTAAAATACCAAGAAGGATTTATAGAATGTAAAATTTAATAAAATACTGGAAGTGCCATGAAGGAGAAAGAGCTTCTCCTACTTGGGTTGGAGTCTCCTGTTGCCCAGGATCTATCCTCTTGTTTATAGACACAGAATCCCCCTCCCAAGGGTGGACAGGACACATAGCCATGTAGGTGCACATACTTGTACTAGGCTTGAGTCAGTGACATATTGGCAAAGGTGATGGGTACTTGTTCTCGTTCATCTCCTTAAAATTTCTGGCCTGTGCTCTGAGCATTCTATTCCATTAGTCTAGAGATAACAGCAGTAGACTTCAGAAGCTGTACATTAAAGATAATGGAGCTAGCCCACAAGCACCGGATTACCTCACCAATTCATTCTGTTGTGTGACATATGCAGGAAAAAACCCACAAACTAATTAGGCATAATATTATCTTAAAAACAACCTTTATCTATGTATACATATTTGTCCATACATATACACATAGGCTTGCAAATATTTGCATGACCAAAAGTAATATATGAAAAGACACTGCATTTTTAATACCATATGTGATTATGTATGTGGGAATAAAGGTGGAGAAGCTATTAGTACTATTTTCAACTTTTGCATTGTTTGAATTGTTATAATAAGAATGCATTCCTTTTTGTTATTAAATGCCTGATTTTCGGGGCGCCTGGGTGGCTCAGTGGGTTAAAGCCTCTGCCTTCAGTGCAGGTCATGATCCCAGGGTCCAGGGATCGAGCCCCGCATCGGGCTCTCTTCTCAGCAGGGAGCCTGCTTCCCCCCCTCTCTCTGCCTGCCTCTCTGCCAACTTGTGATCTCTCTCTCTGTCAAATAAATAAATAAAATCTTAAAAAAAAAATAAAAGAAAAAAAATGCCTGATTTTCTATGCAAAAGCTATCAATATAATAGCAATCAAATATTATAATCCTGTAAAGGTATTTTCTTGATTAATCAATTCATATTTACAAATAGGTAAAGGGCTGAGTAGCCAGACAGAATCTGAGGAAAGAGAGATGGAGAGGACTGCACCAGTAGGTCCCAAGGTAGAAACCAACTGCATGCGGATCCAGTTTCTAGGGTCTCCATGAAGACCAGTAATCAGGCAGGGGCTCATAACAACTAAGGGAAAGACAAAGGGCAAGACATTGGAATTTCCTCTAAAATGAAAACTCTCTGCGCAGGGCAGAGACTCTCCAACCATCACTGGCTCCAAAGAGAATGGGGGTAAAGAGAAGGAAAAAGGACTATGGTTAACTTTTCTTCCTGTAACCTGTGTTAAAAGCACTATGATTTAAATATTGCTATTAAATAATGGCAAATATATTAGAAGTTTCTGGGCTTTTGAAATTTCTATACAAGTTTTAAGCATCACCATTTTGCTAAAAGTGAATGATAATAAAATCATAATTATGAAATTTTTCTGTTGAGAGTTTTTTATAATACACTGGTATCCTATGTTTTGGTTAAATGCAAATAAACGCTCTACTTTATATTTGAGACTCTGCTACTATCCTATGCTCTGGCTTAAGAGGTCTACCATGAAAATAATTTTCTTCATAGAATGAAGGTGCCATTACAAACAGCCTTCCACAGGGCAAGGTCAAGGGATAAGGAACAGACAATCAGAACAAAGCCTGGCTTATGAATTCTATGCCCCCTTCACTTCATATTCTATCTATACACACAACACACAGTGTTATATATAACCCAGCCCCCCAAAACATGACAGACAATGTTTCATGGCAGTATCCCAACACTGTTCTTAGTTATGATCTATTAGATGGTTATGGAAATATTCTTGAGATTTCTCATTGCCTGCATTTCAGCAGCCATGACGCTAAAATTCTAGATGGCCATTGTTAACAGGCAGCAGGTTTGTGCTAAGAATGGAGACCCCGAAAGATGAACATGTCCTAAATAACTGGTCTTCTTAATACATAAGGGGAGTTTTGATACCTTTGCTTCTAGCTATCTGGTAGTATCCCATAAAGGTTCCTGTCTCATTTTATATACTCATTTTAAATATTTAAATGTGCATTTAAGTATATATTTACAGGCTTATTTTAATATACAAATATCCCAGAAAGTCACATACAAAGCAGATATTAATTTACATTAGAATTGTTAAGGTCATATTACCAACCTGAATGTATTAATGCTCTACGTGTTTGTCTCTGTGGCTGATTCATTCTCTGTTAATCTCTTTTATGTGATGCAAGTTCCCACCCCTTCAAAAGCAGTAAGGTGTCTGGAAGAGGCATGCTAAGAAGTACTAGAAACAGAACCAAAATTGCCAGGTGCACACTACACAAATGCCAAATTATGCACTGAGTAAAACAATAATTAGAATCACCTTTCATTATTCTTCATTTCATTTTTATTGTACTGAATGCTTTAAAAATAATATTATTTGAATTTACGTGATTGTCAATGCCCTATTATTTTAATAAGAGTAACATAACAAGTTTTATTATGCCTCAAAAATGTTTTTTAATCCATACAAGGTTGATAAAATGCAACTATATGTAGAAAGAAATATAATTAAGCACTGTACATCCTCAGTTGTAAACAAAAGACCTGCACATTTTAAAATATATTTCCTCACTAGCGAAATGTTCAATATATTTATAATTAAGACCATGGGCTTTATCTCTAAATTTAGAATGGGACAACTAACACATATCAATGAAGAAGGGAGAAATTACAATCTATCATTTAAGCTTCCTATCAATGCATTAATTTACCTACATATGCCAAGTCCTTATTTTACTTGTTTTAATGTCAGAAGACATACAGAACCCAGTACCTTAAAACCAGCAACCTGCAAAACAAAAGAAAACTGTGACTATTTTTCAAGAATTTTGCAAAACCACATCTTGCTCACGATTAGGAGAACTACCAATTTGTATTGCTTTAGAGTGAGCAACTCAATCGGGCGCATCCCAGAAGTTTCCGTGCCAGGAAATTCACAGAGCAGAAACTTGAGTGGCAGCTCTGTTGCTAATGACACTGAAGCTTCTAAATGCCAGTGAATCTCAAAAGTCTGGGACTTCTCCTGATGTCACTGGAACTATATTACTGTGTTGTTTTGGACACAAAATCACATTTCATATGGTAAAAGAGTGATATTAAAATATTTATCTTTGAATAGCAATGAATTCTACAATCTAAAAGGGAGATGCATATATATATGTAGTGTAAGCACCTGACAATTCGGTTTTTCTGATTGTGAAGTTAAGTGCCTGACATTAGGCTTCTGATTGCAGAGGCATCCACTTCAAAGACATGCATCTGAAATAAACATACTGCCAGCTACACAACTAGATAAACAGCCAGGCCACAGACGTGAAGTTCCCTGTTTTAGAGATCTCTGGTTGACTTAGGTAACTGACCATCTAACTGCTTGCTTTTTTTCCCTTCCCTTACTCTAATTTCTGCTCTTATATTTTAAATTCACTCATAAGGAGTGAACCCGAGACCCTAGGTGCCCCACCCTCAGCCCCAGGCTTGTACACTCTCTTTCTACTGGCAACCTCACTGTGTGGCCCCGAGCATGTCTTATGCCCTTAAAAATATGTGAGTAATAAACTTTGTTTTTTCAAAGTTCCTTGATGGTAGTTGCTGGGGTGCATCTCGTAATCACAGTAACAATCACAAGGGTCTCAGTCCAGCCACAACATTGGCTCTGAAAGGGGAAATGTCTGTGGGGACTCGCCACAAATAGCAAAGGGATAGGTGAGTGCTTCCAGTATTCCTGGCCAATAGTCACTACTGATAATGTGAGACTGACCCAAAAGAAAAATAGTATAGAATCCTTTGAACTCTGGCTATGACAGGCATAAACCCTTTAATTACTAAGTCTTGGGGCACCTGGGTGGCTCTGTCGGTTAAGCCTCTGCCTTCAGCTCAGGTCATGATCTCAGGGTCCTGGAATCGGGCCACGCATCGGGCTCTCTGCTCAGCAGGGAGCCTGCTTCCCCCCCCCCCCGCCTACTTGTGTTCTCTCTCTCTCTCTGTGTGTGTGTGTGTGTGTGTGTGTCAAACAAATAAATAAATAATCTCAAAAAAAATTACTAAGTCTTGGGGCACCTGGTTGGCTCAGTGGGTTAGAGCCTCTGCCGTTGGCTCAGGTCATGGTCCCAGGGTCCTGGGATTGAGCCCCCCATCAGCCTCTGCTCGGCAGGGAGCCTGCTTCCTCCTCTCTCTCTCTCTCTGTTTGCCTCTCTGCCTACTTGTGATCTCTGTCAAATAAATAAAATCTTAAAAAAAATTACTAAGTCTTGATTGGGTCCAAGAGCCAAAAGGAGTGTTTAAGGGAAGGTCAGTCAAGGGTGTGAGGACCTAGGATAGTGGCTGACTATTCGACTGGTAAAGATTTACCACTGTACGTGAACTAATCAGCAGCCCTGATTTTTAGTTTAACCTCATGTACTCTTATTCCTGTTTATTTCTAATCAGCCTCTCATTCAGAATATAACATGTGGTTCAACTTGCCTGAGAACTCAAAATCTTCCTATTCAAGTAATGGATTATATACCACATGACGTATCAAAACTTAGAAATAATTTTATTCAATCTTCTTAGTAAACTGGCAATGTTTTAACAATAAAATCCTAGGATTTGAAAAGTTAAAGGGAAGCAAAGTTGTATGATAGACATAATGAGATCTGTTCTCAAATCTAGGTTCTTTCACAAGATAGCTGGGTGAGGGTCAAAAAGAGAAATAGTAGTACTTCAATTTCCTCTGCTATAAATTAAGAATTCTACCTCACAATGTAGATCTTAAACAGATTAAGTTAGATAATGTATTAGCAAATAAAGCAAACCTACTCTTAAAGAAAGATGGGTATTTAAAGATTCTCACAGCAGGGGCACCTGGGTGGCTCAGTGGGTTAAGCCTCTGCCTCTGACTCAGGTCATGATCTCAGGGTCCTGGGATCGAGCCCCACATCGGGCTCTGCTCAGCAGGGAAACTGCTCCCCTCTCTCTCTCCACCTGCCTCTGCCTACTTGTGATCTCTCTCTCTCTCTGTCAAATAAATAAGTAAAATCTTAAAAAATAAAAAGATTCTCACAGCAATACCATTTTCTAGTGTTAATGTTATTTCTTGACAAATAATTAAGTGTTCCACTCTTTAATCTAATCTCTCTTGCGAGATTTTTCCCTTATTTAGTCTTTTTAGGTCCACTGCCTCATGTACTTTACTGCACATGAATCACCTAGGGATACTTTAAAACTATAGATGTTGGTTCCTTAGATCCAGAATGAGCTCTGAAGTTTAGCCTTTCACACCAGCTCAGTGTCTGTCTGGACTAGCAACCTCAGCCTCACATGGGAACCTGTAAGACATGCAAATACGCAAGCACCACCCAAGACTTACTAAATCAGGAACTCTGGACATGGGGCTTGGAATCTGTTTTAACAAGCCTTCAGGGTAAGTCATACGTAGCGTCAAGGTTGAGAACTGGGGTTCTACAATGAGGGTTCTCAACTTTGACTTCCCATCAGAATCACACAGGAAGCTTTCTAAATTTGCAGTGCTTAAGTGGCCCTCCAGACAAACTATATCATAGGCTATGGGGTGGACTGAGGCATGCATATTTCTGAAAAGTTCCAAGGTGAGGGGCACCTGGATGGCTCATTCATTTAAGTGTCTGCCTTCAGCTCAGGACATGATCCAGGAGTCCCACGATCAAGCCCTACGAAGGGCTCCCTGCTCAGTGGGGAGTCGGCTTCTCCCTCTCCCTCTGCAGCGTCCCCTGCACCTTCTTTCTTTCTCCCTCACTCCATCTCAA
Source organism: Lontra canadensis (assembly GCF_010015895.1). Lineage (NCBI taxonomy): Eukaryota > Metazoa > Chordata > Mammalia > Carnivora > Mustelidae > Lontra > Lontra canadensis. Next base: position 5,317,998 of record NW_022631080.1, on the reverse strand, counting down.
ATAAATAAATAAAATCTTTAAAAAACAAAACAAAACGAAACTTCCCAGCTGATTCTGGTTTCCAGTCATGAGCAACACTGCTCTGAGGGTTAGGGGGAGTACCACCATATCCATTTGGTAGATAAGGAATTTAGAGGTTTCTTTCATTTGGCTTAAATTTTAATTTTCAATTACTCATGTTAACTCTCCCATAAAACAGCTAAATTTTTTTCTTTTGTTCTAAAGTTATTTGAATTAAATGTGGGTACTAGCTAGGAAAGATATAATCAGTTTTAAGTATAATAGATACGTGTTAAGTATTTACAGGATTTAAAAAAATGTATAGAGTACCTCAGAGTCCTGACGTGCCACATTGCTAATTATGAACCTTCAATTTGTGTTTGCTATTTTAACAATGAGACACTACTACCTCAGATTAACCTTCAGGTCACCTGAAACATGCAAGTGAAATCAACTCTTGAATTTACAGAAGTAAACATGCTGTTTGAAGTTATTCATAGGAAAATATTAAGCTGTCTTTGGCATCCTTAGAATTTCTTTGAAATTAATCTCCAAAGCCATAACTTTCATTCTTTGCAAGGTCTAGACAGTGAACTTACAAAGCAAAAAAATGGCAAGACTTCATTCTCATAATTTTAAGATCCTTCAAGATGTAATTTTCCCTTCTCCTCAACCTGTTGTGCAAAATAAGGGATTACAACATTCTGGCACCTCTTAATCAATTTGTTCCCCTTGTGAATTCCCAGATCAGACACATTTTCAAACATAAAAACAAACATCAATACTGAAACACAATATAAGTGATTTGGAGACTCTCCAAAGCAATTCTTAACCTTATGACAACTGTCCTGCCCCCATCCCTTCTTTCCCTCACCCCAGGGTGGATCTAATCACTCTTTTAATAGAAGAAAGCCCCTGTATCTGGAGTAGCCACTGGGATCATTCTGGAGATCTAGAATACTGATTTTAAAACTCATACCACTTCGGCAGCACATATACTAAAACTAGTACCAATTCTAGAACACTTATTCAGTTATTGCAACATGCTGGCACAGGGACTGTTCTAAGCAATTTATATGTAGTTGCTCATTAAATTCTCATAATCACCATCTGCTCAAATATCACATCCTCAGAAATGTTTTATCTGTCTGATATATGGAGGTATCCTTTACTTTCTATCTCATTAAAATCATATAATTTCCTTGTTAGTTTGTGACATGGTATTATTTATCAATTTTTATCTCCTCCATTACAATGGAAGCTCCATGAGGCCAGAAGCTTTGTTCTGACCTCAGCGCCAGAAAAAAACCAGGCTTATTTTTGCTACTTTGTAAATACTGAATGAATGAATGAGAAAAAAAATCTACTTGAGAACCAAGAAGGCTTTTCATGAAAAAAGGGATAATTTTGGAAGCACAAGATTTTGGTGGTAGGGAATGACTGGCTGACCTCATTGCCACTCAAAGTCATGGCCACTACCTTTTTTCACTGGCTCAGAACCAAGCAATGGGTCTTCCTGTCATTCAAGGTAAAAGTCCAAATCCATACAACAACCTCAAAGGCCCCACTGGGTCCAGTGCTACTGTTACCTTCCCAACCCTTTCTCGTAAATGCCTCCCTTGGGCTCGTTCTACTTAGGCTACACAGGCCTCTTTGTAAGCATTCATCCTGATGACCGTGCATCAGCTATTCCCTTAGTCTGAAACGATATTCCCAGGTATCTTTCTAACTCGACCGTCTGCTTCCCATCTCTCAAATCCCACCCTCTTAAGGGAAACACTCCTTATCATCCTATATTTTACTGAAACCTAGTCACTCCCTCTCTGGTACTCCCTAGGACCTGACCTGGCTCTTTGTTTTCCTAAAGCCTCCATCAGTAATCACACACCAGACCTACCCTTATTATTGTCTCTTTCCCCCTGCTAGACTCCAGGCTCATGTTCTGATCTCTGAAGTAACCCCTAGCACTTAGAATAGTGTCTGGTAGGTGTCTGGTACATGGCGAACATTCAGTAAATACTTGTTGAATAAAGGAATAAATGAATGAATGTCTCAGTCATTACTCACAATATCAGAGTGCCAACTGATAATAGTGTTAAAGATATTTGGGTGACTGGATCAGAACCTTGCTTTCAAGGCCACTCCTGACTCTGGGCTGCACTGAATTACCCAGACATTCTTATTTCTCAGCTCCAATTTAAATGTTTATCACTCACCCAAGACAGAGGTAATTATGATTTCTAAAACTCTATCTTCTCCATACTTATTTTATATTGATGATTTTCTGATTAGGGGCTACCTACAGACATTTTAGACATTCACTAATTTTACCAATAATCAGCTAATACTTTCTCTTCAAGGTAGATTACGTCTTAGGATGCTTTCCTTAAATCTTATACCTATGTAAGGGAATTCCTGTTATCCTATCGAGGTGATTTTTCTTTATCTACTCCCTAATTCTATAGATATAACTTATTTAAGACCTATATATGTTCTAGGGAGCCTGGGTGGCTTAGTCATTAGGCGTCTGAGACTATTAGACCTATAATACTCTGGGGCCCCTGGGTGGCTCAGTGGGTTAAAGCTTCTGCTTTTGGCTCAGGTCATGATCCCAGGGTCCTGGGATCGAGCCCCACATCGGGCTCTCTGCTTGGCAGGGAGCCTGCTTCCCTTCCTCTCTCTCTGCCTGCCTCTCTGCCTATTTGTGTCTGTCAAATAAATAAATAAATAAAAATCTTTATAGACCTATAATACTCTTTGACCACATCACCACCCTTCCCATAGATACACAACCTCCATTCCCAGATTTTGTGGGGAATTCAGAGAAAAGGCAAGTAGGGTGTGCAACCACTGACATGAAGACACATGAGTGTGGAGGGGGCCATTATTAGTGGCAGCAAGCGCATTAGCAAGAAAAATAGTGGCTATAATTTATAGCTCTTGGACCAGCTAATCAACCCAAATGTGACAAAGTCTAAAGAAGGAAACAAAGTAAGAACACATTCTTAGGCCCTAAGGGGAACCAAAGTATGAAATGGTCTTACATGAGTAAAAGAAAGCAAAGCATGAAGGAATGAGTGTTTTATTTTGTACTGAACCCATGTGCTCCAATATGGACAAATCGGATGCAAAAAGGAAAAAAAAAAAAAAGGATTCAATTTAGCATGATCCCTGACAAGTGCAATTTGTCCTTTGAGATTTTACTTGGGAACCTATGTAGCTATCCCTGATTTACCCGCTGCCCCAAGACATTATTTGCTGCTCCTACTGTACTGCCTTCTGTATTCACTTCTTGGCACCAAAGAGTATATAAAAAACACTTATTTAAAGTCTACCCTTACTACACTGACCTCCATCAAGGAAGGGCCCCTTTCTAATCCATCTTTTCTTACCCAAAAGATTGGGCGGAGCACACATGGATTACCCACAATAAATAGATGAAAACAAATAAAAGAATAAAATGTATTCCAAAGAGAAATTCTGAAGTGAGAAAGAAACTCTTGAGGAATTTCTTGGTGGAAGACTTCATTTATCTCAATACCATCAAAGGTGGAAAGTCTACAGAAAGAAAGGCAAAGACAGCTGTGGAGCTGAGAAGGGACAGAAGACCTGGTCATATGTTCTATGGGAAACTAGATAAGGAGTTAACAATGAATGCATCAGTAAAGGGATTTACCAGAACTAAAGTTCCTTGGAGTGCGTATGATTCTTGTTCATCTGGGTGCATGGGAGAGCCTTTTGTAGCCCATCCATGGTTTTCAATGTTTCTAAATTACTTCTAAAAGCTCTGTTTATCTCAAACTTGCAGAAGGTTGAAATGGAGCTTAGCAGAAAGTAAGGTAAGAATGGTGGGGAAATCCAGGTAAGAGAAACCAGTCTCAAGGCCAAAAGGAAACACACAACAAAAAGAAAAGATAAAAAAAGATAATCAAATATAGCAACCCCTCCTTTAGAGGCTGTTTTCGGGTCTCCTTACTGTCCTATTTGCTGACCAAAAGTGAACACTAGCACAGTCAAGTCTATTCGTGCTTCTGTAAGAGGCGTTTGTACCTTTGTCCCAGAAGCAATCTTGTCCACTTAGTATTGAGTCAAACTATTGCCTTCCTTACCCTGTTAATGTGGTCTAAGGCTTCATTAGCTTTAAGACACTCATGGATAAATTATTCATGGTTTTTACAGGTGAGTTCACAGGTCCACCTTACATAGTGCTTTGGGCTAAGTGTGAATTTGTGGACTGGAGTGCAGTAAAGTGAAACTTTCATGAACAAGGTTGGTACTGTACAGAAAGACAGAGTGTCTCCCAGGACAGAGGCACAGAGTTCAGCGCTTGATAGGAGCCTAAAGCAAAACCATTAAAAATTTGTTTTTAAATATCAACAAAAGACAGACCATTAGCATCAAAAGAGAAAAACGGGAGTCCAAGTGGTATAACTTAGATGATTTTATCCACCTATATATGCAAGAGACACAGAAAGTGGAGTTCTGGAGAACTCCATGAGCTGTGTCCTAGATACGGCCACACTCTGCTCTGCATGCAACATTTCAATAGCATCTATCTCCCCTTCTAATTCATAACACAGAAATCAATCCTTTGACTACGAATATACCAAATAGTAACAACCCCCCTACAAGTCAATAAATGATCACACTGAATACATACACTGACTCTCATCTTTAGTGTACAATTCTCTCTAATGCTACTTTTCACTACAAACGTTTTTAACAAATTATATTGCTTGACCCATTAGCCTCTTACAACCTGGGGAATCAAATCATCTCAGGGTGTAACTAAAAGTGGAATTTCTGATCCTACAAGCTACGAAATCCAGAAACATGTTTTTACCAGGGTATATTTGAATCTCCCCGAGTCTGCTAAAGCAACATGCAACAAAATTGCATTGTTCGGAAACTCGTTATACTGATATTTCTCATTTTCATTTAATACTTATTTTACATTTCCTTGGTTCCAGTTCCTGTCCAGTTATTCAATGATTACTCACTCAGGGAATTTCCCATAATTACAGAGGAGATAGGTTCTGTTATTACCCCCATTTTACGGCAGAGAAAATGGAAAGGCTCTCAGAAGATAACTTCACCACAGTTAAGAGAGCCAGGATTCAAACCCACACAGCCTAGCTGCAGGATATGCTGCTAACCACTTTCAAGCTGTTTCTCACAGGAGCAATGCTACATTTGGAACTTTAATGTAGAATGTCATGTCCAAAGTCATTATTTCAGATGTCACTCCTTTCAATATTTCACAATAGTGTAAAACATAAACTTATCATTCTTCACTGTCAGATACAAAAGAATATCTTACCAGTTATTTCTGTTATCATAGAAAAGAATATCAGTGAAAAATGACACAGGTTTATTTGATCTGAAGCTGAGGTGGCAGGTGAGTGCTGCATTCATTCCACTGGGAGACCCTCTGATGACTCTGCCTTTTGGCAACGTCACAGAAAGAGGATGAACCTCATCACCATCAAAAAGTCTTGCTGTGGGAATCTGGACACATAACGTTGAATCTCTGTTTGAAATAAAAAAAAAACCTCAAAATACATGCAAGTAACTGGATTTAAATGTGTCTTCCTCTGGTTTTTGAATCATTGGAAAAATTAAGCAAGAAATATTTGCAATAATATGCCCAATTATTAAAAATATTTTTGCATCATCTCTTATTTTGTCACAATATAGGTAAGAACGATAATATATTAATGTGACCACATAAGATGATCCAAACTTCCTTCTGACCTCTATGAATTAAAAAAGAGGATTAAAACACCTGACTAAATACGTGTTTTTATCAATAGCCATGATATAACTAGTATTGTCCTTGAATATATCCTTTAAAAAATTTACCAAAACTTACCAATTTGATAGCTAAAGCTTTAATGCATATAGACTAAATATAATACTCAGAGATGCATATACACACACAAAAAATTTTAATGTGGATACTATTAAGCACTTCTATACATGTCACGAATAGTTTCTAATCATTACAACTAAAAAATTCTGCTTAATCTTCACATATTTCATTATATACCTATAATTTATTTAGCCAATCTAAAGTGTTCATGATTTCTAATACCACAGTATGTAGAATTAACCTTTAAATCTACACTTGATAACTTTTAGTCATCAGTAAATATTTAGCCATATTACTTTTAAAATTTGATTATATGTGTAGGCTCCTATAACAAATAAGAAGTGTTATCAAATGGGAATCATATTTCCCTACTACGTTAATTACAATGAAGATCATTCATCTAATTAGCTAAAAAAAGTAAAGAGAGATATCAACTCCAATTACTTAAACTGATATGGTTCGTTGAATAAAAAATTAAAAATGTAATTTACAAATCAGGTTTGCATCCAATTTTGTTGTTAATAAGGTAGCTATGTGTCATTTGGTAAGTTATTAATGCTGTTGGTCTTATTGTGCATACAATGAGAAGACTGGGTTATATCATGTCTACAGTCCCTATTACATGTTCCTTTCATTATACCGTATTTTTCAAGATCCAAATTTTGACTTGAGATCATTTTAAAATTGATATCTTTATACATTCATTCAAAATTTGAAAGAGTAAACCATTAATCCACTTATTAGACAATGTTTCTTGATTAAAAAAAAAAACTTTTTAGCACAATATAATTCAAGCCACTTCTATTTTCTGTTTAAGTGACAAAGACTAGTATCTGCTTATAAGATAGGGTCTTGAAAGAACTGGGAAACCTAAAGTTGTCCAGTTAATGTTGAGAAACTACACTCCTGTCACCAAATTGCATTCAGAGCAAGCTCTAAAGTATACATAAGCACACATCATATCTTGCAGGCCAAATGTTAGAAACTAGAGGCTGCTTTGGGCTCCACAACTTGAATGATACCCATTTATTTTCAACCATCACATCACACTTGGAACTTTTTTCACTGGACCTCAGAATACTTAACTATAAAATAAGAGACTGAATGAAGAAGCTCTGGGGTAGCTACATGATCTAGAAGTTGATGAAAATAATGCTTACAGGCAATTTACACTGGTGCACAAACCCTCACATTTTGTATCACTTTAGCATGTCAACTAGCCACTCTATATATCTACATCTTTATAGATAGGCTTATATTTCTAAATAAAAATTAGTTTGGCTAATTAATAAAGTAAAGTAACTTTGGCTTTCCTTTTTTGTTGTTTTATATAAAGGATATCAATATACAGAGTCTTTCTTGAGTTTCAAAAAAAATTTTACCTCAATAGTTTGTTTCTAAGAGCTCTGAGTTGTCTCATGAGCTGAGGTTCATCCACTTCACAGCTATAGCTAGATTCACGTACACATATATCACAAATTATAATCCTTTTACCGGCCACAGGACATTTGTGCAGTTCCCAGGTTTTGCTGTTCTGAATAATGCTACTATGAAATAATTTCAAACATATAATACATGCATGCAAGAGTTTTTCTTGCATATACTGTGAAGTGGAATTACTGGGCTGTGAAATATGACGATATTACACTTTGCGTATTATTATCCAGTGTGGTCCTAACTCATTGACATTGTGAATAGGACCTGACTTCTTAATGTTTATCTACCTATGACAGGCAAAATGCTTATTTTAGTCTCCAATTTTCATTTCCAAATCTACAAAAAGGTCAGTTATATGCTTTCAGATGTTCATTACCCATTTATGAATCCTCTTCTGTGAAGTACTTATCAGGAGTTTTTTTGTCAACATTTCTTTTGAGTGATTTGATATGTTTCTAACTAAATTTATCAGTCATTTATTTTATTCTTAGCATGATTTCAAGTCCTATTTAAGAAATTCTTCTCCTCCCACAGATGTTGAAATTGTTTCCCAAAATATTTTTTAAATTTCTTCCTTTCACATTTAAGACATCAATCCATTTGTAATGGATCTTTGTGTATTGTGTGAAACAGAAATCCAGTTTGAAATATTCCACACAGATAATCAATTGTTTCAGCACCATTTACTGGATAGTATCCCGTTTTCTCCACAGACTGTCAATACCATTTTTATCAAATATTCACTACCTATTCATATATGGGCTTTCTGCAAGTCTCTTTATTCTATTCCTTTGATCATTTTTATCTATTGGCACACCACTACCATATTGGTTTAATCTCGATATTTGGTAAGGCAAGCCCTTCTTATCTTATTCTTCTTCAGGAATGGCTTGGCTATTCTTTTTCTTTTTTTTCAAAAAGATTTATTTATTTATTTGAGGGGGGGCAGGGGAGAGCAGGAGAATGGGGGGAGTGGCAGAGGGAGAGGGAGAGACAGTGCCAAGCAGACTCGATGTTGAGTGCAGAGCCCAATGTGAGGCTCGATCTCACGACCCTGAAAATTCAAGACCTAAGCTGAGATCAAGAGTTGGAGGCTTAACCAACTGAGCCACCCAGGCACCCCAGGGCTATGTATTTTAAATAGTGAACCTATATGTGTCTATTTTGATGAACGACCTTCATAGCTTTAAAATTTTACCTGTAGATTCTTTTAATTTCCTATATGTAAAATCATCTAATCCTTACATATTTTCTCTTAATTTCATGCATGGACTATGTTTTTCAGGAAAATGTATTAGAGAGGCAGTGATAATAGGCATCCTTGCCTTTTCTTTTTTATTTAAATGGAATTAATTTATGTTCCAGTAGCCATGGTAATGTCTCTTCTAGATACATGATAGAAAATTTTAACAATTTAAGGGATATCTCCTTTATTCCTGATATTAAGAGTTTTATCATAAATGGTTTTGGAATTTTACCAAATGCTTTTCTTCTGCAACTATGGAAATGATCATGTCATTATTCTCTTTAATTTGTAAATGTGGGAGATGAAATACAAAGGTATTTTAGGTTTTCTAACATTAGCCAAATCTTATAACACTGGGGTATAACCACTGGGATGTCATGATTTATTAAGAGATTTGTATTATATATGTAATATACATTATATTAATAAGTATATATAGTTTAATTCACTAAGGATTATTGCATCTATAGTCATAAAAGAGATTGGCCCATAATTTATTTTTCTCATACTGTAATTATCTGATTTTATAATAATATTTTGACTTCAAAAAATAGAGTACATCATATCTTTTTCTCTTGTCTAGAATTTCTACAAGGTTTGAGAAACCAGTTTCTTGCAAGTTTAGTAAAACTTGCCCATAAAAATATCAGAAGATGGTTATTTTCCTTGTAAGGAGATTTTAAATATTGATTCAAAGTCTTTCAACTTTCTATGTATTACCAGTATGGTTTTACTAAATTATATTTTTTCTACAGGGGTGCCTGGGTGGCTCAGTGGGGTAAAACCTCTGCCTTTGGCTCAGGTCATGATCCCAGGGTCCTGGAATTGAGCCCCACAACGGGCTCTCTGCTCAGCAGGGAGCCTGCTTCCCTCTCTCTCTCTGCCTGCCTCTCTGCCTACCTGTGATCTCTGACAAATAAATAAATAAAATCTTAAAAAAAAAAAGATTACATTTATTCTACAAACATCCCATTTCATTTAAGTTTTCAAATGTGCTGGAATAAATTTCCTCATAGTATTTTCATTATCTCATTTTTCTCCACTGGATATATAATATGCCCCATTATTCTTAATACTATTTAGTTGTATCTTCTGTCTTTTTGTTCCTTATCAGTATCACTGTATCAGTACCCACTATATTAGTTTTTCAAAGAACCAACTTTTGGGTTCAGTGAGCCTATCTTCTATACACTTGCTTTCTATTCCTTTAATTTCTACTTTTTCATTTTATCTACATTCTACATCCCTTAGGTTTAATCTATTATTATTAAGCTGAACACTTGAAACTTCTAATCATTTTTTATCTACTATCAGCATTTAAGACTACACATCTTCATCTAAGTACCATTTTTCCTGCATTCCGTAAGTGTATTTATTCGTTTATTGCTTAACCACTGGAATTTAATATAACAGATGGAGTTAACTCAACACAGATGCAGGCCTAATTGTCTAAAGAAAACAACAGAAGTGACTATGTGTTTCAAGATAAGTTCTCAAATTTAATACTCAAACACTATTTATATCAGGGAATGTTATCATGTTTTGATGCATGGTACTTTAATTATTATTTATTTGCAGAATTCAGTATTATATCTTCTTTGATTCCCCATAGTACATTCTTCTAGGGGGCCCTGGCTGGCTCAGCCAGTTGAGTGTCCGACTCCTGATTTTGGCTCAGGTTATGATCACAGGGTCATGAGATTGAGCCCCTCTGTCAGACTCTGCTTGAGATTTTCCCTCTGCCCCTCCCCAAATCACGTGTGTGTGCGCATGCGTGCAATCTCTCTCTCTCTAAAATTAAATTAAAAAAACAAAATGAGTTTTTTAAAGTTCCAAATGTATGGCAGATCTGTTAATATTTTAATGATTTTAAAATTATAATTATTATCAGAAAACATTGTATATATATGATGTCAATTTTTAAAAATGTGTTACATTTGAGGGGCACCTGGGTGACACATTTGGTTAAGCATCCAACTCCTGGTTTCAGCCCAGGTCATGATCTCAGGATTGTGGGATTGAGCCCTGAGTCAAGCTCCATGCTCAGTGGGGAGTCTGCTTGGGATTCTTTCTCCATCTCCCTCTGTTTACCCCCTATCCTACTCATGTTCTCAACAAAATAAATCATCTTTTTAAAAAAATATTGTTAAATTTGAATTATAGAATGATACACTCTCAATTTTTGTAAATACCTCCTATATGGTTGAGAAAAATGTCTACTCTGTAACTGCAGGGTGTGGTACTTTATAGCACTATTTTTAATACGACTTTTAGTATTTTAATAATATTAGTATTAAATGAATTAGGCTTTTAAAACACCATTTCCAAGTTTTCTTTATCAATACATGTATTTTTGTCTTTTGGACTTATCAATAATTGAGATATGTGTTGAAACATCCTACAGTGATGAAGGACTAGTCAATTTCCCTGTATTATTTTAATTTGGGGTTTATATACTTTAGTTGTGCATACAATTTTAGAATTCTGATAGTTTCCAGGTGAGCTGCACCTTTTAAAATTAATGTATTTTTAATATTAAAAATACATTTTACCTCTTAAATAAGGTTATCACATGTAAAATTAATACTGTTATCCAAGTTTCTTATGGTTATTCTGCTGTAACTGCTCCTAACATTTCAGTTTGGTGGTTCTCAACTGGGAGTGGTTCTGCATCCCAGGGGACATGTAGCAATGCGTGGAGACAATTTTTTTTCTGTCATAACTGGGGGAGGATGCTATTAGTTAAAGACCAGGGAGGCTGCTAAACATCCTACTATGTACAAATTAGCCTCCAGTGAAAAAAAAAGCATCTTTCCCAAAATGTCAACAGTTCTGAAGTTGAGAAACCCTGCTTTACTTCACTCTTTCTTGTCCTTATGTTTCACATATACTTCTTTTAACAGACAGTTGTATTTTTTTTTTCTTATTTACTCTAACATTCTCCATCTTTTAACTAGTCAGAGTAACTTATTTACATTTAATGGTCTTACTCAACTACTTAAGAGTTTTTGCCATCATTTTTGTTTCAGTTTTTTCTTGCTTTTTAAAGTATGCATCTCTTTTTCTCTCTTACAAAATTAACCATGATTCTGTTGGTTTCTATAGTGTTTGTATAGTTATATACAATCTTAGGTTTTGTGGATATCCTTAAAAATTTACCCTACATACTTTGTTTAAAAATTCCTGTAAGTTATATTTGGTTCATTTCCAAGTCTGTGTTATATACTTCCATGTTAATTACTAATTTTTATAATGTGATCTTATTTTACAAAATTATTTATATTCTGTGTCTGATAATTCCAATATCTAAATGACTTAAGAGTCTAAATTTCAAGATGGGGGGCGCCTGGGTGGCTCAGTGGTTTAAAGCCTCTGCCTTGGGCTCAGGTCATGATCCCAGGGTCCTGGGATCAAGCCACACATCGGGCTCTCTGCTGCTCATCGAGGAGCCTGCTTCCTCCTCTTACTCTGCCTGCCTCTCTGCCTACCTGTGATCTCTGTCAAATAAATAAATAAAATCTTTAAAAAATAAATAAGTAAATTTCAAGATGGTTGTTTGTACTCTAAATGTAACTCTAAATGATGGTATCTTCCCTCCTTATAAGTTTTGCAATACTATACTACACTCATGTCTGGTTGACAGCAATTGTGGAAACTGAAATATGAGCCAAAACTGAGGACGGCTTCATTTAGAAGAGAGGTTCACAAAGTGTGGTCCATGCATCAGCAGTGTAAGCATCATCTGGAAACTTCCTAGAAATACAAATTATTACATACCATTCCAGGCTTCCTGAATCATAAATTCTGGGGATGGGAAGCAACAACTTTTGTTTTATAAAGCGTCTCAGGTGATGCTGATATACACCAACATTTAAGAACCACTGGTCTAGAAAAGATTTGCTTGCTTCTTCTGAAAGGTGGAAGGATTTACTCACATGAACTATTTTAGCCTCCTCCAGTGTCACCGGGTTAATCCAGGAATTTGAGATTATTTTCCTACCTTGAAGAAGTTGCCTCAGGTTTTAAGAACAAGCCTACATTTCGCAGATTATTATAGCACACCACTCCTACTCTGGTTTCTGCTTATAAATATGTACTGATTTGGTCTAGTTTGATTTGAACCCTTTGGAAACCTCCCATATTCCTCAGATGCCAGTAATTAATTAATTACCTAATTAATTAATTAAACACACACATAATTTACTTGTTTTGTAATGCAAGGGTACATAATGTATCTAGGGCAATATGCTCTTAGGGTTTGGGCTGTTGATAAATTTTTTTAAAAATGAAAACAGACTGCATTCTGCTATACTATGTACATGTGATAGGCAGAACTCTGAGATTGTTCCCAAGAGCCTTAGTGTACACCCAAACTCTGCATAATTCTCACCCCTTGGGTGGCAGAATGTGTAAATATGATACCACTTTGGTGAATCAGCTGTGTTATACAGCCATGGTAAAGGGACTTTCCATACGTAATTGATATCCCAAGTTAAATGAATTCAAGTAAAGCAAAAGGGAGATTATCATGGGTGGATTAGACCTAATTAAGTAAGATCTTAAAAGAAGGGCTGGAGGTCAGAGAAGTCTGACATATGGTACACTTCTGGCTTTCAATGAGTAAAGTCCCATGATGGGTGGAGGAATGACATGGTTAGGATTTGAGGGTGGCCTCTAAGAGCTGAGAGTGGTCTCAGCCAACAGCGAGCAAGAAAATGATACCTTAGTTCTACAACTAAATGTATCAGTCCTGCCAACAACCAGAAAGACTGCAGGAGGACTGAGCCTCAGATCAGACAGTTGCTATAGTCTGCACCTTGACTTTTCCCTACTGAGACCATAAGCAGTGGATGCAGCTAAACGAACCTGGACTCCTGACACAAAGAAACGATGAGAGAACAAACTGATGTTTTATGGCACTAAGTTTGTGGTAGTTTGTCACACAGAAATAGGAAGCTTGCTTTTCGTACCACAAAGAGAGATGTATCAAAATTTTTTACAAGAAAATAAAATGACTAATTGTGAAATAATTAAGTGGGGTTTAAGAATTTTTAAGTTAAATGAACAGTTAAATATTCTTTGTTTTTTAAATTTTATTTATTTATTTGACAGACAGAGATCACCAGTAGCCAGAGAGGCAGGCAGAGAGAGAGAGAGAGGAGGAAGCAGGCTCCCCGCTGAGCAGAGAGCCCGACTCCAGGCTCGATCCCAGGACCCTGGGATCATGACCTGAGCCGAAGGCAGAGGCTTTAACCCACTGAACCACCCAGGCGCCCCAACAGTTAAATACTCTAACAGTTCATTCCAACTATAGGAACAAGTCATTGCTAAAAACTCACGTAACAAAGAAATAAACAGAAAAGCACATAATCAAAATGTGGTAAATTCACATTAAGCATTTACCTGAAATAGTTTTGAGGTAAAATGTTGATATCCATCACAGTTGTTACACCCAGAGGAACAGGAGTGAAAAATATGAACGGAGGGTCAAACAACAACATGGGTGATTTCACCTCTCCGACCAAACATAACATTCGATAGCAAACTGGATTATCATTTAGATGAATGGGAACATCAGCTGTGTATTTACTAGGATGATCTAATAAAAAACAATTTTAAAAGTATCTTAGATTTTTTCACATATACAAAAAACTTGTACTTAGTTTAAACCTTATTAAATATCAAAATGTGCTATGAAGTTACAGCTCAGCGGAAGATAGATTACCCAGAAACTGGAATTATCCTGCCACAGAACTTAAAACATGTAACGAAGTGTCACTGAATCAAAAATATTCTAAAGTGCACATGCCTGTAAATAGAGCAGGTATCCTTAAAGCAAATTTTCATTATTATTGGAAAATACCTATACCTGGAAGAAACAGTGGAACAGGACTTTTTTTTTTATTATTGTTTTCTGTGCCTTAACAGGAGCTGCCCATCCCTTTACCATATGCAGTGTGAACATGAGGTCAGATAGTTGCCACAAGTATCTCAGGGGACTAGTACTGAGAAATGAGTGTGCCGAGAAGAAAGAAATGTTGTTCCTCCCAGATTTTTAAGTTTATGGAAAGCTACCAGGGTTGACCAGCTGGCTAATTTCACCTGGTAGAGAAAGACAGGAAGGGGCGCCTGGGTGGCTCAGTGGGTTAAAGCCTCTGCCTCCAGCTCAGGTTATGATCCCAGGGTTCTAGGATCGAGCCCCGCATCAGGCTCTCTGGAGCCTGCTTCCCCCTCTCTCTCTGCCTGCCTCTCTGCCTACTTGTGATCTCTGTCTGTCAAATAAATAAATAAAATCTTTAAAAAAAAAAAAAGAAAAAGGAAATTCCCATGTGGCAACTCACTATGAGGAAAGGTAGTCTGTGTTGGAGAAAAGGGCTCAGCATGTGGGGATGCAGGCTAGTCCCAGACAACAGGTCCCATCCCAGCAAGCTGCCAATGCCCTCTTAGACTCAAATGCCAAACAATGTCTCCTAGAGAGGAAAATATGTTCTGGTGAGTATAAACTCAAGGTAATCTTAGAATTCAAAAACAGGACACTGGAATGACCTGGCACAGATCAGGGCCACCAACAGTATCACGAGAGCATTTGATGAGTTCTCTATGATGCATGTTCGATGGTGACACATTGTGAACCATACACAAAAACAATGGAATCAGCGAACTAATCATACCCACTAGATTTCTCTGTGCTGGCTGCCTTCACTTGGTCCAGTCTTTTACTTGTTCATACAGTGTGAGGAGAGGTGGCTGGAGAAGGAAGTGAATTAATGACATCCTACTAACAATGACAGATGAGCCCTGGAAAAACTATGTGAAAACATGAGAGACTATATCCATATCCTGAGCTGAGAAAATGAATTATAGTAGAATTTTTGAGTTTAAAAACACTGTAAATAAAAAACAAACAAACAAACAAAAAACCCAAACCTGTAAATCTATAGAGAAATTGATGAGGGAACAGAAGGCTCGCTGAGGACAAAGCAAAAGGCTGACACCTTGCAACCTCCCCCCCCACCCCCACTCCTGGGTGGGACATATGTGACATTCTTTAGGAATTTCCCACCCATCTTAATGTTAATACCTTGCTAGAGGGCAAAACAACCTAGGCAATGGCAAGGCCTCTGGTATCAGGTATCTTTGTAGGTCCTCTTTAGCATATGAAAGTTCTATTGAAACCTCCCTTTTCCTTACTTCCCCCAACCCCTGGGTATATAACCTGCCATCCCTCACAACCCCAGGGCAGCAGCTCTTCCTCCCCAGGGGTCCTGTCCCTAGTGCTTTAATGAACCACCATTTTGCACCAAAGATGTCTCAAGAATTCTTTCTTGGTCATTGGCTCCGGACCTCACCCCACCAAACCTCATCTATGTTCTAAAACTTCATCAAAATGATGGTTTCATTTAATAAATCTGATATTATAAAAATTATTTGGGGGGAATGAAAGTCAAGTTCATTACTTCTGAAGTTAGGCAAGGGTGTTTTTTTTTGTTTTTTTTTTTTAAGATTTTATTTATTTATTTGACAGACAGAGATAACAAGTAGCCAGAGAGGCAGGCAGAGAGAGAGAGAGAGAGAGAGAGAGAGGAGGAAGCAGGATCCCTGCTGAACAGAGAGCCCAATGCGGGGCTTGATCCCGGAACCCTGGGATCATGACCTGAGCCGAAGCCAGAAGCTTTAACCTGCTGAGCCACCCAGGCGCCCCTAGACAAGGTTTTAATTAGGACTTACTGAATTCTGAATTTTGAATGGGCAATTTTGAGCTTATATATATTTCTGGATATCACACCTGGTAAATGTTTCTGGGGTCATGGAGAAGGGCATTCCCTGTGTAACCTAAGACTACTAGAGATTCAGTAACATATTTTTCTAAGCTCAGGTGGGTCTTCTCTCTCATCTGAGATGTAAGTTATATAAATGTGTTACAGACATGTTTTTCTTAAGAGTAAGGTTGAAATCCTAAGAGGGCAACTAATAGACTTGACTGCTTAGGCTTAGCTCCATACTGAAGGAAAAGCCAAATGGAATACTAATTATTTCCTCCTAGATTATCTATTTTACTTCATCTAGATAAAAATGTTGATATAGGCGTAAAGGAGAAGCTCTATACAGAAATACATCCGGTGGCTTTAGCTAGACTGGCTTTCCTATAATTTCTTTCAGGACTACATAATAGAAACTGAGAAGAAATACAAAGAAATACATAATGAAACCTAATTACTTTTACAAAATAAGCTTCAGAATGAGGAGTATATGTGATTTTTCTATTATATTTTCAGAGTTCTAAACAGAGATAATAAAAGATGAAACATTTTTCAAATCTATCAATCACAGTACTCTACGTACTATTTCTTGCACATAAAACTAAAATGATCATAAAATGCCTCACTGGAAAAAAAAAAAAGATGTCATGCTAATAGATGTACCAGGACACTGAGCTAAGGCAACACAGTGCTAATAGCATATTACTGAGAAAATATACAGCTGAATGAACTCTAAAAAGCATAAAAGCCATAATAGGTTCTTATCATGCCTTTTCTGTTGATAACATTGCTAGTTCTTGGTATTTTCTTTCGATTGCCACATTTGTTCTAGATATGTAAAACAGTACCATCCCAAAGATTCTCAGGCAAGTGATTTACAGAAGGCATGCCCTCAGGAAGAACCTGTAGGTAAAGGCAGAAGCAAAACAGAGGGCAAGAAGATATGAAAAGTAGTGGTTTTAAAATCCAGATTCAGACTGATTCCACAGGCAGCTATGGGATGGGAAGTCACCAGAGGTTGGCCCGGCTGAGGGAGAGGTAGTTGGACCAGCTGAGGTAGTAGAGCTGGTAAAGCTTACCCTCCTAGACACCTCTTCATGGAGCATCTTCCTTCCGTCAAGGAGAACCTTCTAGAGAAAGGGACAGATATAACCTGTCAGAAGCCAATACCCACAACTGAGAGATGGATGGAAAAAGCCAGTAATGGGAATCTGGATAGGCCCAAACAGCATACCAGACACTGAAATTCTGATGTTGCTTTTTAAGTAAGAATAATTAAGAAGAATGACAGGTAAGCTATTGTAACACCCTTTTAAATAGAAAAAAATAGCCTGGAAATGGCATTTGGTGTGATTCTTTAGTTATGGCATATGAACTATAAAGATATTGAAGCAGATGCTTTAAATTAATGACAAATACCAGTATAGAGTTCCTCAAAAAGGAGAAAAAGATGTGTTTCCAAGCATCTTCCTGCTGTTCCTTTGCTTCAGTCTGCTTAAAGTTGTTGTCAATACCCTCACTTCCTGAAGCTCATTACCAGAAAAACTCTATTTTTTTTATGCAGCAGAGATTCTCAAGTTGGGAATGTGCCCCCTGGGTCGTGAAACCCTGAGGCTATTTTCATGAGAACTGAGAACAATCTTATTCAAGGAAAGTTAGAGTCTAACCACCTAAATTAGATTCAAGAACAGTGGTTTGGATTCAGATGGGATTGGAGATTTGCTTTGAGCTCAGTATGGGTCACATATTCTATCACAGCCCCAGCCACCGTCCTTGTGGCAGTCCAAGGAAGAGATAAGAAAGGGGAAGTGAAAAGTAAAAACCACCTCACTAAAACTGACAGTGTAAGGCAGCCTTGCTTGGTGGTCTAGCCCTGTGGAGTAATGTAGATCTACCCTACTTTAGGTGATATTTATGGCAAAGGATGCATCTATAAGGCAAAGAAAAAAAAAAACAGAATGCGACATAAAGCCCCCCCGACCATGGCTTGGGATAAGAGGCTTATCACAGTCAGATTACAAGGAAAGAAAAGGACAGAAGCAAAGTATAATCTGTTTCTAATGCCTGCTAGAAGAAAATGGCAGATGCTACATTTAGGCTACAGGATAGCCCAAAGAACAACGTCAAGATCTCACCAATATAACTGAAAAAAATCCTAAGTTAATAATAAATGATCCATACACACACACAAAAATTTGTCAACAGAAACTCCCTGAGAAAGTTCAAGCATTGGACATATATACATATGAACATACCTAAAAAATGTATGTGTGTGTGTGTGTGTGTGTGTGTGTGTTATAGAATTGAAAAATAACGACGACTGAAATGAAAAATGAAAAATTCACTAGAGGGATTCAACAGATTTGAACTAGCTAAACAAAGATTCAGCCAAAATGAAAAAATGTCAGTTGAATTTATTCAGTCTAAGGAATAGAAAGAAAGAAGGCTTTGATTTATCTTTGGCTGAAGATGGTATTTAAGCCTGAATTCTAAGCCACCTCTGAGACTTATTCATTTTCCCCTGAGTTATCTCCCATGTATACATAAACTATATATGTATACATGAAATACACACGTTAATAAACTTGTTTTCCAAAAAAGAAAGAAAAAAGAATGAAAAATAAACAGAGCCTCAGAAATCTATAGGGCATCATGAAGAACACTAATATATGCAAAATAAGAACCCCTGGGATGGAGAAGAGATGGAGAGGGGGAAACACTGCTTGAAGAAATAAGGGACAAAACATCCAAAATTCAGTTTTAAATTTTTAATTAAAAATTTAATTTAAAAAATTAATCTAAACATGTAAACATTTCAGTGAACTGAAGCAGCAATCAAAAAACTTTTCACATATAACAGCCAAAACCCAAATGTACTCATTGGTGACATCTACTAAACATTTTGGGAAGAATTAATATCTATCGTTATATAAATATCTTTCTGTTAATATGTATGCACATGAATACTTCCCAAGACATTCTCTAAGACAATGGTAAAAGAAATGAACACTTCTGTTTATGGCCAATTGATTTTTGAATAAGGGTACCAAGACAATTCAATGAGGAAACAATATTCTTTTCAATAAATGACACTGGGACAAGTAAATATACCTGTGCAAAAGAATGAGGATGGAGTCCTACCTTACACCACATTAAAAAAAATAACTCAAAATAAGCTATAGACTTAAATGTAAGAGGTAAAATTACATGACTTTAGGAGGAAACATCATAATAATTCACCATGACCTCAGGTTATGTAATGTTTTCATAGATATAATGCTGAAGGGGTCCATGGGTGGTTAAGTTGTTAAGAAATCTGACTTTGGCACAGATCATGATCTCAAGGTCCTAGAATCAAACCCCTCATCAGGCTCCCTGCTCAGCGGGGAATGTGCTTTTCCCTCACCCTCTACCCCTCCCCCTGTTCATGCTCTCTCTCTAATAAATAAATAAAATCTAAAAAATATATATATATACATACATATAAATATATATATACATACATATATATATATATGTATGTATATATATATAAAACTCTGAAAAGCCAAAGTAACAAAAGAAGAATTGGATAAATTAGACCTCATCAAAACTGAGCTATCTTCCATTAGTTGAAAAGAGAGATCTCAGAGTGAAATATTTTCAAATTGCATATGTAATAAAATAATTTTATTCAGACTACATGAAGAACAATGAAAACTCAAAAATAAAAAGACCGCCAAATTTTAAAATCAACAAATGATTCAAACAGACCTTTCTCCAAAAATGACGTACAAACTGACAATAAGCACATGTAAAGGTACTCAACATCTTTAGCATCAGGGAAATGCAAAGAGTAACTACAATGACCTACTACTTCATACTCCCTAGGATAGCTAGAATTTTAAAAATTACAAAAAGAGCAAGATGTAGAGAAACTGGAACCCTCATTCACTGCTGATAAGATTTTAAATTGTTACAGTTACTTTGTGAAACAGTTTGGCACTTTCTTAAAATGTTAAACATCAACTGGCGCCTCGGTGGCTCAGTCAGTTAAGTGCCTGCCTTCGGCTCAGGTCATGATCTTAGGGTGCTGGGATAGAGTCCTGTATCAAACACCCTGCTCAGCGGAGAGTTTGCCTCTCCCTCTGCCCCCATCCCACTCATGCTCGTTCTCTCTCTCTCTCTTGCAAAAATAAATAAATAAAATATTTAAAAAGATATAATAAACATCAAATTATCCTATGACCCAACAATACCACTCTATCATATATAACCAAATAAAGGAAAACATGTAGCCTCACAAAACTGTACATGAATATTCATAGCTGTTACATTCATAAGAGTCAAAAAGTAGAAATGATCCAAATGTCCATCAACTGAATAGATAGTGAATGTTTATGCACAGAGAACATGTGATATATCCTTACAATTACTGGTAATAGAAAGGAATTAAGTATTGACTGATGCTACAACATGGATGAACCCTGAAATTATTATGCAGTGTGAAGGAAGCCAATCACGAGAGGACACACACTGTATGATTCTATTCATATGAAATGTCCACAGTAATCATATTCCTAGAGACTGCAAATAGTGGTCAGCAGTAGCTGAATGGGACATAGGGCGTGACTACCAATGGGAATGGGCTTTCCTTCATAGGCAATGAATATGTTTTTAAAATTAGGCTGTGGTGATAGTTGCCCCACTGTGACTACCCTAAAAACTAGTACACCGTACACTTAAAAAAATGTATTTAATGGTCTGTGAATCAGATTTCAATAAAGTTGTAATTCAAAAGACACTTTCAAAAATAATCACTTCTAAGTGTGAATTTTCTCTTTATAGTATCTCATCTAAAACATAAGAATTTAAGGCAAAATAGAAGATATCTTCTTCTTCCTCTTCCAGTAGTATCCCCATTTTAATGAACAATAAAAACAACTGAGAAAACCAGAAAATAGATGCATACTTGATTGGAAAGAACTACTAAGGCAAAGTTATGAGGGCGGTATTCAGTGCCATATGAGCCAGGAAAAGTAAAAATTATCTGCACTAGAAGAAAATAAATGAGGGTGACCAAAACATCAAGGTGATGTTACCCTGGTCCCAACTCAGAAAACCCCTATAACTCAACTCCAACTCCCCGAAGACTCCTTTCTCCATTCAGCTGTTTGATTCTGAAGAAGCCAGCACTGTCATCCAGTCTGTCGGCTTTGATCTGCGAGTTTTGCCTCGCCACCTGTTACCTCAATGCCTTAGAGATGGAGAAGACTCCAGCCCACTGATGAAGCAGTGGGAGGAATGGAATGATACAGTTAGTGTTTAAACACTAACTAGTGTATAAACACAAACCAGAAATAAAATTCCAAAGTATTCCAACAATTTCCTGAGTAAGAAATAAACCCATACTATAATTTCATCAGTGGACAAGTTCATGGATATTGTTCCATCATAGAACTGATAGGAAAATATGTTATCCAAAGAGGCATTGTTTTCAAAGGTTTCAAGATAACATAGAGAAGAGAAATAAGATGTATGGTAAATAAAACAAAAATTA
The DNA here is from genome assembly GCF_010015895.1 of Lontra canadensis. Lineage (NCBI taxonomy): Eukaryota > Metazoa > Chordata > Mammalia > Carnivora > Mustelidae > Lontra > Lontra canadensis. The sequence continues at coordinate 5,296,144 of NW_022631080.1, read as the reverse complement.
GATCAATACATAAAAGTTATGAAAAATAATAAAAAATACAAAGGAAATATAAAATGAAACTGCCTAAAAATGAACATGTAACACAAAATACGAATAAATTAAATTCCCCTCCTAAGAATCATATTTCAGTCTTGCTCAGGAAGATAGGCAACATACTTTACTTTCTTTTTTTTTAATATAATTTTTTTTTTATATAACATATATGTCGTTTGCTTTCTAATACTGGTCTTAAATTTAAAAGACACAGACTGAAAATAAAATGAAGTATCAACCAAAGGCTGACAAAAGGAAGACAAAGTGACAATGTGTCACATAAACAGCATTCAAGCAAATAGCATTTAGTAGAAAAAAGAACATTATTTTAAATGTATATACTTATTTATAAAAGATATATAAGACGTAAACTTTTTATAACATTTAAATACACAAAGCAAAACTATTGGAATGGAAAAAGTTTTAACAAACTGCCATTGTAGTAACAGGTTCAGGTAGATTACAATAAACAACTGTAATGCAACTGTAATATAAATGTACTATAACAACAATATATTAACAGATTCAGAAGGAGAATAAGGCAGAGGAAGAGATATTGTCAATAAAGAAACAAATTCATTAGTTACTATGATTTTAGATTTTAAAACTATTTACTTAGAAAACAAAGAGAATAATCTTTAAAAAACTTCCAGATTAAACCACAGAAGTTCAGTATAGGAGCCAAGAGTCAGATAAACTACAAATACATTCTTTTATATAGATAGATAGATAGATAGATAGATAATTAAAAAGAGTAACTTAAAAAATCTCATTCACAATAATGATGCATATAAAATAAACTTTCATTACTAGAAAAACATGGTATTCATTGAAGGGAAAAACTCAATTGAATGCCTTTTTCTAGAAACAGGAAAAAAATAATGTATAGTTCATTTAGAAACGTAAACGTGCAAGAACGGCCAAGAATTTTTGTAACAGATTTGTAATGACAGAAAATTTGTCACACCAATTACAAAAAGGTATAATAAAGTTGTTTAATTAAAAAACACCAGTAAAGAAGTGGACATATACATAAATAAACATGCTGACCAGATTCCCCCACAGCAAGTAATCCAAGAGTATAAGCTAGATGTGGCAATGCCTTTTCTGACCTACACTGCAAGTCACAAACCACCACATCTGGAATATCCCATGGGTAATATATCAGTCTTATGTGATGTGGGAGGGGACTCTATAAGGGCATGAATACCAAGAGGTGAGGATCACTGGGAGTAATTTTTGGGGATGGTGACCACAAAATTCTAGTACGAAACTTCTTAGAACTGTTTTAAGAACACATAAAAAAATAACCTAAACTTTTGTGTACATGGTAAAATTAAATAATATGTGAGGGACAAATTGAAATATCTATAACAAATGCAGGAAAAAAGTACTTACTTGGACAGAAACTTATGGAAATATTACATTCTTCATGTGGTTGCAGAATCCCACTCAGCACACTAATCTTGAATATGCCATCTTTGAAAAGTTTCCCAGTGCCACTAATATCCAAAGTCCATTCCACATCTTGTTTTGAAGTATTATGTAAGACAAGATCCTATTTACAAACAAAATAACTAACTAAATAAGACATTTATAAAAATTATAAAATTCAATATAAAATTTAGCTTCTTTTACCATGCCAACTTGAAGAACCTACGTACAAAATCAAATGATTAAAAGTGGAATTCATGGAGAGATCATTTTAAAAGTGATGTTAGGCAAAAAAGTGGTATGCAAGTGTGTTCACTACCTATTAACAACTATGAAAAATACACAAAGGACAGTGGGGTAAAATAAAAACATCAACATAGCTATGCTAGCTAGCAAGGATGGAGAGAAGCTGCAATCCTCATTCATGGTTTTGAGACTGTAAAATGGTATAGTCACTTTGGAAGACAGTTCAGTAGTTTCTTATAATGTTAAACATATGACTACCATATGACGCAGTATTACCACTCCTAAGTATTTACTTAAGTGAAGTGAAAACTGATGTTCACATAAAAATCTGTATGTTAGTGTTTATAATAGCTTTGTTCATTGCAAAACAATGGAGGAAGAAACCCCAAGATTTCCTTTAAGTAATGAATGGATAAACATTCCATACAATGGGCTAAAATTCAGTGATGAAGTAAATGAAGTATTAATTCAACAAAAACATAAGTGAATATTAAATATATCTTGCTAAGTGAAAGATGCCAGACCCAAATGGCTAAATTTTGTATAATTAAATTACCTGTCAATCTGGAAATGCAAAATTACGTGGATGGAAAAAGACGAATCAGCGGTTGCCAAGTATTGGTGGAAGGAGTAACAGCTTACTACAAAGGGGTTACACTGAGAATTTGCAGTGTCATGAAACTGTTCTGTACTGTATTGAAGTGGTAGACAAATTATTCTATGTATTTTTCAAAGCCCATAGAACTGTATACTACTAAGAATGGATCTGAATGTATGTAAATTAAAAACAATCAAACAAGATGTTGAGAATGCCAGGATGGATTGTAGAATTCAACACACTATATTACAGATGTATGAAATAGTATCACCAAAGTTAGTGGGGGTGAGGAGGAATGGCTTAAGTAACAGAAAAACTATGTTTTGAATGGAAACTATAAAGTTAAGGACAAAAAAATACTCTTTATACACACTATTGGTAAATATGTTGGTAAATATGCTAGCAATTCTAGCTACAGGTTAAAAATTCTGAAACTTCCTTACTAGTACACTACAGTTAAAAAGTAAGCAAATAGGGGCACCTGGGTGGCTCAGTGGGTTAAAGCCTCTGCCTTCAGCTCAGGTCATGATCTCAGGGTCCTGGGATCGAACCCCATATCGGGCTCTCTGCTCAGCGGGGAGCCTGCTTCCCCCTCTCTCTCTGCCTGCCTCTCTGCCTACTTGTGATCTCTGTCAAATAAATAAATAAAATCTTTAAAAAAAAAAGAGTTTAAAAAGTAAGCAAATACATTATGAATAAGAGAGCCACATTTCTTATTGTCAGAGAAATTAGTTAAAAATGAGCAAGGAAGAAAGACTGAAATAAACTTTGTGTTAGATTAGATTAGATTCAGAAATACCAGTTTGAATTCATCTTTAGCTAGCTAGCTAAATAGATGGATGATAACAATAGAATGATAGATAAATTATAGATATATTTATATTTACAAGTTAGTATACAAATATTTCCTGATTCTATTTGCAAAAAGGACTTAGAACATGTGACACCCCAGTAGCAGTTACCACACCTAGTGTACAGATCTTGGTTTCTAAATGCCATTCTTCCATAAATGGCAGTGGGGTTTGCTGGAGAAAATATTGATTCTAGAGCTAGAAAAAATAAAATAAAAGATAAACATGGACCATTTTTTAGCGCCAGAAAGTATGAGAATGCTTAAAAATCATAATGATGGGGGATGCCTGGGTGGCTCAGTCGGTTAAACGTCTGCCTTCAGCTCAGGTCATGATTCCAGGGGCCTGGGATCTAGTCCCATATCCAGCTCCTTCCTGAGCAGGGAGCCTGCTTCTCCCTCTGCCTGCTGCTCCCCCTGCTTGTGTGCATGCTCTCTCTCTCAACAAATAAATAAAATATATTTAAAAAAAAAATCATAATGATGGAAGCATGTCAAAAGACCAATCTAAAAGAATTCCAAATGGCCAGAGCTGGAACATTTAATAACAAAATATAACAAAATAACAAAAACAAAATTTAATAACAAAATAAATAATGTAATATTGATTATAACTGAATGTATAAATATTTGTAAGGTGACACTGGCATATTAATAAAATAACTAATAAAATAAATAAATTTTCCTTACAGACAAATTCCAAATAATATATATATAAATCCCCCCCTCCAGAAGGTACAGCTTGACCCCTAACACCTTGAGTGTGGGGTGAAATTGACAACTCACTTCTAAAATGCAGAGTGTGTGGGGCACCTGAGTGGCTTAGTGGGTTAAACCTCTGCCTTTGGCTCAGGTCATGATCTCAGGGTCCTGGGATTGAGCCCTGCATCAGGCTTTCTGCTCAGCGAGAAGCCTGCTTCCCCCTCTCTCTCTCTCTGCCTGCCTCTCTGCCTACCTGTGATCTCTCTCTGTGTTAAATAAATAAATAAAATCTTTTATAAATAAATAAATAAAATAAAATGCAGAGTGTGAAAAAACAGAAACCGTTTATATAATTTTTTTCAGTTCTCCTGACATATATCACCAGTGATAAGTTATGCTGATATCATGTACTCCCTTCACATGATGTGATAAAAAAGACAATTCGCGTCTGTTACATTCTGCCCCAAAACCCATGAAAAATAAGAATGAAGCTGAATCAGGTGGAAAAAATCAGACAAGTGAAAATTAAAGAACATTCTGAAACAGTACCAAAACGGTACTCTTAAAATATGACAAAGTCATTAAAAAATGAGTAAGACTGAGAGCCTGTCACATATCAGAAGAAACTAAATAAAACATGATACCCTTAATTGAACCCTGAAACAGTAAAAGGACATTACTGAAAAACTGGTGAAACACAAATACAATCTATGGTCTAATTAATAATTTTGTTCTAATGTTAATTTCTTAGGTCTGAAAAATATTCTAGGCTGTATAGGTGTTAATAATAGGGAAAGTCATGTAAAGAATATACATAAACTCTTTGCACTATGTTTGTAAAGTTCTGGTAAATCTGGGAGCTATATGCAGGACTTGTGTGCAGACTTGTCTCTCCAATACAATATACTATTAAAATAAAACCCTCAACTAGGTATTGTTTTAGCTTTACTCTTCAAAATTTGAAAAGTATAGAATTATCCATACAACTGGCAACACAACAAAAGAGTGTACTTCATCTCTATCTAAAGTATGATTGATTTAAAATATTCAGGATTTTAAAATGAGTCAATTTTATTCCCAAAGTCTCTCAGTACGTAAACATCTATTTAAGTCTAATATTTGCATCTTATAAAGAAAAAAAAACACCTTTTAAAACAGAAGATGGAGATGTACTAGTCATCTGAATGCCTCATTTTACTCATTCTGAAATGAGGAAATGTTAGATCTCTAAAAATACTATCCACTTTCCAATCCTATCCCAAGAACAAAACTGATACAGTCATCTATAAGGAACATTTAGTACGTATAGTAGTTTTTAAATACCTTCATCAAAATGATACAGGTACACACCTTACACAAATAATTCAAAAATACTTGTTTAAAAAAAGAGAACAGCTGTCCCAAAAAGACAAGCAAACGAAAAACAGATGACCCACTCAACTCCTCATCAAGAGATCTGCTTCCCTGAAGCAACTAATTTTAGCTAAATGTTGGATTTTCTCTAGTTATACCCTGATTCTAAATACAATGTTGATATGGTCTACTTTAGTTTTTTTTTATTACTACCTTAAATTACCACAAACTTAATAGTTTAAATGAACACAAATTTATAAAATTACAGTCTTGTAGGTTATAAGTTCAAAAGGCACATCACTGGACTAGGATCAAGGTGTTAGAAGGAACTATGATAGTTTCTGGAGGGCTCTAGAAAAGACTATTTCCTTGCTATTCCCAGTTTCTAGAAGGCAAACACATTCATTGGCTGGTGGATTCCTTCCACTATCTTCAAATACAAAAACATCATATCTCTCTACCCTTCTTCTGTCATCACATTTCCTTCTGAGCACAGGAAAGTTTCTCTGGTTTTAACCACTTGTGTAGTTCAACTGGGACCACCTAGATAATCTAGCATCATTTCTCTTTATCAGGGTCCATCATCTCCATCACATGACACATCAGAAAAGTATATTCTATAATACAAGAATTCACGCTATTCACTATTCACGCTAGTTCTTCTGTCAACTTTAGATAATCTCCTTTAATTACCCACTAGGTAAAATGAATTTTACTTCACTTTCTTCTACCATTCCCAACCCTTCTGTCAACTTAATCTTCACATACACATTGTACCTATCACACACACACCTGTCATTTCACACGTAATATATATGATCAAATTTTAATTTTGCCCCATAAAATATTAAGACTTCTCTGTATTATATATTTTATTATGACTATACAAATATCATCCATGGCAAATTCAAGTAGTGCATCATAGACACATTTCTTTCTCTGTGGGGCCAATGTGACTCTTTTGCCACTCAAGAGAGAAGGCTCTTGTCTAGATTGTCTTTCATTATGCCAAATGAATAAAATTTCAATGATATAAAATAATCTCACATTTATAAAGGGACTGCTTTTCCTTTGGATTCAATCCAGTTCAGCTCACTAAAGCTTCCTTTCTAGCCCCCACATACAAAGTCTTTTGCATCCTTGAAGTTATGTTAGACTCAGAAGTTTTACGGATATTTTATACTTGAAACAGTCTCATGTTAATTTCAGAAGAGATCCTCAATTCTTCTCTAACTATAATTTCATTTAGGACTCTGCTATTATTTGACACATGCAATGTTAAATATTTTTGCCATGCAATTTTTCTTCAAAGCTACAGAGGTTCAGAATTAATTGTAGGAAAGACAATATATAACATAATAAAGAGTTACTATAAATACAAATTTCTAATATGTATGCATGAGCTTCCTTTATGCATGTCTTTTTTTTTTCTTCTAGGTGGATTCATAATTAGGAGAGACACAGAGATATCTAGTAAGAAAAAAGACTAGATTTTTATAGAAATCACTTTATTATATACCTGGATCTTTCCAATTTTTATTATTACCTTTCACCACATTTCCTTACCTGAATGGAACATACTTCCCATTAATTTAATCATAGCTTCTATTTATATAAGAAGATACTAGTAACTTAATTCTATTTAAAATATTTTGAATAATCCAATTAAATATATGTATATATAAAAATGTATATATAAAAATGAGTATTTGTATACTTTGATAATTACTTCTGAGAAATATTGTATGTATAAGTTCTCTAAAACAAAGTATTCCTACAATATGTGCTTCAGAATAATCAACTCAGTAAACTAAAAACCATAATTTAAAAAAAAAGGTTGTAAACTGCATCAATTCTTTATACATACCTGAGTTTTTGTGACCTTGTTATTAGAATCCAAAATATGCAATGGCATTTCAAATATAAAATCAGTGTTGGATAATCTCAATGGTGCTTGCAATACTACGAGAGGAAAGTAAATATACTGATAAAATAGTAAGAGATATTAGCTTATAGATAATTATTACTATACTTTTCAATACAAAATAAGAAATAATAAAATTATTTTTTATTTTTATGTAACCAGACAGAAAACAAAGCCATACTTTAAAACATTTATAAAATATCATGGCTTATCACATCTATAAAATTCCAGTTTTGTATTTCAATGGTAACTACTTACAAGTACAATAAAAAAAATTACCCTTGAGATATTAAGAGCATAAAATACATTAAATATTGAGCTCAGAATTAAAGTAAACATAGTTAAAATGATCTTTATAATAGAGCTGACAAATACAGAAGCACAGAAGCGAAAAGAAACTGCCTTTTGCAAATATTTTCTCCCAGTAAGTCGTCTGCCTTTTTGGTCTTTTGACAGTGTCTTTTGCAGAGCAAAAATTTTTAATTTTAATGAACTGCAGCTTCTCAGTCCTTCTTTCACAGATCTTGCCTCTGTTATTATATCTAAAATGTCATTACCAAACTCAAGTCCTGTAGATTTTACCTTCTGTTATCTCCCAAAAGTTTTGTTAATTTTGCATTTTACATTTAGTTCTATGAGCCATTTTAAGTTAATTTTTGTGAGGAGTGTGAAGTCTGTATCTAGATTCATATCTTTGCTTGTCATATCCAGTTGTTCAGCAGTATTTTTTGAAAAAAACTACCTTTTCTGAGCATTACTGCTTCTAATCACATGTCAAAGATCAGTTGACTACATTTATGTTGGTCTATTTCTGGGCTCTCTTTTCTATTCCACTTACCTATTTGTCTATATTTCTGCCAATACCAAAGTCTCATGATTATTGCACTTTTGTAGAATGTCTTGAAGTTGGATAGTGTCAGTCCTCCAATTTTGTTGTTCTCCTTCAGTAGTGTGTTGGCTATTGTGTGTCTTTTCCTTTCCATATAAACTTCTCTCAATTTGGCAACACCTATAAAATAATATTCTGGGATTCTGACTGAGATTGCACTGAATCTCTAGATCAAGTTGGGAAGAAGTGCCATCTTAACAATATTGAGACTTCCTATGCATGAACATCGAATACCACTCCTTTATTTAATTATTCTTTTGTATCTTTCATCAGATAAATTTCATCATTTGATATCCTTCCTTAAATAGATCTTTTTATCTATATTCTTTTTAATTAATTTTATTTTTTCAGTGTTCCAAAACTCATCGTTTATGCACCACACCCAGTGCTCTATGTAATATGTGCCCCCCTTAATACCCACCACCAAGCTCACCCAACGCCCTACCCCCTTCCCTCCAAAACTGTTTGTTTTTCAGAGTCCACAGTCTCTCATTGTTCATCTTCCCCTCTGATTTCCCCCAATTCACTTTTCCTTTCCTCCTCCTAATGTCCTCCATGTTATTCCTTATGCTCCACAAGTAAGTGAAACCATGTGATAATTAATTTTCTCTGCTTGACATATTTCACTCAGCATACTCTCCTCCAGACCCATCCATGTTGATATAAAAGTTGAGTATTCATTCTTTCTGATGGAGGCATAATATTCCATTGTATATATGTATCATATCTTCTTTATCCATTGGTGTATTGAAGGGCATCTTGGTTCTTTCCACAGTTTGGCAACTGTGGCCATTGCTGCTATGAACATTGGGGTACAGATAGCCCTTCTTTTCACTACATCTGTATCTTTGGGGTACATACCCAGTAGTGCAATTGCAGGGTTATAGCGTAGCTCTATTTTTAATCTCTTAAGGAATCTCCACATTGTTTTCCAAAGTGGCTGCACCAACTTGCATTCCCACCAACAGTGTAAGAGGGTTCCCCTTTCTCCACATCCTCTCCAACACTTGTTTCCTGCCTGTTGATTTTGGCCATTCTAAATGGTGTAAGGTGGTACCTCAATGAGGTAATGTCCTTCTGTATGTCTGACTACAGTCTTTAGCTTAAAATCTAATTTATCTGATATGAGAATCACTATCCCAGCTTTCTTTTGAGGCCCATTGGCATGAAAGATGTTTCTTCATCCCTTCACTTTCAGTCTGCATGTATTTTTAGGTTCCAAATGTTTCTTTTGTAGACAGCATATGGATGGGTCCTGTCGTTTTATCCAGTCTGCAATCCTGTGCCATTTTGTGGGAGCATTTAAGCCATTCACACTAACAGTGATTATTGAAAAATACGTTTTTATTGACATCATGTTGCCTGTGAAGTCCTTGTTTCTATAAATTGTCTCTGTAAATTTCTGTTCTATGTCACTCTTTGGTTCTTTCTTCTTTTATAGAACCCCCCCTTAATATTTCTTTTAGTACCGACTTGGTGGTCACATACTCTTTTAAACCTTGCCAGTCTTGGAAGCTCTTTATCTTTCCATCCATTCTGAGTGTCAGCCTTGCCGGATAAAGTCTTCTTGCTACATGTTCTTCTCATTTATTGCCCTGAATATGTCTTGCCAGTCCTTTCTGGCTTGCAGGTTTCTGTGGACAGGTTTGAAGTTATTCTGATGGTCCTTCCTCTGTACAAAAAGGATCTCTTCCCCCAGGCTGTCCTTAAGACCTCCTGTCTGAAATTCTGATCTGTGAATTTCATAATTAAGTGTCTGGAGGTCTTTCTAGACTTGTTGATCTGGGAGGGGGGGCGGTGTCCTTTCTGCCTCTAGGACACAAACACTTGTTCCATTCTCCAGATTGGGGAAATTTTCATCTAGAATTTGTTCACCTATATCTTCTAGTCTTCTCTCTTTCTCCACCCTCTCAGGGATCCCAATAATTCTGACATTGGAACATTTCATGGCATCATTTATTTCCCTAATTCTGTTTTCATGGCTTCTAAGCTGTTTGTTCCAGGCCTCCTCCTGATCCTTCTTTTCTGTCAGTTTGTCTTCTAGTTCATTAATTCGATCATCTGCCTCCGTTACCCTAGCTGTTAGAGTATTTAGATTAGATCGGATCTCATTGATAGCATTTTTTAGTACTGCCAGATCAGCCCTCACTTCTGCCCTTAGAGATTCTATGCTGCCACTAATGGTCTTCTCCAACCTGGCCATTGCCTGGATAATTGTTATTTTGAATTCTCTTTCTGAGATACTATTTATGTCCATATTCAATACTTATGTGACAGAGGGCACAGTCTCTGAATTTTTCTTCTGTTGGGTGTTCCTCCTTCTACTAGTCATTTTGGTGAGAGGTGGTTGAGGGGATATATAGCTGAATCAACCACATCCAGACAAAGTGCCCCTTGTTTTAGTTTCATCACCCAGTAGTGCTGGCAACAAGATGGCAGAGAAGACACCACTGAGGTCTCAGAAAGGGCTCAGGGAGACGGGAGAAAGTCTGCCAGGCACCCTTTCATTTCACCACCTCCTCTAAATAGATCTTGTCAATACTTGTCAATATACTTAAGTATTCCATTTTTGGTTGGGTGATAATATAAATTGTATTTTGTATTTAATTTCAAATTCCATTTATTCATTGCTTGTATATGGGAGAAAAACTGACTTTTGTACACTAAGTTTGTATCCTGCAACCTTGTTATATTAGCTTATTATTTCCATAAGTGTTTATCTTAACTAATTCTTTCGGGTTTTCTACATAAATGATCATGTCATCAATGAATTCAGAGTTGTTCATCTTTCCTAATCTGTGTATCTGTTGATTCCTCTTTGTGTCCTATTGCATTAGCTAGGGACATCTTAGCCTGGTTTCTGATTTTAATCAGAAAGCTATGAGTTTCTCATCACTAAGAATGATAATAGCTGCAGGGTATTTGTATACATTTTTTTAATCAAGTTGAGAAAGTTCTGCTCCAGTCCTCATTTACTAAGTTGTTTTCATGAATGGGTATTAGATTTTATAAAATGTTTTATCTCCCCTGAATCTACTGATATGGTCATGTGATTTTTTTTCCTCTGTCCTGTTCATATAATGGAATGCATTGATTTCTGAATGTAAACCAACCTTGCACACATGGGATAAATTTCACTTGGTCATGGTGCATAATTCTTTTTACACATTGTTGGATTTGAATTGCTAATATTTTGTTAAGGACTTTTGTATCTATGCTGAGAAGAGATATTGGTATGCCGTTTTCTATTCTTCTATTGCCTTTGTCTGGTTTGGTATTAGAGTACTATTGCCCTCAAAATGAGCTGGAATGAGTTAGAACATATTCTTTCTGTTTCTATCTTCTGAAAGAGATTGTAGAGAATTGGTTATAGAGAATTGGTATGACTTCTTCTCTAAATGTTTTTTTAAGATTTTATTTATTTATTTGACAGAGAGAGATCATAACTAGGCAGAAAGGCAGGCAGAGAGAGAGAAAGAGGAGGAAGCAGGCTCTCTGAGGGAGGGCTCGATCCCAGGACCTGGAATCATGACCCGAGCCAAAGGCAGAGGCTTTAACCCACTGAGCCACCCAGGCGCCCCTTCTCTAAATGTTTGATAGAGTCGACCAATGAACCCATCTGGGCCTGGTGCCTTCTGTTTTTGAAGGTTATGAATTATTGATTCAATTTCTTTAATATACTGAGGCTTATCCAGACTATTTCTTCTTGTGTAAGTTTTGACAGATTTTGTCTTTCAAGGAATTGCTCCATTTCATCTGTTTATCAAATATGCATGCATACTGTTGATATATTAACCTATTATCCTTTTTAATTTGAAGAAATATTTTCCAAAAAAACCTGAACTGCTCAAGATTAAAGTCTTACAGACTAACATTTTGACCTCCTTAAACATTCACTAGGATCCAGATTGTCAGGAAATGATATAATAGTTGGTAATGAAGACAGCATTGTGAGATCCACTAATATCATGAGAACAGGCAAAAATCAACAAACATTTAAGGAATTCATCAACATGAAGAAGAAATGAAGGAGAAATAATTCAGCAAAAAATGAGACAATGTAGCAACAGAAGAAAATGTCAAAAAAATCATCATAATACAAGTAGAGATAAAAACTGTTGTTTTTATCTTTCAGAAGTCTATAGGTAATGAAACAATCAGAAAAAATTTAACTCTCATTAGTTTAAAATTGCCAAAATAATTTCTCAAGACATAATCAGGTTAGAAAAATATCCTGAGAACTACAACAAAGAAATAAGGGAAAGGACAAGAGGAGAGAAAATATAAGATAATTATAATATATAACATATTCCAAGTTGTACAAAACACAACCAATAAAGCCTTAAAGAAAGAAATACAGAAAATGGTGGGAAGAACTTTTCAAGGAAATAGTTTATGAAAACTTTATAGAACCGGAGGACATGAATTTCTATTGAAAAGTTCCACAAGAACATACAACAAGAGATTCACACTAAAATTATCAGTGTGAAATAACAGAATTTTATTCTAAACCAAATTATCATTCAAGTGTGAAAGGAAAAACAATGATATTTTCAGACATGGAAATTCTTAAAAATTAGATCCCTTATGCCCTTTCTTTAGAAGCCCCTGGAAGATATAATCTACCTAACAATGCACTAAACCAAGAAAGAGGAAGGCAAGAGATTGAAAAAACAGGAGATTCAAAACAGAAAAGAGTTTTTTTAAAAATCCCCACAATTATAGTGAAAGGAAATCTTAGACAAAAGTTCTGCTGCAGGGAAAGTATCTAGTCCATGTTGAAGCAGGAGGTTGCTGTGCTCCAGGAAGATTACTTCAAGAGAATAAGTAGATAATGACATTATTATGTGACAGACTAGACTATGTGGAACATTGTCCAGACAAGCATAATATAAAGGAGAGCTTTGCGGCATGGGAGGATTTAGTCAAATATCTAAGGACAATTGAGTAATTAATAACTCCAGTAATTAAAAAAATGTTAAAGGAAAGTAAATAACTATGCAGTTACACTACTTGGGTTAACAATGAACAATATATTGTTATAACAAATCTCTGATAAAAATTTTAATTGAAATTTAAACTATAATTACATTATAAAATGGATAACAGGAGTTAATGTTTCAAGTGAGTGAAGATGCTTGTCATTAAGTAAGTGTTTTCATCAGATAATTAATGAAAAATGTTACTGCCTCTGGGATGCAGCATAAGCCCTGAGAAGGAGATAATAGATTCCAATTCTGTGTTAGCACTATTTTAATTTTAAAATATATACATGTAAGTTGGGAGAAGAGAGATAACAGAAAGCTTGTGAGCCTCCTACAGAGCTATCATCCTTCTATTGAGGTAGGTCAGGGAATAATGGACTTGACCAAGCGTCCTTGCAAACATAAAAGTGGAATTCACCAGTGGACTATTAAAAAAAAAATACAAAACAAACCCTGACATACATTACCTGTCCAAACGGCCATTCAAAAGTATCTAGAATTTATGGATTTATGAGGCACTGCTGGTAGGAGAATGAAAATTCCTCACTTAGATACTTCCTACTTACGTAACTTATTGAAAGTACAAAAATGGGAAGCTCCAAACAAAACAGCTTCCTTTGGGAACAAGTTTCTAAAAATGACATCCAAAAGTTACATGTTAATTCAAAGGCAAAAGGCATCTTAAGGAGGGAGAAAAGGACAATTTGTAAGCTGTGTCTGATAGATGCCAACTTCTATAGGAAGAAATGTTACATGTCTGCCTGATTATACTCATATCATTTGAATCATTAGTAAACTCTGGGGTCAATAAATTATGTAATAAAGTGAAGTTTGCTTTGACATTCCAATACTTTCTGGAAATACAGCAATATATTTTTTTTTTTTTTTACAAATTAACTAAGTATAGAAAATGTTGAAAGAATTTTAAACCATTAAAAATAGAAAAAAGGGGGCACCTGGGTAGCTCAGTCATTAAACATCTGCCTTGGGCTCGGGGTCCTGGGATTGAGCCCCACATCAGGCTCCCTGCTCAGTGGGAAGCCTGCTTCTCCCTCTCCCACTCTGCCTACTTGTGTGCTCACTCTCACTATGACTCTCTCTGTCAAATAAATAAATAAAATCTTTAAAAAAATAATAAATAATAAAATAAAACAAAATGAAGTTATTAAAAATTTAGGGAAAAAAATAACAGAATTACATATATACCAAACCCTAAAATGGGGAAGATGGTCTAATCTTTAAAACAATGTTAGAAATCATAGAGGAAAAGATAGCTAAATTTCACTATAAAGTGTTTATTGAACAACAAATAAAACTAATGCCAAGCAATGAATCTCAGAAAAAATTCACAGTAAAGATGAAAAAATTTAATATAAATAAATAAGGAAATCACTGACATCAGACAAATACACCACAATGATAAAGATAAAATTCATGAGCAGATAATTTACATATGAAACATATTATTACTAGCAAAGATAGAAAAATTTTAATCCTCATAAGTAATCAAAGAAATTGAAATGATGTACTTTCAATCACATAGAAAAATATCCAATTTCTTTAATTCAATACTGGTTAGAGTTTATACTGAAGGAGAGGTAAAACAGCATAACTCTTTACAAAAGCTCTTTTGCAAAATGTATCAAGAGCTTTAACATGTATATACATTTTTTTTTGAAAGAGAGAGAGAAAGCCTGAGTGTGTGCTCACTGGAGGAGGGGGAAAGGGGCAAAGGGAGGGAGGGAGGGAGGGGAGAGAGAGGAAAATCTTAAGCAGGATCCATGCCCAGCACAGAGCCCAACCTCACCACCCTGAGATCCTAACCTGAATGAATGTCAAGAGTCAGATGCTTAATGGCTGAGCCACCCAGGCATCCCTAACATGTATATACTTCAGAAGGAATGCAGCCAATTCAGAGAATCTCACTTTTAAGAAAATCTAAACAGGGAAAAATTATTATACACAAAAATGTCCAATACTACAATATTTATATGAGTAAGAAAATAAAAGAAAAAACCTAAATCCTTATGATTATGCTTAAATAATCTATAAAAGACACTTATTGAATAAAATAATCTATAACAGTTATCAGTGTCAATTTACATAATTAAGAGTCTATAATATCCAAGTAAAAGTTTCTAAGTGAAGAGGTTTCAACCGAACACAGGCAGTAAGATCGCAACTATGTTAAAAAAAAAACTAATAAAGGCATAGAAGAAAAGAGTAAGATACGAAGATATCAATAATAGTATGCTCTATATATTTGCATTCCAGATGACATTTCTGTGTTTCTAACATCTAATTTTCCATAATGATGATACACTAATTTTTATTTGTCTAGTAAGTAAATTTTATTTTTCATGTAAGTAATTTACCTAATTCAGAAAACAAAATTAGACAATAATTTTTTCCTTAAAATGAATTTTTTTAAAGATTTTATTTATTTGCCAGAGAGAGAGAGAGAGAGCGCGAGCACAGGCAGGCCGAGTGGCAGCATTGGCAGAGGGAGAAGCAGGCTCCCCGCCAAGCAAGGAGCCCGATGTGGGACTCGATCCCAGGACGCTGGGATCATGACCTGAGCCAAAGGCAGCTGCTTAACCAACTGAGCCACCCAGGTGTCCCTAAAATTATTATTTTAAATCAAGGGGGAAATCCATGGAGCATCCCTACCAGCTGTAGAATTCTTAACTCTGTATTTTAAACAGGAGGGAAATAAATCTCCATATTGTATGCCACTTTAATGAGGCTTCTCTTACTAGGTGCCAAGGATAATTATCAATTGAGCACTATTCTATTATTAGTAACTTAATGTCAGAATTATAAAAACAAAATATTGCATAATAAGGCATAAACTAGACTTAACCTTTTATGAAAAATACTTATATATAATAAAATGCAAAACCAAAGCTTGTCAAAAGTAGGGTTTACAGAGTCAATTGGTTTTATATTTGAATATTTGGAGAAAATGAGTAAATAATGCTTAAAAACTTAATATATTTACCCTTCTTTTGTTTCTTTGTTTTTACTTACCCTTCTTTACATGAACTTAGTCCTCTAATAACCCATTCCTTTGGGGGAAAAATTTTCTTAAATAAAATTTTCATCATTTCATTATAAATCTAACATATATTATTTTAATAATTTATATTTTTATTTAATCATGTAAAACTACACATACAATAAATAACTAAACTGACCTTTGTTTTTAGTTATAACCAATTTTTTAAAACAAGAGTCACTGATCTGAGATTATGTCCACACTATTGTCACAGCTAGACCCCAAGGCCTGACCTTTACTACCCACATGCTTGAACTCACTAACATGTGTCTTACATTTTTGCTTAAGCTCTTCTTCCCAGCTTACCTCTTAACTCAGGCAAATGACACTGGAAACCACCCTATAGGTGACAGCAACTGCCCTGACAAGACCTCCCACCCACCCCAGACTACCCAGAACTTTTGAGCTAAACTTCCAACTCATATCTGCACAGACGATGGAGTGAGCTCTGGAATAACCTATCATTACCTTTGCCTCATTATAATACTAAAATCTCTACCCAAGGAGGGGCCTCAACCTCATTTACATAACATCAATATAGGGATGACCCCATTTTCTTAAGGGTCATGTGTGACATTATAGCCACCTCAACATAGGATAAGAAGGCTTCCCTAGCTAAATATTCATCCTAGGTCCAGCTGGATGGCTTAGTCAGTTAAGCAACTGACTCCTGATTTCGACTCGGGTCATGAACTCAGGGTAGTGAGATCCAGCCCTGCATGGGGCTCCATGCTGAGCTTGGAATCTGCTTAATAGTTTCTCTCTGTCCCGCCCCCTCTACTCATGTTTTCTCTCAAAAAAATTAATTAATTAAAAATTAAAAATAGAAATAAATAAATATTCATCTAACCCTAAACAAAAAGTAACCCTTCACCTGATGTCAGGGAGTCACAGCTTTAGAAGCCACTGCCCATGATCTCCTCAATAAAGTTGTCTTTGTGAGACAACATCACCTGGTGCAGTTTCTGTAACTCAATAAGGAGTGAACTTCATGTTGGTTTGGTTACACTATTTCTCAAAATTCATTCTCACAGGCACAATTTAAGTCATACACACAGAAATCATATCATAGTTTACTTTCAAATATTTCTATTTTTAAAAAGTAAATATCATATTCTGAATTTTTTTTTAATATTTTTTATTTATTTGACAGACAGAGATCACAAGTAGGCAGAGAGGCAGGCAGAGAGAGAGGGGGAAGCAGGTTCTCCGCTGAGCAGAGAGCCCGATGTGGGGCTCGATCCCAGGACCCTGAGACCATGACCTGAGCCGAAGGCAGAGGCTTAACCCACTGAGCCCCCAGGCGCCCCTCATATTCTGAATTTTTAAACTTTTAGCTGTTTTAGTGTAAATGTTTGATATGAACACACCAAGTGAATATTTCACATTACTTACCAGTAGCTTGAACATAACATGGTCGAATAAGTGGTGTTGTCTTTGGAATCATAGGAGAATTTGACAAACAATATTGAGTGTAAAGTTCTGAAGCCTTGAAGAAATTAATTTGAACTTGAATGCTGAAGTCATATGTTGCCACCTGACAGACAAAAAAATTACACTTGTGATTATTTTTGCTGTAAGAAATTTGTGACACTATTTTAATTGTATGTAAAGTGTACAACTTGAAGATTTGATACACCTATCATAATTAAGTAACACCACAATCAGGCTAATTAACATAACCATCCATTTCACATAGTTATCCTGCACCTTGTGAGAAAAGATAGGACTCACCCTCTTAATAAATTTCAGGGATAAAGTACAGTATTGTTACCAGAACTACTAAATTACATAGCAATCTCACCTCTGGGTATTTACCCAAAGGACCTGAAATAAGGATCTCAAAGACATACCTACACTCCTATATTCACTGCAGCACTACTCACACAGTCAAGACATGGAAATAACCTGAATGTCTACCAAGGGGTAAGTGGATAAAGAAAATGTGGTATATACATATAATGGAATATTTTTCAGCTTTAAAAATAGAAGGAAATTCAGCCATTTGCAAAAATACAGATGAACCTGCAAGACATTATGCTTAGTGAAATAAACCAGACACAGAAAGACAAATAATACATGATCTCACTTATATGTGGAACCTAAAACAGTCAAACTCATAGAAGCAGAAAACAGAAGGGTGGTTATTAGGGGCTAGAGAGAGTGAGATATGGGGAGATGTTGCTCAAGGGGTACAAAGTTTTAGTTATTCAAGATGAATAAGTCCTGGAGATCTAATGAGATATTATGGATTTGGCAAAACAGCAGTTTAAAAAAAAAGACATTTTCAAAAAGAAAATTATCTTGTGATGTTGAAAGTTGTTTTTCCTTTTTTGAAATAAGACCTGGTTTATTTTTCATAAGTCTAAAAATAATTCTTAAAAATAAAAATAAATTTTAAGAATAGTTCCCATTGATTCAAAATGGACCAAAGACCTAAATATAAAACCTAAAACTATAAACCATTCAGGAGAAAAATCGTTGTAATCGTTGGTGAGGCAAGATTTCTAAAATATAATACAAAACGAATCAACTACAAAAGAAAAAGTGATTAAATTATACTTTATCAAAGTTAAAAACACAAAAGGAATATTCTTTGCAAAAACTAATTCGGAAAAATCACTAAACAAATGGATGACTGCAGCCTTCAACAATCAAGAACAGATAAAATCTGATTTCCAGAGTTACCACATTATAATATTCAAATAACCACTTTTTAACAAAAAAACCCACAATGCACACCAAGAAATATGAAAGCATGACCCAGTCAAAGGAAAAACTAACTGACAGAAACCATCAAAGAGTAAGTCCAGGCATTGGACTCACTACAGAAAGACTTTAAATCCACTGTCTTAAATCTGCTCACAGATGAGGGACCTGGGTGGCTAAGTCGGTTAAGCATCTGCCTTCAGATCAGGTCATGATCCTGGGGTCCTGGTACTAAGCTCAGCAGGGAGTATGTTTCTCCCTCTACCTCTGCCCCTCCCCTGACTCATGCTCATTTGCGCTCCCTCTGTCTCAAATAAATAAATAAAATCTTTTTTAAAAGTTGTTCATAGAGGGGCGCCTGGGAGGCTCAGTGGGCTTAAGCCTCTGCCTTCGGCTCAGGTCATGATCTCAGGGTCCTGGGATCAAGCCCCGCATTGGGCTCTCTGCTCAGCGAGGAGCCTACTTCCCCCTCTCACTCTGCCTGCCTCTCTGCCTACTTGTGATCTCTCTCTGTCAAATAAATAAATAAAATCTTTTTAAAAAAAAGTTGTTCATAGAGCTAAACAATAGAAAAACAAGAAAATAATACAGAAAAAAATGAGAATATCAACAAAGAGATAGAAATAATAAAAATCAATGAAAGTAAAAGTTGGTTCTTTGAAGATTTTCTATACAAAGTATAAAACTGGGGAACCTGGGTGGCTCAGTGGGTTAAGCCTCTGCCTTCGGCTCAGGTCGTGATCTCAGGGTCCTGGGATTGAGCCCCGCATTGGGCTCTCTGTTCAGCGGGGAGCCTGCTTCCTCCTCTCTACCTGCCTCTCTGCCTACTTGTGATCTCTCTCTCTGTCAATAAATAAATAAATAAATAAAAGATTCAAGGGGTGCCTGGGTGGCTCAGTCAGTTAGGCATCCAACTCTTGATTTCATCTCAGGTGGTAAGATCAAGCCCCGTGCTGGGCTCCACACTCAAAGAGGTGTCTGCTTCTCTCCTCCCTCTGCCCCTCCCACCGCTCATAGGTGTTTGCTCACTTTCACTCTCTAAAATAAATAAATAAATAATTTAAAAAAAATAATAAGATCCAAAAGAATAAAATCCCTATAAATAAATGTGTGCAAGTTGTGACAAACTTGTACAGTGAAAACTACAACACACTGTTGAACAAAATTAAAGTTCTACATAAATGGAAAGACATCCAATGTTCACTGATTGGAAGGCTTGGTATTGTTCAGATGTCAGTACTACACCAAACAATCTATAATTCATGGCGATCCCTATCAGAAATCCAATGGCCATTTTTGAAAAAATGGATAGGCCAGCCATTAAATTCATAAGTAACAGTAAGGCTCCAAATAGACAAAACAATCTGAAAAAAAGAAAAAGGGTAAAAGAACTCATATTTCTCAATTTTGAAACTTATTATAAAGCTAGTTATTGAACCAGTGTGATACTGGCAAATGGGATTACATCAAACCCAAAAATATCTGCTCATCAAAGTAAAAATTAACAAAGCAGAAAGGCAACTTATGAAATGAGAGAAAATGTTTGCAAACCATGTATATGATAAGGGATTAATAACCAAAATATACAAATAACTACAGCTCGACAGCAACGAAAATCTTAACTCAATTTTTAAAAGGGCAAAGGATTTGAGTGGTTATTTCCCCAAAGAGGATATACGGATATTCAACAAGCAAATGAAAAGATACTTGACAACACTAATCATCAGAGGAATGCAAATCAAAATCACAATAAGATATCACCTCACTTCCATTATCATGGCTGTGATCAAAAATTCAGAAAATAATAAGTGTTGGTGTGAATATAGAGAAATTGGAACCCTTGTACAGTATTGGTGGGACAGTAAAATGGTGCTAGCAATATGGAAAAGAGTATGGAGGTTCCTCAAGAAATTAAAAATAGAGCTACCATTTAATTCAGCAATCAAATGATCTGAAAGCAGGGTCTTGAAGAGATATTTGTATATTCATCTCCATAATAGCACTATTCAAAATAACTGAGACAGATAAATGGATAAACAAAATCTGACATAAATATTATTTAGGCTTAAAAATAAAGGAAATCCTGTCACATGCTACAACATGAACGATCTCTGAGGACATTATGTTAAGAGAAATAATCCAATCACCAAAAGACAAATACTGTATAATTCCACTTATATGAGGTATCTACAGTAGTCAAATTTATAGAAACACAAGGTAGAATGGTTGTTGCCCAGATTTCGGGGGAGAGGAGAAAAGGGTAGTATTTTTAAATGGGAATAGAGTTTCAGATCTGCAAAATAAAAAAGTTCTGGGAGATCTGTTTCACAACAATGTGAATATAATTTAACACTTAAAATGTTTGTTTTAAGATGGCAAATTTTATGTTACATGTTTTCTACCACATAAAAATGAAAACTCAAAACACTGTGCTAAGTGCAAGAACACAGACACAAATGGTCACATACTATATAATTCCTTTTATATGAAATAATCCAGAAGAGACAGATTCATAGAGACTGAATGCGGACTGGTGGCTGCCAGTGGTTCATGGAAACAGAGGTGAGGAGAAACTGCTTTAATATCTAAAGGGTACTGCTTTGCAGTGATTGAAATGTTTTGAAATGGGACAGAGGGAACAATTACACCATATTGTAAAGGCACTAAATGCCACTGAACTGTTTACTTTAAAAATGGTTCATTTTATGTTATATAAATTTCCTCTCAATAAATTATTTCTTAAAAATAAAGGAGAAGTTGGGGCACCTGGGTGGCTCAGTGGGTTAAGCCTCCGCCTTTGGCCCAGGTCATGATCTCCGGGTCCTGGGATCAAGCCCTGCATTGGGCTCTCTGCTCAGCAGAGAGCCTGCTTCCCCCACCACCCCGCCTGGTGTTCTGCCTGGTGTGATCTCTCTCCCTCTGCCAAATAAATACATAAAATCTTTTAAAAAATTAAATAGATAGATAGATAGATAGATAAATAAAGGAGAAGTCAATCAAAGGTTTCTAGGAATTCCCCCAGACCCCTGTCATCTGATGATCTCAAGGTTCTAGAGAAGTAAAAATAACAGAGTCTGTGCAAAATGATTGAGAGACTGTATTGTTTCTTACATGAGACTATTCTGTTTATTGAGATTAAAAAGCTTAATTATTCTTCCTACCTAACATTCTCCATCTTTTAGATGGATGTCTCTGATGAACAGCTCACCAGAAAATTTAAATGGCTTAAACCTTTAAATTCTGACTGGTAATTTCTTCCCTGTGAGCTATTCAGTTAAAAACTAAAGAACCAGGGTAAGGGTGTGTGTGTAGGATTCAGAAGTGGCTGCAGCTCCAAATACCAACTCTGGACAACAAATTGTAAATTTTATAAATTATGTAACTTATTAGAAAATTTAAAATTATAAAAAATAAAATTAATGTAGAAAAGAACTGAAAATACAACTGAAGTAATGTCAACACTAAAATATGTACACATGTGAAAACTATTACTGCATTTTAAATTAAATTATAAAATATGAAAATGATCAAAATTCATTTTTCTCATGTCCCATTTATTAACCATATATTGATTTTTTATTAAAATCTAACATTATTTATGTTTCAAATAATTTTTAAAATATTGATTCTGCAATAACTATAGCTCTATGGTTTCTTGGTATGTTTTTGGAGGTGGAAAGGCAGAATATAATGGGAAAGAATGGCAAATGTTTTAAATGTAGGAAAGGGAATAACAATGATACCACTGACATATCTAAGTTTCTAAGATCATGACAACAAGCAATGATGGTTTCAGAGGTACATATACCTAGTGGTTTGCTATACTCATAAAGCCCATGCTGACAATCTGAAAATTTTAAATAAAATGAATAGTTAATAATAGAAAGGCTATACTTAGAGTTCCAGCCATGCATATCACTCTACTAGGCAAAACACTTGGGTTTTCTTTTTGGTTTTTTGTTTGTTTATTTGACACAGAAAGAGAGAGAAAAAGAACCGGGTGGGGAGAGGGAGAAGCAGGCTCCCTGCCAGGGAGCCTGATGTGGGACTTGATCCCAGGACCCTGGGATAATGACTTGAGCCGAAGGCAGGCACTTAACTGACTGAGCCACGCAGGTGCTCCTCTTTGTTTTTATTTAACATTAGTTGGCTGCTGCAGTCTGAAAGCGTCCCCTCAAAATTCATGTTAAAATCATAACCCCCAAAGATAATATTAGAAGGTAAGGTCTTTGGGAGGTGCTTAGCCCAGGAGGGTAAAACCTTCATGATTGGGACTAGTGCCTTATAAGAGAGTCCACAGAAATCCCTAACCCCTTCCACCACGTGAGGACACATCAAGAAGTCCGAAGCCCAGAAGAGGACTCACAATCTACCATGCTGGTGCCATGATCCTGGACTTCCAGCCTTCAGAACTGTGATAAATAAATTCGTATTGTTTACAAACTACTCAGTCTGTGGTATTTTGTTATAAAACCTGAACAGACTGAGACACTGGCCATACCACTGACAATTCTCTCTCTTGTCATTAAAATCTTGTATAAATAGACTGTTCTCGTAACAGAATTATAGAAGCAAAAAATACTATAGCATGTTTTATTTTCATGAATGTTTCTTTATTTTGACAAATCAGAGCAAGCAACTCATTCCCAGGATATTTTATTTCTGCAATGACTCCAATACAGATGTCAAGGAATTGAATAAAGATATATTTCATGTATAAACACTACCTGCTTTCATATATCAGTCCTTAAAACAATTTTGCTTGATCTTATTTCCCCTAGGATTTGTCATTATTAATCTTCAGCAACTAGTTATATTTTATCCCATTTCTTTTTTTCCTATTCTGGTTTATCTTTTTATTCTTATTTTGAGTATTAATATAAATTAGTATTTTCTATCATATATTTTAACAGTATTTATATTATTTTTAGGTTACTATCTTATTCTTTAAGTTTTAGATTTTGTTAATATAATACAAATATATATTTCAAAGTCAAATAGTATCAAAAAGCATGTGTCTCAAACTGTCATCCTCATCTGATTGGGATGGATAGAGATCGATTCCCAGTGGAAGAAGCTGAGGGGAATGGAGGAGATCATCATTGGAAACGTGAAGACAAGGAAATGGGAAGCCAGGATTCTGGATGGACCTCTACATGAATACTGAAATCACTCAGAAAATTAGAGGAGTAGAGTATAGAATATACGAAGAGACTGGCTAGTAGCAATGTCCAGAGATTACTACCCTGCATAAGGGAAATAGTAAACTCATATTATATGAAGTTCAAAGCAGCAGCCATCTTTAACAGAAAAAGACCATCTAGAAAAACCCACCCAGGGAGTAAGCCTTCCAGAAAAACTCACCCAGGGAGTAAGGCTTCCAGAAAGCATCACTTCTAGAGCCACATCCAGATCCAAAGGAAAGGCTATATAAGGAACATTGCCCTCGAGAGAGCCATGTTCATAATATGAAGACACCATGAAGGGATAGGAAGCCCTAAAAAACACTGAAGACTTATGTAAATATAAGGATCCTAAAGAGCAGATAGGAAGGGAAAGAAAGCCAAGTATGAGGGACCTCAGAGCTATTAGCTGGAGAATCTATTCACAGAGCGCTCCACTTTGAGGGATGACTGAGGTTAAGTGTGATCATGATGGATTAAAATCCTGACAGTCACTGAGTACTGAGTCTTGACTGTCACTGGGTCTAGCGCTGGAGCTCAAAGTCAGGGATGAGAAGAGCAGAAGATGGGAATGGTAGGAGAGGTTTAACACCAAGCATGACTGTCAGCTTCATTCAAGAATATCTGATGTCCTAAATGATGATGATGTTCGTAATTGTCAAATAATTCAGTGTACTGATCTCAGCCCTTAACTGTCTCTTTCGTTTTAAGTATGGGACCTTTTTCCCTCTCAAAACAGATATTTCCTAAAACACTATGTGCTGAATTCACAGAACTGAGAGTCATTCCCCCTGCCTTCTTTAACTGCCAATTGTGTGTATGTGGGAAATTATATTGGACTTGCTTTCTCATAAATCACATCTTCACAGACAATTTATATAAAATTAGTTTATACCCAAGGTAGCCCTGTAATTACACAGAAAACAAAATTCAGAGGTTCCATGATTTCTCCACCCACATCCAATCCTCACAATGGAAATGAAAGAATACAAGATTTCTCTTTTACACAGAAACTCAGTGATACAGAGAGAGAAAAGGAAATGAGGGCTATCACTGTGAAACCACTGAGCTATCTAATGAAGGAGAAAATCTTGGAAAGCTTTGTGAAGTGTGTACTTTAAGTGCTTTCCTAGTTGTCGTCATTCAAACAGAGGAATACCTCAAACTGAAAAATGATATTCTGATGAAGACTTCAGTCCCCCAGACAGTGTTGGGAGATAAAAATGTTTATGTGGCAGGTGTCATTCAAACGTCCTCTTTTTTAATCCTTGAAGGATCATCCTGCCTTCCTGTAAGAACGGTTGTAAATCCAGCATAACCCCTGAGAAGCATTCATGCAATGCAAAGGTCACATATCTTTGAAGAACAAAAGTTGGTAGAAAAAAAGAAGGAAGTTAAAAAATTTGACTATTCTCCCTCATTTTCAAGAGCTTTAGGGCAGTTATAGAACAGGACTGATGAGAGCTTCAGAGCAACCAAGCCACTGTAGACTGACTGGCCTGTGCCACAGAGTGGAACCTGGGCCACAGCAGCAGGAAAAAATGTGAAATACAACCTTCTGTGATGATGAAATGTTCTGCACTGTCCAAAAGCCATGCATGGATCCTGAGAACTTGAAATATGGCTATTTTGACTAAGGAAATATTTTTTTTATTTTATTTAACTTTAAAGCTTAATTTAAATACCCACATGTGGCTACTGGCTACCCTATCAGGAAGCACAGCTCTATACACTGGCCGAAAAGACAAGTGAGTGAACCAAAAGGACAAGAGAGGCTTGAATGACAGTGTAAACAAACCATTCCAGTCAAGGATGCCAAACACAACTATAATTGCCCACCATGTAATTGCCTATCACTTTTAATTGTAGGCAAACCCAGTGCAGTATAGGACAGGAAGGGTTACAACTAGAAAGAAATCCAGCCCTTTATGATTTTACATTTGCCTGCTACACAGATCAAGTAAGAGAGCACCCACTGACTATTTACATCTACACACACACACACACACTCACACACACACACAGAGAAAGGTAACTTACAGCTAGCTATAAACAGAGTGGAGGATATGTGAAATGACTAGAAACCAGCTAATCCATCTGCCTTGCTGGAACAAATTTATAGAACAAAATCTCACAGGGTACACTGTCTCTGCAGGGTATTTTGTTTTTGTTTTTGTTTTTTTATGTTCATCTCTTGTTGGACTGAATTACATTTTGATACTCTAGGTAAATCTCCCTTTAAAATACCCAGTAAATGAAGAATAATTCAAAACCTTAAGGAATGTGTGACACTCCAGAGAACTAAATACATATAATTTAATTTTGTAACAAATTTTTAGAAACCTAGGAGAGCCACAATCTAAACATTAAAAAGTAGATTAATAAGTTTTTAATTGTTGACAAGGTTAAACAGTAAATTGAACTCAAAAAATGAAAATACCAAAGTGCATTTGAATCCTCCCAAAAAGTCATGTAACAAACTTAAACTGGATTACATACTTTCTCTAATTTTTAGTGACCCTCAGGCTAAAATGCTTTTGTGGATGAATGATGACATTAAAAACACAGTTATATATTTCCACTATATAAAAATATGTCATAACACAGACTTAGTAAGAAAACATATAAATTGATCTCAACATACTTGAAAACATATATATTAAATTACTACACAAACTTAATAGTTTCTCTTCTTTCCCTTACTTTCCTATCAAAGAATGTATATGTGTGTGTGTGTGTGTGTGTGTGTTTGCATACTTCTGCACACATACAAAATTCAGGCATTGAGTAAGAGAAAGGCATAATGCTTCAAAATATTAACCTGTCACAAAAGGATTATTTTCTTTTTATTGTCTTTATCAAAATAATAAGAGTACAGATTTGAAAAAATTAAAAAAAATCCCACATAGCTTATTTTGAAAATTAGCATTCTATTCCTTCCACCATCGTATACTTGCACACATACACACACACATACATACAAAAATACATATACACAAATTCAGATGCAATCATTTTCAACTCTCTTAGTGGTTTTAGAATTACCTCAACATAGCTAAATACTAAATAATCTATATGGACTGCAATATAAAACAAGCCTCAATAAAATTAACCTTATTTAAATAATACAACGTATAGTCTCCAATCACAATGGGATAATACTAGAAGTCAGTAACAGAAGGAAATTTGTAAATTCACGAAGATGTGGAAGTTAAACACCACATCCTAAATAACCAATGGATCAAAGAAAAAAACTTACGTAAGAAATTGCACTTTGATGAACAGAAATAAAAACAAAATGAGCAAAACTTTTGAAAGACGGGTAAAACAATGCTAAGAGGGAAATGTATAGCTTTAAAACCTATATAAAAAAATAAGATCCCAACTCAAAACCCTAACTTTCCACCTTAAAAAAAACACACACACACAAAAAAGCAAGCAAACTAAACTCAAAGTAGGCAGACTTGGTAGACAGTAAAGGATAAAGTAGAAATATATGAAATAAAGAACGAAAAGCACTATAGAAAACCAACTACATCAATAACTGAATCTTGAAAATATCAACAAAACTGACAAAACTGTTAAATAGGCTGACCAAGATGAAAAGAGAAATGACTCAATTTTAAAATAAAGTCAGAAATGAAAGAAGAAACATTATTACCTTTGCTACAGAAATAAAAAGAGAACACCATGAACATCTGTATGCCAACTGTATGGCATACAACTGTATGCCAAAAAATTAGATAATTTTGATAAAATTTCTCAAGACAAAACAGAAGATTTGGCCACCAAAAATACAAACTTCCAGTTATAAGTCCTGGGGATATAATGTACAGCATGGTGACTACAATTAATAATACCGTATTGTTATACTTGAAAGTTCCTAAGATCATAGATCTTGGAGGAAGCAGGCTCCCCGCCAAGCAGAGAGCCCAATGCGGGGCTCGATCCCAGGACCCTGGGATCATGACCTGAGCCGAAGGCAGAGGCTTTAACCCACTGAGCCACAAAGGCGCCCCCTAAGATCGTAGATCTTAAAAGTTCTCATCATAAGAAAAAAACTGTAATTATATGTGGTGATACATGTTAACTAAACCTATTGTGGTAATCATTTCATAATATATACACATATCAAATCATTATGTCGTACACCTGAAACTAATAAACATTATCTGTCAATTATATACCAATAAAAATAGAACCAGGGAAACTTGCCTCAAAGAACTATTAAAGAAAACTATTAAGATATAGAGAAAAGGAGGGAGGGAAAGTAGGGGAGACGCATTGTCCTTAGTTTTCTGAAGGGAAGCCAGAGAAATGATTTCAGCAAAATAGAAAGTTCCCAGGAGAGAAAACATAAGTACAAAAAGAATATCATGTCATTTCAGAATTAACAATAGGGAATGAAACCAACATCCAATGGGTTCCATCCAAAGTGGACCATAAGTCAAAGGAAATTCATGAAATCTAACAGGCAATACTAATAAAGAACTGAAGAATGAGAAACAAGAGAAACCCTTCTTTTGTTCTGGAAGCTATAAATTTGATAAAGAGGAATATACGCAAAAAGTATTTTGAAAGTCTGCCCATAATTTGACCTGACAAAGAAATACTACTCATAATTAACAATTGGGATGATTTGTATCAAATAATATAATCATGCCACTTCCAATGACATGGCCTTAATGTTTTAATTGTCTTCTACAGATATATATTTAAGTCAAGATAACATTTCCTGATATTCTATAAATTCCTGACAAGTATCAATTTCTTTTCTTCTTTTCCACTGTATTATAGGTTTTTATTTTATTTGCTTCTATATTTACCCTTGTATATATAATTAGTTAAGCATCTAGAAATTATCCCCCAAATAAACTTAATCCCAGAAGAAAGTAATTGTGACTGCAAATTTCTTCCTATGAATATGGAAAATGGAAAATGAAAGAGACTATATAAAAATGGTAATTGACATTGACATTCTGATAAGTGTAACTTTATGAAATTGAAGATTTTGAGTGCTAATGACTAGGGAAAAAGTTAATAAACCCAAAGAATACATATGAAAGTTTTGTGTCCATAGGCTAAAAGAATATGTACTATTCATCATGTTTGGATTCCTAACATGATATCATGAAGGTCCAGTGGGTCAGGAGGATGAGAACATAACATTTATTCAAGCTCTACATCTCAGCAGCAGGTAGCCTTGAAAAGTCACTTAGCCTTGCTGTGCTTTGGCTTCTAAGACTGGAAAAAGGGGGAAAATCTAAAGTCTCAATGACTGTCTTATTGGATTCATGTGGAAATAAACTGATATTAGATATTTGAGTACCTTATAAACTCTGAGTACTATATAATTATTAATTAAAAGACTGTTACCATAATTTTAAAAATAAAAAAATTATATAAATCTATAACAAGCAAATAGATTGAATTAGTAATTTAAGATAAACATGACAAAGGAAAGCCCAGGAACAGATGACTTCAGAGGTGAAATCTATCACTAAATTAAAGCAGATTTACAATATAACCTTCACAAATTTTTTCCAAAAATAGAAGAGGAGAGAACACTTCTCAACTCATTCTAAGAAGTCAGTATTACCCTGATACTAAAACCAAACAAAGACAGTTCAAGGAAGGAAACTACAGATTAATATTCCTGATTAACATGGATGCAAAAGGAAATACTTAGGAAACTGAATGCAGCAATAGATAAAAAGGATTATACTCCAGGTATAATGATCAAGCAGGATTTATTCCAGGAATGTATGGCTGGTTTAACATATAGAAATCAATCAATATAATGCGCCACATTAATAGAGGACAAATCAAGATCACCAAAATAGAAGCCAAAAATTTCTGACAAAATCCAAATTTCTTTTGTGATCAAAATACTCAACTAGGAATAGAAGAGAACTTCCTCAACCTGAAAAAAGGAACTGAAAAAAAAATTGCTAACATCATATTTAAAGATGAAAGAGGGATACTTTCCTCCTAATACCAGGAACAAATTAAGATGTTTGCTCTTACCACTTCTTAACCATATTGTACTGGAGATTAAGGAAATCAGGGAGTAAAAAATACAAAAGGCATCCAGATTGGAAATAGAGAACGAAAATTTTCTCTATTTGCAGAAAGCATTTTTTTATAGGAAATTCTAAGTAATCTACTAAGAAACTATTAGAACTATGAATAAGTGCAACAAGGTTACAAAATACTAGATCAATGTCTAAAATCAGTTGCTTTTCTATACACTTAACATGAACAATTTGCAAATAAGATTAAGAAAACAATCTCATTTACAATAGCATTAAAACTATTAGACATAAAATTAACAAAGAAGTGGGAACTTTGCATATTGAAAACTACAAAACACTGTGGAAAGAAATTAAAACCTAAATAAATGCATAAACATCTCATGTTCATGGATTAGAAGATTTAACATTGTTAAGATGGCAACACTCCCCAAATTGATCTACACATTCTTCACAATCCTTATCAAAATCCCAGATGGATTTTTTTTGCAGTAATTGGCAAGGTAATCCTAAAATTCATATGGAAGTGCATGGGACACAAATTAGCCAAAAATATCACTGAAGAACAAAACTGCTGGACTCATATTTTCCAATTTCAAAAATTACTATAAAATATACTATACTAACCAAGACATTGTGTTATTAACATAAGGAAAGACATCTAGATCAATGGAATAGAAATAAAACTCCAGAGATAACCACTTATATTTATGTTTAACTGATTTTAGATTAAGGGTGCTAAAGCAGTTTAATGGGATAAAATAATGTTTTCAATAAATTCTCCTGGAACAAATGGACATTCCATGCAAAAGGATGAAACTAGATTCTTACCTTATAGCATATACAAAAATAACTCAAAATGAGTCATAGAATTAAACCTAAGAGGTAATGTTATAAAACTCTTAGAACCAAACATACATCTTTATGATTTGGGTTATATAATAGCTTAGATATGATACCAATAAGCAAAAGTGACCAAAAAAAAAAAAAAGACCAGATACATTGGACTTTGGTCACACATGTGCTTTACATTGGCAAATGATGATACTCGATATAAAGAAGATATGAAGAAGAGACAGTGTGTTACCACACTAGGATGTAAGATTTCTACTATAACCTCAAGGTCCAGAAGAATGCAGGGTAGCTAGCAGGTGCTCAATAAATATTTGTCAAATGACGATTATCAATGGAAATATAAATTGATACAAGTTTTATGGTGGCAATGTGGATATATGTGCCAATAATTAAAATGTACATACCCTCTCATTAATTTTAATTCTAAGTATCCAAAAGAAAAAAAATAGAGTAAGTTCTTAAAAATGAATGTGCAGGTCTATGTGCTGCATTTCAATTTACTTATTGAATAGATACTTACTGATCACCTGATGGGTGCCAAAAATATACTAATGCTACAAATATAATGTTGAATTATATATCAAACTGTTTTCCTCCTTGGAATAATAATATGATTGATGGCATAAAGATATGTGACTAAATAAAAAAGTCTACATCTATTTTAGATTAAAATTTGTGTTAAATTAGTACTAGAAAAATTATTTCCCAACATGAGCTTAAATCATTATGTTACTTCACAGAAAACTAGGAATCAGATAAGCCAAGAAAATAATGTGACCTTGTCCTGGAAATTCTAAACAATGTAATATAAGAAAAGTAGGTAACAATTATAATTATCTAATTGGAAGAGACAAATAACAGTATTTGTAGTCTATTACAATATTCCTGAAAAATCTAAAATAAATTGAAGGATAATTTAAAATAATTGAAGTTTAAAGTGAGATGGACAGTTTTGTTTTGTTTAAGATTTTATTTGGGGCGCCTGGGTGGCTCAGTGGGTTAATGCCTCTGTCTTTGGCTCAGGTCATGATCCCAGGGTCCTGGGATCAAGCCCCACATCGGGCTCTCTGCTCGGCAGGGAGCCTGTTTCCTCCTCTCTCTCTCTCTCTGACCACCTCTCCACCTACTCGTGATCTCTCTCTGTCAAATAAAGAAATAAAATCTTAAAAAAAAGGATTTTGTTTATTTGACAGAGAGAGGTATAGTGAGAGAGGAAATACAAGCAGAGGGATTGGAAGAGGGAGAAGCAGGCCTCCTGCTGAGCTGGGAGCCCGATGTGGGGCTCGATCCCAGGACCCTGGGATCATGACCTGAGCTGAAGGCAGATGCTTAACAACTGAGACACCCAGACACCCATGTTTTGTTCTGCTTTCTTAGGTTGGCCCCATGCCCAAAATGGAGCCCAATGCGGGCCTTGAACTCAACCCCTGAGATCAAGACCTGACCTGAGATCAAGAGTCAGATACTTAACTGAGCCACCCAGGCACCCCAAGATAGACAGTTTTGTATATATTTCACCAACATTATCTTCAAAATTTAAGAGCAAAAAATACATAAAACACAAAAATTTACACAGCAAAAAAGATCATAGAAAAATAACTTTAAAAGATTCCAAAATTTTGCTGAATAGCGTAAAATACTTTAATAAAATAAAAGGCCTGGGGTGTCTGGGTGGCTCAGTCCATTGAGTATCCAATTCGGTTTCAGCTCAGGTCATGATCTCATGGGTCCTGATTTAGCCCCCAGACAGGCTTGAAGAGTCTCTCCCTGCGCCCCTCCCCTTCCCTGCTCCTGCCCTCTCTCTCTCAAATAAATCTTTTAAAAATAATTAATAAAAGTCTTTTCTTATTTTTGAATAAGAAGCTGAATTTTAGACAGAAATCACTTCCTTGTAATTTTTCTTTAGTTTAATGCAACACAAATCAAAATCCCCATAGAATTTATAGCTATAAACTTGAGAAAATGATTCCAAAGTTTATCAGGGAAAAAAAAACAGAAAAGTGGCCAATAATATTGTAAAAAGAAAACAGCAGAGGCCACTTCTCTTACCAGAGAGTTAACAGAATTTTAACAGTACCAACCACGCCACATTGTTAGCAACTAAATCACTATTGTTGTAGGGTAGTTTGTTATACAAGAATCCAAGACATGCAATTTGAAATGATCTTTCACCTATTGGATTGGCAGAATATTATATATGCATGCATATATAATCGACGCAACCTAGTTATACAAACACTATAAGCAACATTTTACACTGGTACTGGCATTTAATATAATTGGTATAACCTTTTTTTTAAAGATTTTATTTATTTATTTGAGAGAAAGAGAGTGCACAAGCTGGGAGAGTGGGAGAGGGAGAAGCAGACTCCCCGCTGAGCAGGAAGCCCAATGCAGGGTGGGTTCCCAGGACCCCGGGATCATGACCTGAGCAGAAGGCTTTCTTCCAATGACATGGCCTAACCGACATAGCCACCCAGGTGCCCCTGGTATAACCTTCTTTAGCAAGAAATTTGGCAACTCATATCAACAGCCTAAAATAAGTACATAGAGTTTGACCCAACTATTCTCCTTCTAGAAAGACATAATGAAAATAAATAATGTGAAAGCAAACATTTATGTATAAGAATGTTTTCTACAGCATTTATAAAGCCCCAAAAATGGAAGAATCTTAAGTGCATAGTAAGAAGGATTAGTTAAGGGACCATAAATATGATATAGCCATTAAATAATAGGATAGATCATCCTTTAAAAATTAAAGCGTATTTAGAATACTTAATTCAAAACGCAAAAAGCTATCATTTTAACTGATACACTGAATAAAAATGTGGGTGAAAAATAATTTATAAAGTATTACTTCTTTACAATTATAGATATAGTAATATAATAAGCATAGAAATATAGAGAGGGAGAGGAAGAAAAACAGAGAGAACCCCATATATAACCAGAGGTCATTGTCAAGGATTAGGATTTATTTATTGCTTATTTTTTCTTTCTGCTCTTCTAAACTCATTTTAACTTTAATAATAAACCTTCATAAGCAGGAAGAGATTATCATTGACACACTTGATTAAAATATTAAGTTAATGCTAACAAAACTTGCAGATGGTTAGGGTATATGAGAGTTGAGATATTAGAATACTGTAAAACTTAAAAACAGAAACATCTTCTGAATCTCCTCAAATCACTTGTTTATTATGCCTTTTGTCTGAATTAGAAAGACAAATTAAAAATACCCTGACGATATTTCATGCACTTCTAAGTCCTTTTGCTGAAAAGGTAAAAGGAAAATCTAAATAATATTTGTACTCTGATATTATCTGATAGCCTAAATTAAGCCAAAGAAAAATATTTGCAAGATAATTTTCAAAAAAAGAAAAGATGTTCTCTCTCTTCCTAGTAACCTTGCTAAAAAGTATCTATCTGGAGAGAGGTTACCAGAGGGGACGTGGGAGTGGGGGTGAAACAGATGATGGGGATTCAGAGTACACTTACAGTGATGAACACTGAGTAATGTAAAGAATTGTTGAATCATTATATGGTACACCTGAAGTTAATATAACCCTGTATGCTAATTATACTTCAATTTTAAAAAAATAACAAATTAAAAAATTTTTTTTCCAAAAAGTAAATAAAATTAAAAGGTTCTAAATATCACTGTTCATTAATATAGATGAAACCTATGGAAATTAAATACAGTATAATATACATCTGAGTATACTTAATGTTGCCTATAAGATGAGAATTTTCATTTTCTCTAATGTCAGAAAAGTACTTTTGCTACCTCATGCACTACGCTTGCCTACAGCTAGAACAGACATGAGTGAATTCTGTAGACTACATCATTCCACGTGAATCACATGTGCACAAAACCCAAAAACATATTCCAACTAATGTACTATACTTAAAAAAGCAAAATTACTCTTTAGCATTTTCTTAAATCTAAACATGTCCCTAAATTTCCTTTATTTTTTCCTCCTGAAAGCTAACGAACAGCTATCATTGTTCCTAAAATAAGATTTCAATTCAGGAAGCTGTACTTCAGTGACATGACTAAAAATGGATAATTAAAGACAGTACCTGGCATTCAATACACTTTCTTATTGCGTTATGAATTATTTTCACTTAACTCATTCTGTTCTACACCTATGGGGTTCAAGGCATCATGCTAGTTATGTTGGAATATAAGAAGTGTTTGACCTAAGAATGTTATCCTTCAATTATCATAGAGAAATTTGATTCTTGTTTAGGAGGATGCAGCAACATGACTTTCCATATCATGAGTAGCAAGAAGCTCTTCCCTTGGCACTTATGTTGCAAGATCTCAGAAGCAAAAACATATGAGAAATGGTCCCTAAAGCTTTGTCAAGTGGTACCCCTTGCTCCTGGGCATATTTCAGGAAAGACATTTTCTTTGATTTTGTTTATTTGTTGTTTTAAAATTACTAAATATCAAGGAACACGATAAAAAGAACCAGTATCATAGCAACCTGTCTTAAACCCTCAGAGCAAATCTTTGATAATTTCTGGTATTGATTCCAAGAGCATTAAACATATACTACTTAAATGTAAGTATAAAGCACATGCTGGTTCAAATATAAGTGATTTTTGAGTTAGCATCAACTTTCTTTCATAACGTGTTATATCTTGAATTTTCTAGAGAGCAGAACTGAGACCACA
Organism: Lontra canadensis; assembly: GCF_010015895.1. Classification (NCBI taxonomy): domain Eukaryota; kingdom Metazoa; phylum Chordata; class Mammalia; order Carnivora; family Mustelidae; genus Lontra; species Lontra canadensis. The sequence continues at coordinate 5,260,613 of NW_022631080.1, read as the reverse complement.
GTTTCCTTGTGTGTGTTCTCTAGAACTCTCAAGACATTCTGCAAGCGTGAGCCAGACACTTCTAGGAATCATTTTACTGAATTAAAAGGTATACTCAGGCACGCTCACAAGTTAGAAAAAGACTCACTACAAAAAGACCTTAAGTGATCTCTGGTAGCTTCTGAGTTAGGATTATCTTAACACCACTACTCTCCAATCATATGAATAATGGAAAGCCGAACATACTTCTTTGGGAGAAAATGCTATGCCACATTCCAGAGATGTCCCTTCCTCTAACTCCAAAGAATATATGTCAGGAAACGCAGGGTCTGTGAATTCCCCTATAAAACATTAAAAAAATATTATTTTTTAAAAAGCCAGATACATATCGATAATACCACTGTTAAATATGGAAATGAAACTTTGAGAAGTCTCATAAACCTGTCTATTATGATCAAAAAGCAATTGCTGTGGAGGGCTGCATAAGGTTGCTGCTGGTTAAAGAAAGACTCTTAATACCAAGGTTCCAGTCACCAAAACTGATATTCAAACATGTATCAAACATATATTCAGTCAGCAAAACAGACAGTAAGCCCATTTTTAAAAAAAATCTCCCAAGTTCAAGGATAAGCATCACAGTCATATGCAGAAGAATGTAGAAAGTAATGAAGGTCAAAGTCAAGTAAAGGACTGAATCTTAGGTCCAACTCCAGCAAAGACAGAGAAGGGAAGACCCAGATCTCCTCTGACGCCTCCAAGAAGCCACACAGAAGATAAACACAATTTTATACAAGGTCACTTATTGACAAAATACAATCACTCCAGATATAAAAGCATTAGGTGAAGATACAGAAAAATTGTCAAATAATAACATAAATGTCAAGGTCAAAAATTATAACCACTTAAATAAACTTCTAGAAAAAGTTCCTGAAAGATCAAATGTTTATTATAGTAGAACCTCCGGGGGTGCCTGGGTGGCTCAGGGGTTGAGCCTCTGCCTTTGGGTCAGGTCATGATCTCAGGGTCCTGGGATCAAGCCCCACATTGGGCTCTCTGATTGGCAGGGAGCCTGCTTCCCCCTCTCTCTGCCTACTTGTGATATCTCTCTCTCTCTCTGTCTGTCAAATAAATAAATAAAATTAAAAAAAAAAGAACCTCCACCCTCATCCAAACAATTCTAAAAATCCCATTTTCTCCCCCAAATTTTCTGATTAATCCAAGGAATGACGATAATTTCTATCACCCATGTGTGGAAATGAACTTGAATAACTCACTGCACCCTCCTTCAACTTAATCAATTTCAACTCAATCACCTTGATGAAAAACCATTAAATGACCAAAAAAACTCATTAAGTGTATATTAACATCTGCCGTTTGTAGTGTAGGAAAAGATACACATGTTATACAGCAAAGAAAACCTACTTAGAATGGATATATATCTGGAACATAGGAAATATAATAAAAACAGATTGATACATACTCAAATATCTTTGGAATATATGTAAACATATAGTCTGTGAAATGATCCAAGACAGCTTCAATAAATATTTCTTGAGTGCCTGTAATATACACAGCACTATCGTGGACAACTCTAGTAGAAAACAAAAATTAGGGATGCCTGGGTGGCTCAGTGGGTTAAAGCCTCTGCCTTTGGCTCAGGTCATGATCCCAGGGTCCTGGGATCAAGCCCCGCATCAGGCTCTCTGCTTAGCAGGGAGCCTGCTTCATCCTCTCTCTCTGACTGCCTCTCTGCCTCCTTGTGATCTCTGTCTGTCAAATAAATAAAATCTTAAAAAAAAAACTTTAAAAAAAAAACAAAAAACAAAAATTACACACATAGTCCTTGACCTCATGGAGCTAACAGTGTAGCACGGGAGCCAAACAGGTACACAGCTTTTTTTGATATGAGACAGAAACGGTTAGTACTAAAAAGAGACTTACACAATGCCCTAAGTGAGTAAAGATTAAAAAATAATTTCAACCATCCGTACAAGGTTGGGTATGGGGCTAATGAGTCATGGGGACTCATGAGGTTTAAGATAATTTATAAAAGGGGGTGGGATCGCAGACACCAGGAACATAAGAGGAAGAACCATCCTAGGAGAAGGGAATTCCAGCGCCATTAGAAGGAAACGTGGAATATAATCTGGCTGCAGCGGGGGGAGCCACTGGATGCTGCAATGGGCAAGGCGACTAGAAAGACAACGTGGAGTCATCCCCAAATGGCTCTCAACATGGCCTCTCCAATAACTCGTCTATCCAATAATCTTGAAATGATCACAAGAAAAACCAAGTCTAAATCGTCACAGAAGGGTATTTATGTGCTAAAATACTTATAACAATAAGATACATCATCAGAACATTTTAAGTGTAAACTTTGTTGCAAACTGTTAATAATAATTAGGATCAAGAGAAGTACCTCCTGGACTGTGTCAGCAGCCATGCTGCTAAGAACCACCGCTATTGGTAACATGAAACAAACAAAACTTTTTGAATAGCGGAGTGATGTGATAAGATCCTGGCTTCAAGACTACTCTTCAGAACAGGTCCGAGGAGAAAAGCTTGGAGGCATGGGAAGCATTTGAGAAGATGATGCAGTGGTCTAGGAGGGAGGTTTGTGCTAGGGTTAAGGCAGAACTGTGAAAACATATGCACTTTGTGGACTAGCCGTGCAGAATAACCAAGAGGAGTCTGCGATCCAATGAACAAGGTACAATGACAGTAAATGAGGCAGTCCGTGAGAATAAAGTGTTAAGCAACTAAAGTTTCAGCATCCAGACTTAGGGAAAAAAAAAAAAGAATAGAAACTTCATACGTATTTACAGCCGCCTGCTGTAATCATTCCTGGGCTAGTACGCTGTGTCCTCACATACCACACTCACCTAAACCTTATCCTCCCCCTGTATCACCTCAACCATGAATTGTACCTCCAGTTGCCTACCTCTTATAATCAAAACCTGGGAGAGATTTGAGCCTTGCTCCTCCTCCCTAAGACCCAGGTCCACTTGATAAGCAAGTCAGAGCATTTCTTATGTACTCCCTTCCTTCCCATTTCCAGCATCGCTGCCTGTGTTCAGGCTTGATCACTTCTCATCTGTATGGCCACAACCCCTAGCTGACCTCCCTCTCTCTGGTCTTGCCCTTCCCATTCCTACATGTTCCCCCAGCCCATCCTCAACTTTGCTCCAAAAGAAAAATGAGCAAAATGTGAGTCTGATCACACCACTGCCTGGATATACATCCTTTAATGGTGCTGCCTAACTTCCAGGATCAAAGGCCAGAAAAGATCCTTAGTGACATGATCTCACTTGCCCTCTCCCCATCCTGTCCCTCTACACTCTGGGCATCCTGAACTGCTTACCACCTTGACTCATTGCTAGGCCTTTACTTGCATTCTTTCATATATCCCCTTTTCTTGTGTATCTTCTCGTCTTCTTCAAGATGAGGATTAGGCATCAACTTCTCCAAGAAATCTTCCCTTATGCTGATTACTACTTTTCTCTAACACATGCTACCTTAGCACCAGGTACTCACTTGTCTTATAGCATCTGCCATGCTCTCTGATAATAAGCTGATTCTTTGTCCAGCTCTCATACTGTTAGAGGTGTTCTTCGTTGGTCATTAGATTCGACAGCCACCTTTCTCTTTGCTGCTCTGTCCTGACTTCTATAGGTCAGTTCAGCTAGGCCCCCTTGCTCTGACTTCATTCAACCACAGGGAGACACCTGTATGTTATCAGAAGGTAGGAGGGATTTCTGCCTTCATGTCTTCACTGTGTTGGCTACGCTTCTGGCAATGGCTGCATTCCTTCACGGATAAAGCTCTTATCAGTTGGCCCCTCTTTCAAAGTTTCATTGATCATGGGCTCCAGAAATAACTTGCCTCCTCTTATTCCTTCAGGTGCGAGGTAGTAGCAGCTTCCATCACTCACTGATTTCTTTTCATCCAGCTCCCACCTCCACAGATAATTCCTTCATTAAACTATCTTCAGTAAAACCCTTTGAGAAAGTCATCTGTGAATTTCTGAGATCCTGACTGATACACTTGCGTTCACTTCTTGAGAACATGTAAAATAGGATATTGTCTTTATAGACTCAAAGTCTAGTATCTAGCTTATAATTGGTATTCAACAAATATTTATTGAAAAAGAAAGGACCAAACCAATGGTTGGCAAACCTTTTCTGTAAGGGTCCAGATACTAAATTCTGTAGGCTTTGCAAGCCATATGGTTTCTTCCACAACTATTCAACTCTGCCATTATAGTATACAAGCAGCCATAAACAATACACAAATAAATGTGTCTGTACTCTAATAAAACTTTATTTATAAAAACATATATCAGGCCAGATTTAGTCCATAAACCTTATGGTGCCAACCCCTAGAGTAAACACATGAAATGTCTTTGTAGAAGTGCCTATCTCTCTTTTTTTTTTTTAAGATTTTCTTTATTTATTTGACAGAGAGAGAGCAAGAGGAGAAACACAAGCAGGGGGAGTGGGAGAGGGAGAAGCAGGCTTCCTGCCCAGCAAGGAGCCTGATGCGGGGCTTAACCCTAGGACCCTGGGATCACGACCTGAGGCAAAGGCAGAAGCTTAACGAGTAAACCACCCAGGCACCCCGAAGTACCTATCTTTTTAAATTTACTGTGACATAAAGATACTTAATACATGAGTAAACACGCAGAGAGAACTCTCAAAGACATTTACCTGAAACTCTTGGGCAATTAAAATTAGCAATTAATAATTCCATTTTGATTTATAGCATATACTTATACATAAACCTTTTTTTTAACATATACATAACATTCTTAACTAACTACATTAAATCAACTAACAAGCCTGGTTATATGTCATATGTTACCAAAGTATCCTGATGTTAATACTGATATAATTCTAGAAATAAAACCATGCACTGAGTAATTAAAAATATATCAGAACAATGGCCCTTGACATATTATTTTTTAACATTATACCTTAAAACAACTTAAAACTGTTTTACAAGAATGTTATTATAGTATAAGAGCTATACCTGTTTTATCTTTAAAATCCAAAGAAAAATATTCAAAGTCTTGTAGATTAAATTCCACTCTGGCACGTGTTATACCTTTGTTTTTTATTGTAAATGGAATAATCTGAGTAGCACCAACATAGGTACCACTGAAGTTAAATACGTCCTAAAATTTAAAAAGAGAGTAAGAATTAGAAAGCAGATTAATATTTTATAAAAATAATATAAACCAAAATTACACTTTAAAAGAGTAAACCTTAAAGTTCTCATCACAAGAAAAAGAATAATATAACTATGTTTGGTAATGGATGTTATCTAGACTCACTATCGTGATCATTTTGCAATACATACAGATATGAAATCATTATTTGGTACACCTAAAATGGACATAATGTTATATGTCATTATGCCTCGAAAAAAAATGTATCGTTATTTTTCATTACGGGCATTATTAACTACTATACTCTATAAAAACTGGCCACATTTTCCTTCCTCTCCCCTACCTCTGATACATAATCCCTTTTATTCTGTTACCAAATCCCTTTTATTCTGCCTCCTTTACTTCTTATCCCTAATGTAATTGTATGAAGTAAATAATGCATCACTTTTCAGGTCATTTCTAGATTTGTACTTTCTCCAATTCTCCTCTCCACAACTAAGTCACAATTAAACTAACTGAAAATCTGTACTTCCTATCTTAAAATGTGATGATTCTCCTCCAGCTACCGGACAATGTCCAAGTTCCTCAGCAGGGTTCATAAAGCTCATCTTGACCTTCTCCTGCCTCATGGAGCTCCACTCTTCCCCCACTGACTTCGTACTTCAGCAAGCTGGATGACTTGTCCTTTCCAACCGATACCTGACGCTTCATTCTCCTCTGTCTTTATTAGTGTGACCCTTCTATTAGGAAAGCTTTCCTCTAACTCATAATTGCTAGATAAAATATTATGTATCCTTCAAACCCCAGTTAGATAAACCATATTTTATGACACTGTGCTCAGAACTACTTCTGTTCCTTATATTTACTTACCATTACACCATAAAATCTGTTTATTTGTTTACAAATCTGTCTCTCCTAGCAGACCTTAGGCCTGATTCATTTTTATATCTTTAGCACCCGATGCCTCGCTTAAATATATGTAAGGAATGTTTATTGAATGTATCTTAACTATCTTATATGCCAGGTATGTGCCTACATCACAGAATTCTATAGGATTCCTCTTTAGAGCCTTACAGTTACTTAGTAAAAGAGTTACATATAACACTAAAGAGAAAGTGGCAACAGTATCCTAATGTTGAGGGAAATATTGCATTAAGGTCAACTGGCTACTGTTTCTCCCACTTAAAATATCAACCCAGTTCTACAGGGGAAATCTGTAAAATCCAATATGGGTAATGAAAGCTTGATGCAAAAGATCATACCTCTTATACTATGAGCCTTGTACATATGCTCATTTGGATAAAATGTCCTGTTATTAAGATACATATTCAACACCATACAGTTATTAAAGGTCTTATGGATGATGCCAGAATATTAATTTTATTATTTTTTAAAGGCAGCTATGTTTAAAATTCAACATAATCAAGGAATTTTTTTTTTAAGATTTTATTTATTTATTTGAGAGAGAGACACAGTGAGACAGGAAACACAAGCAGGGGAGCAACAGAGGGAGAGGAAGAAGCAGGTCCCCTGCCGAGCAGGAAGCCCAATGTGGGACTCGATCCCAGGACCCTAGGATCATGACCTGAGCCAAAGGCAGATGCTAAACGACTGAACCACCCAGGTTCATAATCAGGGAATATTAATGTATATTAATACAAAGTATTATAAATTATTCAATTATACCATAACATGCAAAGCATGCCACAAATGCCTTTAGGGTGTGGAAATGAAGTAGTCAAAGTCTAAATACACTTCTAATATTGTTCAAGAACAAACACCATAACAATGGAGAAAGTACTCTGGATACTGCAGGGATTTTAATCTCCAAGAATCACCACAGTCTTACACAAGTAGCATAGTGTCTGTCAATCTGTCTAGACTTATCATGCCTTCAACACCAAATAAAAGTAAGAAAATTGTACCTCAAAGCCAGAAACTAAAATTGTGATGAAGCCCTTAAAGTATAGACTAGTAACGAGGCCCTACCTGAGACACTGGCAGCCTCACACATGTTTGCTCTATTTAATTCAGCACCAGAATGGCGCAGGCACTGCAGTACTAGTGGGAGAGAGAAACAGAAGTTCAGATAACCTGAAAATAATATGACAATTGCTATGATGAAGATGTTTCCAGAGTTTAAGATTTTTGTACCATCTCATGAATGTCGCAATGGAGGGGGCACATGGGCCACATTAAAGATCAGGGTGAGTTCTTTGTTTCTTGATTTCTTTTTTTTTTTTTTAAGATTTTATTTATTTATTTGAGAGAGAGAGAGAGAGAGCAGGAGAGAACACAAGCAGGGAGGAGAGGGAGAAGCAGACTCCCTGCTCACCTACCACCAACGACGACAAGGGGCTTGATCCCAGGATGCTGGGACCATGACCTGAGCTGAAGGTAGACACTTAACCAACTGAACCATCCAGGCGCCTATAGGGTAAGATTTTTGGGTAGATGAGACCAGATTTAATTCCTGAAAGACTTGCCAGGAAAAGAAATACATGTGTGGGCTATCAACTATAGAACAGAATTTTATCAGGATACAGAACAATAATTTTAAAAATAAACAAAACTATAGTTTAGAAAATGCAAATCAAGACCACAGTGAGATGATCATTTTATACTTAATAGATTGGCAAACATTAAGTCTTATAATACAACTTACGGAGCAACTGAATGCAGAGCAATGGAAACTTGAGGAGAAAATATGGAAGCTATCTTGTGAAGCCAAAAATGCACATATTCTATGAGTTAGCAACTCTACTCTGAGAGAAACTCTAGCACCTGTACCTTACAAGATATGTACACAAAATGTTCCCTGCTGGAGTGCTTGTCATACCAACAAAAGAGAAACACCTATTTGAATGGACAACAGACTGAGTCTCTGAATTGCAACAGGTCTACATAATGGAATATTAAGCAGTGGTAAGAATGAAAAAAAAAATACAGCTACACACAACTTAGATCAACTCTGGAAATACAATAGTCAGTTAAAAGTGACTCACCAAAGACTACACGCAGTACATGTTTGTCATGAAGCTCAAAAATGAACAAATGAAACTAAATAATGAATGGTTAAGGAATTCATACATATGTGATGGGCCGATTAGAAAAAGTAAAGGGAGACTAATCAGAAAATTCAGTGAAGTGGTTACCTCTCAGGAGGAGTAGGATCATGATGAAGCCTATAGATGACTTTAATGTATTGGTAGAATTAAATGGGTGAATTCTGAAACCTCCATTTGATAATCTGCTTCAACACATTTTATATTATATACATATTAATTTCTACATGTCAAAGTACTACATAATGAGATATTTTCAAACATAAATGGGCTGACCAGGGACACGTAACAAAAGTCACCACACTCATACACTGATTACACAAATAGTTAACATATGAATATACTCACCGGATTAATTTCCACATCGGCAATCTCAACAGATCCACCAATCCTGAGGTCTATGACATTTGCACGGCGAATAGCAACCTTATTTGAGAGAAATATAAAGTCTTGTAGAAACTACATTAAAATTTACCCATATACCACTAAGTATTACCTGGCATTTGGCAATATTTTAAAATTTAAATAATAATAACATATTATAAATGTCACAAGATTTATTCTGGTAGTTGTCATCCCATTTCTTGTTATGGAGAATTAATATTCCTAAGAGGAATGAGTGTTCAACTCTCAAAAACCTCCACCACAAATGGGACCAGTTCATAGCTTATGAATTTGACTGCAGAATTCTACCCATTTAACTACACGTTACCGTCACTCCACATATCCCTTCTGTATTTACCTAATTTCAAGGATTATTCAAAATTAAAACAGATAAGAAACTGAGTACAAACATACTTCCTCCCACAGAGATAAACTAATATCCATAATGACCATAATAATAATAATGAAAGTAGCTAAAAAATTGCTGAGCAAATGGGCCAACTAAAGTGCTAATTTCATTGTCTCCTTTTTAATCCTCAGTATCCTGTGAGGTTACCAATATTAATATCCTAATTGCCAAGTGAGGAAAACTGAGGCTCAGAGAGGCAGAGCATTTTGTCTTTTAACCAGCAGTGGTTAAATATAAACCAAGGACAGCCTGAACACTCAACAGCCTCTGAGAAAATTAAGATGGTGAAATAAGAATTTAGTTGTATAATTCCTACAAAAGTAGAACTGTAGATTATCTGAACATACACATGTCTAAGCAAAATTTCAGAGGCACAAAAACAGCATTCACTGAAAGCCCCACCTATATACAAACAGGGAGCATCAAGGCTGGATTTAAATATAAATATATATCTAAGAAAGAGATAGGAGTGTATTTCACTCTTTACATAGAAAGTCAGTGACACTGTTCATAGGAAAAAAAAAACAAAAAAACCAAACTGTCCTTTTCTCAAAATTATTGGGGAAAGTGACATGTCATTTAATTAACTAAATCACTATATTCATAGTATTATGTGATTTCCACATGGTAATTAAAGAATATATAGTACATAAATAAAATACTTGACTAAAGTCATAAAAATCATAATGTGATGATTCAGAGGAAATGACAATTCGACATGTCCCCCCTTGATGAATCCCACATATAAGTTTCAACTCATCACGGCTGGCTTTCACCTACCTCCCCATTATTGATCATCCACTGAATCTACAACAGAATCTAACATAAAATTTGTGTCCAGTAAATATGTGTTGGATGAATAAATGAATTATTATGTTATGTTAAAAAGGTAAGCTTCGTAAAAACAGCATACTCTTCTAAAATACAGCAGAAACTAATCTTTTAGTGAAACTATTTTTATTGGCCATATTTTTTTACTTTTTCTAGAATATTATATTAAAAAACTCTGCCCAGGGGTGCCTGGGTGGTCAGTGGTTAAAGCCTCTGCCTTTGGCTCAGGTCATGATCCCAGGGTCCTAGGATTGAGCCCTGTATCAGGCTTTCTCCTCGGCAGGGAGCCTGCTTCCCCCTCTCTCTCTGCCTGCCTCTCTGCCCACTTGTGATCTCTTTCTGTCAAATAAATAAATAAAATCTTTAAAAAAAAACCAAAAAAACAAAAAAAAAAACAAAAAAAACTCTGCCCAAATCTCAGACCATGTACCATAATAGATAATTTATAAATATCTTTCATAAGTATGTCTTCATAAAAGATAAAATCATTAGGTTGTTTATCTGGGGCAAATTGGTGTTTATCACATTAACCTACATGTTATTTAAGAATTAATTGTTATGAAAAAAAGAATTGTGGGAAATTAAGGATAAAATGGGGGATATATCTAAAACTATTCATTTTGTTTTGAAAACAGTGTACATATTTATTTCTTATTGTGAGTAAATGTACACAGCTGATCATCAGATTGCAAATCAAGAGTATTCCATTCCTCTAGTTTATAATAAAATTTATGAGATTAGTCTTCCATTTTATTTATTCTGTTTAATGAATAATTAGAAAAGCCCCTTAAATCAAGGTAATAATGTCTTTTTAATTATATAATTTCCAGAATATAAACTAGTAAAATATTCTATGCATGCTATAAAATATAGATCTTAACACCATACAGAATTTGCCTATAATTCATATAGTCATTGAAGCTATTTAGAATTAACATTCCAAAATTAATTAATTTTTCCAAAGGTATCTAATTAAATCAAATATCTAATTAATGCCATGAAAAAAGTCATGCTTTCCTCTGTGACTAGTGAGAACTTGTCACAACTCAGAGATGCCAAATATCATTCTAATTTCATGCAAAGAATGCCTCATATCGATGAACTGTATCCATTTCAACTTGGTAGGAATTTCCATTACCAACTTGTACCAAAAATGTTTTCTACAATTCCTCTTTCCAGGTTCTGCTAACTATTTCTACAAAATTATATAGGTAAGGTTGCTTATTCTATAGATCTCTAAAAACTGCATTTCTTTAGGGATAACTCAATCACTAACAAAGTAACAAAAATTTAAAAAAGTATTCATTAGCATCGTAACAGTAAAACCCATTCCCATTTGAAGAAATTCTTAAAACAAGTTTTCTAAGAATAAACACACATACCATTTTATAGCATTATACTTACTATTATAAATCTCCTAAACAACCAAACAAATCTACATAGACATATATATATAAGGAATGAATACACATAAGCATGAACATACCTTTGCTCTTGTATCAAATTTTTCTGCTACAGTAGGCGTACAGGAGATATTGAGAACAGTTAGCCCCCCGAAAGGAATTACTCCTTGTGATGGAACAATATTCATAGTAGGCAAAAGACTCTGGTCACAAATCTGTAATTGAAAGTTTGCAGAAATGCTGTATTATCCTTTAACGTTGCTGATCTAAAGCTTTCAACTACAACCCAGAGAGAAGACCCTTGGGCACAGGGCACGAGACGATTTCATAATGTGTTTTCCAACACCAGACGTACAAATAAAACTTCAACAGGGATTTGTACCCCTAACCCAGCAAAAGGAACTTGTAGTGCTGGCATCCAATTCAAATCGGATGATGAAGTTTCCTGTCTGGAGTGTTATCAAGACTTAGCAAAACTTACGAGGATGAAATAATATCTGTTAGAAAAGATGACAAAATTCTAGATACTACTTTGGTAGTTTGCCTTTTCCCTCACAGTAAACACTGAAAACGAAGTTAGTGGGGAGGCAGATGATGAAGTAACCTCCTGGGGGTGCCTGTGTGGCTTGGTAGTTTGAGTGTCTGCCTTGGACTCAGGTCATGGTCCCAGGGTCCCGGGATTGAGTCCCACATCGGGCTCCCTGCTCAGCAGGAGTCTGCTTCTCCCTCTCCCTCTGCTACTTTCTCTCTGTCAAGTAAATAAATAAAATTTTATTAAAAAAAAAAAAAAGTAACCCCCTGTTCTTTATTATTTCCTTGATGGCCTACTGTCTAAGATATCATTTTGACCTTTAAAAAAAGTTGTAAGTAACTTACCAAAGAATTTGTGGTGTGGTTTCTCAGGAGCTAGTTTAGAACTATCTACCATGCTTTAAGCCAGAACAATATAAAGGAAAATTAGTTAAGGTATTTTGGGGATGAGGGAACAAACAGACTTCAGAGCTAATTTTGAAGCAACAGAAGGAAAGGGTATCTGCGTTTGTCTGCTTGGGCAGAAGACATGTAGATATAAATCTTGAATAAAAGATCTCAAACACTGACCTCTATCTATTCTCACTACTGGGAGATCTTAATATATTTTTCAGCAAAATATTCTATCACCACTTATAATTTAAATCAGGGGCAACAACTATAAATAGAATATCTTTACAAGGATCTTGCTCTAGATCCCAGTTTCTACCGTTAACTCCTGATGGTAGAGTAAAAATGAGAAGAGGAAAAGTATGTCATCAAATATGGAGTTGTAATAGCAACAATGGATGTTTTTGAAAGTGCTCTTTTTTCCAAATTATTTCTTTTTTTCAAAAAGACAAAATGAGGGGCGCCTGGGTGGCTCAGTGGGTTAAGCCGCTGCCTTCAGCTCAGGTCATGATCTCAGGGTCCTGGGATCGAGCCCCGCATCAGGCTCTCTGCTCAGCGGGGAGCCTGCTTCCTCCTCTCTCTCTGCCTGCCTCTCTGCCTGCTTGTGATCTCTCTCTGTAAAATAAATAAATAAAATATTTAAAAAAAAAAAAAAAAAAAAAGACAAAATGACAGGAAGACACAAAGGGGTAAGAAGAGAGATTAAGGGTAGAAGAAAGAAAAAATGATTTTTGTGGGAAATTAAAAGGACAAAGTAGATGAAATGTAGTTGGATAAGTATTGCATGAAATATCCAAAAATTAGCATTAGTCAATTTATAAAGACTAAAGTATTAACACCACAGTACTCATGGCAGAAAAAAAAAATACAAAATATAATGTGATCCGATCCAAATAAGATTCCAGGATTCTACATTACCTTGAAATAAGCATGGTTTTGTCCTACGTTGTGAAGAATGGCTTTCCTCCAAGTTGTTAAACCTTGAGGGCTATTACTGAAGAGGATCCTTGGCTCCAAAAATATGACCTTAGTGTGACCAAGCTAATAATAAAAGGAGAAGAGAGAAGATACAATAGAAATAATAGTAAACTATTTTTAACCCCTTCTAAATGACTCAAATTTTAGCAGCCTCATGGAAATTTCTAAAACATGAAGGGTTATCAGACGTTATGATGTACTTAAAGGAAAAGAGAATGGAAAACTAAACTGTACTCCTAAACTGAGGAAGGCAAAGGGAATAAGACAATTCTATGGAGGAAGTAAATCCAGGACTGAGAATCATGTACGAGATCTTAGAGATCATCTATCCAACTACATGCAGGGTGTTACTGTATGTTATGCAAAAGGAAAGAGTCCCCCAGCATGGGAAATATTGTGTCAAATGAGATTATCTAAGCTTGTTTTTACTATTAGCCTTCTAACACTTAATGTGTTGATAACACACACTTTGCTTTCCTCAGAATGGGGAGGTGGTTCACTGTGATTCAGAGTTACTTAGGTGCAGGACTCCTCCTCCTTACCTACACACAAATCACTTCACAGAACTACTGTATCATGGAACAGTTTTTTGAAAATGCTGACATTATCTACCTCTCCCATTTCACAGGAAGGCAAACAACAGCCAAGGGGAACTAGAACCCAGGTTTTCCAATTCCTTATACAGTGCTCTTTATACCAGACCCTGTTGTCTTTATCTATGATAATAATTTATTGTCTTAGGAGGTTTCAATACATTCTTATAATTATTTGAAGAACATGACTTGGGTAATCAGAACAATAAATTTCTAAACAAAGCTAACAGATGACAAAATGGTCAAGTAAGTCCTTCATAAATTAAGGACAAACATTAAATGAACATTATATTTAATCACTTCATGTTTCTCCAGCTTTACTTCCGTAAGAGAAACACTTCACAGTCCATTTAACTTCAGAGGACCTCAAAAATCTACCATAAAATAATCCAATTCATTATTCTGATATCTTGGACTTTAATTCTTAACAATCCAAGCATAGGGAAAGCAGAAAGTAAATTTGATCAGTGAGTAAACGCAAAGACGCTGGAGGCAAATAGATCTAGATATAAATTCAACCCAGGGCATTCACTGCATGTATGAACTTGTATTAGTTAATCATTCACTCTAATCCTCCATTTCCTCACCCATCAACTGAGTTATTAGTACAGCCTTACAGAGCTGTTATAAGATTAAATTAGATAATGCATGAATAGCATTTAGCATCCCACCTGATATACAGTAATTAATAAATGATATCTATTATTAACGCAAAGTCTAAGTTACTAAATTGCTCTTCTTCTACCTGTTAGAAAAGAATACACATGGGGTGAGTATGTAGGCAGATTTATATTACTAACTTCGTCAAACACAGTTACGTAAGTAACAGCTAAAGAACTGTGTGCACACGTTCACCAAAATACAGCTGTAAGAATGTTAAGAGAAGCATTATTATAGTAGCTAAGAATCGGAAACAATCCAAATCCTCATCAGCTGTGTAATGGAAAAATGATGGCAGAGGCACACAATGGAATACTATTCAGGAATGAGAATGAATACTCTGTTACCACGTGTACCAGAATAGACGAAGTCCACAAAAAGTATGATGAACAAAACAAGCAAGACATAAAAGAGAACATATGCTTTGATTACATTTATATAAAGTTTAAAACCAAAATCAATCTATGCCATTAGAAGTAAGGATACTGATAACTCTGGGAGGGAAACAGAGGGACTGGAAGTGGGGATGGGGAGGGTGGTTCTTTTGTGATGCTAGTCATAGTCTGCTTCTTGATCTAGTTGATCTGGGTGTGCATTGCAAAGATGCTATCAGTCTATAGATTTTAGTCTAAAGCCTAAAATCATTAAAAGACTGAATGATACAGAAGTCATAATATGTATCCTTTTCCGTATGTATCCTATACTTCAGTAGAAATTTTTAAAAAGAAGAGCAAGTAATTTAAACATAGGAAAAGCAGTAGGGTCCAGCTTATTTCGAGTCTGGAGCAGAGGAATGAACCTACTGATTTCAGACTGCCATTTGCCATCATTAAAGTGGATGAATCCCTTATCTCTTAAGGCTATGAGCTCCTTCATAGCTGAAATATTTAAAAGCATGATCATGGCCTGGAGACACAGATGAGATTCAGTAAAACAGCACTGGCTTGAATTAAATTACTGAGAATACCGGGAGGAAAATTTCATACACAAGTAAAGTGGATTCTTGGTGATTACAAAGTATGAAGTTAAGGCCTTCTGGGCTCTACCACAAATAACAAAATTAAAATTACATACTGCAGCCTTAACTTTACTCATTTTTATTATAAGAAGTATATTCTATAAAATTGGAATTTTCTGTATCTCCTTGCTATGTAAATTATGTGGACCATTTCATACTGAATTATTAATTACCACTAGAATTCTAACAATACAATAGGACAAAAATATAATTTTCTCTATTTTTCCTTGGTTTCTGTTAATAAAATAATTTCATTTCAAGTGACCCCATGGTATTGTATGTTTATAGAGGCTCTAATGAAAATCTAGTATTGCTGGCACAAAAACTTGGATTTGTGAGTTAATTTTAGGTAACATAACACTTTTTGTTAGCAAAGTCTTCATTTATGATAGAGAAGTGACACCAAGAAAATGGTAACTCAGTTAATTAAATACTGCAAGCAGAATCCGTTTTACTAACATAGTATATATACTCAACTATACACACATATATATACACCCAATCAATTTAGAACCCTCAAAATAAAAATCATATCTAAAGGAAATCATTACATGTGCAACACATTTTAGTGTCAGTGTGTTTCCTTCACTGACGTGAAGAACAAATTCTCCCCTTTCTGGAGAACTGAAACCCGGCAGCCATGTTACTTCACATTCCAATGAAGAGTATGGTTCAACCGTGCCTACAGAGAATTTAGAAAGAACAGATATTGACCACATTTTAATTATATACATTTTAATGTCCAAAATAAGAAGCAGCTTAAGAATATAATGACATTATAACAAATTATTTATATTAAACTCAAAATACACAGAAATGCTACAGATTATCAAATGAGTACAGACCTACAGAGTTTGATTAAAATCTAAAACACATACCTTATTTTCCAATTTTATTAGGCAGAATAAAATATTTGATAAAAAGTATGCCAATATTGGGGCACCTGGGTGGCTCAGTGGGTTAAAGCCTCTGCCTTCGGCTCAGGTCATGATCCCAGGGTCCTGGGATCGAGCCCCGCATCAGGCTCTCTGCTCAGCAGGGAGCCTGCTTCCCTTCCTCTCTCTCTGCCTGCCTCTCTGCCTAATTGTGATCTCTGTCAAATAAATAAATAAAATCTTTTAAAAAAAAGTATGCCAATATTTAGCAAAATGTCCCCCTCATATGTTTCCCAACACTCTGACATAGTTGTTAACAACACTCATTCAGTTTTCAGAGGAAGGAATTACAATTATCAGAGGCTTTTTTAAAATGTTCCCATCCTTAGAGATATCACCTCTGATATCCTCTGATGTAACTATTAGTAATTAAGACATTTTTATAATTAAAATGTATTGAGAACCCAGGAAGTATCAGGCATATTTGGTGTGAGCTGCTTCATCTGTTTAAATTTATCATTTTCTTTGGAGTAAGAAAATAATAATGGAAAGAATGACTTAGAAGTTTTATTCATTTTATGCCATCAGAAGGCCACAGATTGGTATTCCAGGACTGCCTTAGCAGGATGACGATGCCTTCAAGGAGCAATGATCCTTCTAGCTTCCTACTACCATTCCATACTATGTTGGCTTTCATCCGTGTAGGAAGGTATCATAGTATAGTGGTTATAAAAGCACAAATTCAGGGCGCCTGGGTGGCTCAGTGGGTTAAGCCTCTGCCTTCGGCTCAGGTCATGATCTCAGGGTCCTGGAACCGAGCCCTGCATCAAGCTTGCTGCTCAGTGGGGAGCCTGCTTCCCCCTTTCTCTCTGCCTGCCTCTCTGCCTACTTGTGATCTCTCTGTGTGTCAGATAAATAAATAAAATCTTTTTAAAAATAAATAAATAAACAAACAAACACAAATTCTAGGTGAAAATCCATGGTTCCAATTTCAGCTCTGCCATTTTCTAGCTGAGACCTTGGAAAATTTATTTAACATATGTCACAGAGCCTCCTCAGACATAAATGGGGATAACAGCTGTATGCAACTCAGAGAACTGTAGGGATTAAAGAGGCTCATATATGAAGAAGTATTTCAAACAGTGCCTGGCACTAAGAAGGAAGATAGAGCTAAAAGAAACCGTTGTCCCTATCTCATTGCCAAGAAAAGCTGGGGAAAAGAGATTTCTAGATATGAACGTTACCAACCCCCCAAAAAAGGGTCCTCTTAGGGGAATGGATATCAGATATAGACTTAGCAATATCTATTACAATAGCATACAGATATGAACAAATAACTATAGATGACATACCAAATACACAGTGAGAGTAGGTGGGGGTGGGGGGAACCTAAATTAGCCCAAGGAAGGGGAGGAAACTTCATTATATAAAACGGCATTTGAACTGTGAAAAATGAGCAGAAACTCTGCTGGAGGACAAAGCCTGGGGGAGTATAAAAGTCGAGTGACCATGCTGGAAGAGAATGGTGTATCAAAAAGTTTGACTGGAAGTAACTTTGACAAAGCAGATCCAATACGATCTATAAAGACACCCAAGCATGCTAAGAGTTGAGAGGAGCACAGGATTATAGATCCATGTGGAAGGGTCAGCGAGGTAAGTATCTTCCCTTCCATCAGCACGGCTATATTTATTTTTCTCCAGGAATATTATATTATCAGGAAACAGGGGAAATAAACCAGATAGCCACACTGAGCAAGGCTGGTATTGGCAGGGCAGGTTCTATACATGGTCAAGGGTCTTTCACCGAAAGACAGTGAGAGCGAACTGCTTGAAGCCAAGTGTGAGGACTGAGCGGACTCAACAGTTCAGTCAGATGAAAGACAACACAGGAAAAAAAACCACAAAAAGCACAAACATGAATAGTACCTAACAAAAAAGTCAAATAAGAAGCCCAATTCTATCTTAGAAACATCAATGCACTCTTTTTTTTTTTTTAAGATTTTACTTATTTATTCCTGAGGGACAAAGAGAGAGGGAGAGGGAGGGGGAAAAGTAGGCTCCCCACAGAGCGGGAAGCCTGATGCGGCTCTAGATCCCGGCACTACATCCCGGAATCCTGGGATCATGACTTGAGCTGAAGGCAGACGTTTAACCAACTGAGCCACCCAGGCGCGCCATACCAACCCACTCTTAGACTCACCCTCTACAATATCCATGACCCAAATCCAAATCCAAAATACACCACACCTCAGGGAGAAAGCACAATCACAACACAAAATTTAATTTAGAACTACTCACTTTAGTTTACAAAAATATAGACAATGACAGCATTAAACGTATTATTCAGAATGTAAAGCCAATACAGCAAAAGGGATATAAGAAAAGTAATGTAAGGAAAAGTTACTTTCTGTTTTAACAAAGAGGCAAAACAAAATTGAGTAATAATTACATGAATATTCTGAACAAAAGGAAAATGACATAAGAAAAACCCATGTATATAATATAAATTATGCACACTTTCTTCAACGCTACATGAAATAGATTTGAGTACTTTATTATTTGTGTCCTAAAAAAAATTCAAAAGTACTTAAAGCCTAATGGTATTGCTCAAAAATTGTATTTGTACAAAAAGTTGTATTTGGAATTAAATGTCTTTGTGTTTTGTGCTTTGATTGAAATATATAGCAGATGTCATAAGCCACCAAAAAAATTGAAACACTAAAATCACCCCTGTAAAAATAAGAATTCTAACAATTAGGAGAAGCATAACCAGCATTCAGGTTCATAATTATTAATCCACTTCTCTTTTGTCAAATCAAGCATCATCACTACATTTCCACAGCAGGCACCAGGGGAAAGCCCCACCCATTCCGCCCTGATTAGGATGGAGAAATACAAGGAAAAGTGCCAAGCACTGAGCTTTCCAGACATGCTCTGTGCCTTATCATGTGCTTAACCAAACCTGTAACGAATGTAGATAATGTAACTACCACAACGTGATGCCTGTTTTCAACTAGAGAAGGTTTATCCAGAATCTCTGAAATGTGCAGAAGTATTCTCTCTCTCTTGACTGATTATTCACTCAGTTTTTCTCTAGTACCAAAGCAGGACTCCGGCTTACAAGTGTTAATCATAAAAAAAGAGCCTGGTCAAATGAATCTGCCAGAAACTGATGGAAGTATAGCTTGAATGCTTAATAAATTATAATCTGGGATTTGTTAAATCAATACACATTAATAAAAAGATTAAGTATGGCTATATCAATGATTTCCAACCCAATGAAGGTACAGTACTACTTTTCCACTGTATAGATCCATGAATATATCCACACTAAAATTAAATGAATTTAAATTAATGCTGAAGCTCATTTGTAACACTCCCTGTTACAAACACCAGTGAACTTACATAAAAATCATGATTTGGAAATGACTGATACTCAAAAGAATATATACCTATGGCAAGATTTCTATAAACCAGTACTTGTCTGTGATTGGAAATATAGTCTATTTAGACCCCAAATGATGAATATTCCTAAATTAGAAATAAAGAGGGAAAGAGTGGAAGGAAGAAGGGAAGAGCATAGGGAAGGAAGGAGGAAAGGAAAAAGAAAGGTTAGAAGCAGGGAACAAGTAATTGATGGTGGGGATGGCTGGCCAGATGCACATGAGGCTATCACTACTCTGAGGACATTTTCAGGGAAAAAAGAAGTCCAAACAGAATTAGAAAATTTTCATAACCACGTAACTATCTAATTCTTGGACAACCACTCTTTGCCAGTCTTTACGGAAGGAGTTTTCCATACATTTAATCTTTTTTTTAAATTTTTTTTTAAAGATTTTATTTATTTATTTGTCAGAGTGAGCACAGGCAGACAGAGTGGCAGGCAGAGGCAGATGGAGAAGCAGGCTCCCACTGAGCAAGGAGCCCGATGCGGGACTCGATCCCAGAACGCTGGGATCATGACCTGAGCCGAAGGCAGCGGCCCAACCAACTGAGCCACCCAGGCATCCCCATACATTTAATCTTTATGAGATATATTAGTCTCTCCATTTTACAAATAAGGAAACTAGTGCTTTTAGAGTACTTTTCTCAAGATCACAAAACTCAAAGAAGCTAAGACTAGCTTTGAAATCAGTTTTATCTAACCCAAAAGTTTTACTTCCCTTTCAAGCAGAAAAAGACTTCAGCTGATTATAAAACATCACGAGTCACTGCCAATACAAAAATATAGATCCTTCCAGCTAGCTGAAAAGGCATAATGTATATATACATAAAATGAAGATACTATATAGATCATTCAACTTTTTTTTTTTTTTTGAGAGAGAATTCATGCAAGTGGGCTTGGGGGACAGGAGTGTGGAGGAATAGGGACAAAGGGAGAGGGAGACCATCTCAAGCAGGCTCCACGCTCTGACAAGGGGCTCAATCTCATGACCCTGAGATCACGACCCAAGCTCAAATCAAGAGTGGGACACCTAACCCACTGCGCCACCCAGATGCCCCTTCATCATTCAACTTCTAACTTGCCACCTTATTTCTTTAAACGATAGCTTCTGTCCTCATGAGGTCCTCAGAGCACATCACAATGATGTCTGCAGAATTTGACAGGCTACTAGATAACATTTTAGCAGTTTCTAGGACTCAGTTTTATGGCAGGCACATAATGTGGAATTATAGATTCTGGGGAACAGCTGAAACAAGGCTAACAGGACACTTAACAAATATATGGAACCAGAAAAAACAGTAAATCAGAGATCATTTTCTATTAGTTAAAAAATTACTTATTTAAATGACAGGGGTGGGGGTTTTTTGGTTTGTTTGGTTTTTTTTTTTAGATTTTATTTATTTACTTGACAGAGAGAGACACAGTGAGAGAGGGAACACAAGCAGGGGGAGTGGGAGAGGGAGAAGCAGGCTTCCTGCTAAGCAGGCAGCCCAATTCTGGGCTTGATCCCAGGACCCCAGGATCATGACCTCAGTCAAAGGCAGCCGCTTAATGACTGAGCCACCCAGGTGCCCCTTAAATGACAGTGTTAAGTTTTTAATTTTATTAACTGGATTTTATTACCTATATTAAATATTGATTATAATGAATTTGTAAATGCTTCTAAAATGATTCACAATCCAACAAAATATAAGTTATTCTGAATCATATCCTGTCACTGTTATCAAACTAAAACTAATCAAGACAATACTGTGTTGTTCATCAATATCTGTGAAGATTTATTTTGTCAACTTGGCTATACTTGGCCAAGCTATGGTACCCACTTCTTTGGTCCATCTAGATATTGCTGTAAAGGTATTTTTCAGATGGGATGAACATTTTAATCAGTAGATTTTAAGTAAAGATTACCTCCCATAATGTAAAAGGATCTCATCCAATAAACTGAAGGCCTGAAGAGAAAAAACTGAAGTCCCTTTGGATTCAAGTCTGCAACATCAATCCCTTCCTGGGTCTCCAGCCTGACAGCCTACTGGAGTGCCCACACAACTGTCTGAGCCAATTCCTTAAAATTAATCTCCTCCCTCCCTCTTTCCCTCTCTCTCTCTCTCTCTACTTCCTATTGCTTCTATTTCTTTGGAAAGCCATGATACAGGATCCATATTTTCAAATCAAATTTACATATTTAGGTATGTAAATATATATGCCCCAATGACCATGTCTGATTTGCTTCTATTTTTAGTACCATTATACGGTTCATACTCAATAAACGAGTACTGCCTGAGCACAAGAATAAATGAGTATCTAAATCAAACAAATAGGATAAACTGTTACCTTTAGCTGGACGAATGGAAAATGCCATTCCTCTTTTTGTAATTACTGGCTGCCATTCAAATTTGGCAAAATAATTCTGATGATTATACAACCCCACTGTCCCCATAAAACATGTTTTCATGGAGAAGCCTTGTGGTCTCAATACTAGCTCATTAGAAGATAGCTCAAGCTTTACTGGCATGACAACTGCCATCACGAGGATATGGCCACCAGGTATATTGTTCACTGTAAAGGTGAAAGACCTGTAACACAGCAAAAGTAATCAAACTTAATTGACAATAGCTATTTGCAGTTACAGAATTCAGTTACATATAAAAATGTATATATTATTGACTAACGCCCACAATTAATCTTTAGTAAGAAATATATCAAAATATTTATGACAGACTACCACTGAAATATCAATCTACAAATCTACAAATTGATGCACATATAGTTTCTGTGTTTGCAGACAAAATATGACATATTCAACAACTACTGAGTCAAAAAAATACATATTCTACAAAAGGGCATTTTGATTCTAGCATACAGAAATTCAAAAATAAATCCTACTTCCAAAATTTTCCAATGGTGGGAGATTCAAATACCATTGATATATAAGTACTAGCTGTAGGCGGAATCACATATGAAAATTGGTTCGTTTTCTGAAGTTCTTCCAAATTAGTATCTAAGTGGATCAAAATATGCATAGGTAGCATATTAATAACATGCAGTAGACGAGTATTTGTGGAGTTCACACAAATATCACCAAAGTTAAGGACAGAGGGCCCTGAAAAAATGAAAAATGATTAAGTTTAGTTTTGGTAAATGTATTCAGTAATTTTAAATTTCCATACTATATTTTCACCAATTAATTTATAAAAAACGGAACTTAGAAAAATATTTCTTATAATATCATAAGTTACTAACCAAGATTGTTACCAAAATTTGGCGTTTGGAGATTACTGGCTAAAATTCAATATAAATATATCCTAATTATATGGAAAATTGTATTGAAAAATTATTAGAACTCATAACTCATTTTAATATATGAATCTGCATACTCCAACACCTTCTCCACTTCCATCAATACATTTATGTTCATTTATCCAGAATTTACAGAAACTGGTAATTTTCCCATTGCTCAATACTTAAGTTTTCCCTTTTTTTTTTAAGATTTATTTATTTACTTTAGAGAGAGAGAGAGAGCATGAGGGGAGTTTAAAGTTTTCCCTTTTAAATGACAGAAGTTTTTATATCATGCAATTTTAATAATTATGTCTTCTAGGTCTCTTAACAACTTGATTTAATAGTAACTGACACATAATAAGCTGCACGTGTTTAAAGTGTAGAATTTCTTTTCTTCTTTTTTTTTAAGGACTTTATTTTTTTTTTTTTATAATTTTATTTTTTATAAACATATATATATATATATATATATTTTTCCCCCAGGGGTACAGGTCTGTGAATCTCCACGTTTACAAACTTCACAGGACTCACCATAGCACATACCCTACCCAATGTCCATAACCCCCCCCCCACCCCCCCCCTCCCCAGCAACCCTCAGTTTGTTTTGTGAGATTAAGAGTCACTTATGGTTTGTCTCCCTCCCAATCCCAACTTGTTTCATTTACTCTTCTCCTACCACATTAACCCCCCATGTTGCATCTCCTCTCCCTCATATCAGGGAGATCATATGATAGTTGTCTTTCTCCGATTGACTTATTTCGCTAAGCATGATACCCTCTAGTTCCATCCATGTTGTTGCAAATGGCAAGATTTCATTTCTTTTGATGGCTGCATAGTATTCCATTGTATATATATACCACATCTTCTTTATCCATTCGTCTGTTGATGGACATCTAGGTTCTTTCCATAGTTTGGCTATTGTAGACATTGCTGCTATAAACATTCGGGTGCACGTGCCCCTTCGGATCACTACGTTTGTATCTTTAGGGTAAATACCCAGCAGTGCAATTGCTGGGTCATAGGGTAGTTCTATTTTCAACATTTTGAGGAACCTCCATGCTGTTTTCCAGAGTGGTTGCACCAGCTTGCATTCCCACCAACAATGTAGGAGGGTTCCCCTCTCTCCGCATCCTCGCCAGCATCTGTCATTTCCGGACTTGTTAATTTTAGCCATTCTGACTGGTGTGAGGTGGTATCTCATTGTGGTTTTGATTTGTATTTCCCTGATGCCGAGTGATATGGAGCACTTTTTCATGTATCTGTTGGCCATCTGGATGTCTTCTTTGCAGAAATGAAGGACTTTATTTATTTATCTGACAGAGAGAGACTAGCAAGAGAGGAAACAAAAGCAGGGGAAGTGGGAGTGGGAGAAAGCAGGCTTCCTACAGAGCAGGGAGCCCGATGTGGGGCTCGATCCCAGGACCCTGGAATCATGACCAGAGCCGAAGGCAGATGCTGAACAAGTGAGCCACCCAGGCGCCCCAAACTGTAGAATTTAAGTGTTGACATGTATACACCTATGAAACCATCAGCACAAGGAAGAGAGTCAACATCCACCACTGCAAAGTTCTCTTGTGCCCCTTTATATTCTCTCCTTCCCTTCATTCTCAGTCCTCCCCCTACCCAGACCCCCACTCATGTACATTATGTCACGGTAGACCGGTTCACATGTTTTAGAGTTAAAATTTTAAGAGTGGAATAATGTAACATGTGCAGTTTTCTCTGGTTTCTTTCGCTCTACAAATTCCCTGGAGATTTATTCAAGTTGTTGCAGGTGTCAGTCATCCATTCTTTTGTACACAAGTATTTGTTTGAACACATGATTTCATTTCTTTTGGACAAATATCTAGGAGTGGAATGCATGGATCATACGGCAAGTGCATGTACACATGTGTAAGGAACTGCCTAACTCTTTTCAAGTGGTTGTGTAATTTTCCACTCTGCTGGCAATGTATAAGAGTCCCAGATCCCTCACATCTTTGGCAACAACTCAAATGATGATTTTTTGGTTTGAGTTTTTTTGTTTTGTTTTGTTTTTAACTTTAGCCATTTTAATAGATTTACAGTAGTATCTCGTTGTGGTTTATTCTGTTTCCCTAACAACTAACGACATTATGTATCTTTCTACATGTTTATTTCTCCTTTGTATGTTATAAAAATGACCAAATAAGCAATTATGATTACTCTTGAAATAAGAAGAAAAAGATTTTCAGCAAAGAAAGCGAATACCCAAAGAACTAAATAGAAACTCTAAGATTAAAAAATACAGTAAGTAAAATAGAAACCTCTTAGATATGCTCATTAACAGAATGAGAGGACAGAAGGAAAAGTCAGTGAACCGAAAGAAATATCAACAGAATTTATCCAACCTGACAAACAGAAAGAAAACAGATTGAAAAAAACTAAGAGTCTTGGAGACCTGCATAACAAAAGCAAAAGGTTTAAAAATCATGTAAAAGGAGCCCCAGAGTGAGAAAGTAAAGGGTGGAGGGGACTGGGAAAATATCTGGGAAAGAATAATAGCTAAAAATGCCCAAATGTAGAAAAAAAGTAAACTTTTACACACTAGAAGCTCAGTGAAACCTAAACAGAACAAATAAAAAAACAAACAAACAAAACCATGACCAGACCTTTGAAAACTTTTGAGAACTAAAGATAAACTTTTGAAAGTAAAAACAAAGAATCTTGAATAACATTTCAAAGTCTTGATATAACAACATTTATATCAACATTTATATCAAATTTATATCAAACAACATTTATATCAAATGTAAATGACACAAATGCAACCAATTAAAAAACACAGATTGTGAGAATGTATGAAAAAGTACTATACGTTGCCCACAGGAAACTTACTTCAAGTACAGTGACATAGTTAAGTCAAAAGTAGAAACAAGTAAAAAGATAAACAATGCAAAAAGATAAACAAAAGAAAGCTTTGATAGCTAGATCAGCATCAGACAAACTACACTTCAGAGCAAAGAAAATTACCAAGGACAAAGAGGACCAAGAAAGCTTAACAGTCTTAAATGTGTATGTACCAAGCAAGGGAGCTTCAAAATAAGTGAAACAAAACTGACAGAGTTAAAAGGAGAAATAATAAAATCTACAATTACAGTTTGGGATGTCAATCACCTTTGTCAATAACTGACAGACTGTCTAGACAAAAAAGCAGTAAGGATTTAGTAGAAATGAATACCATTAACTAATTGGGATATAACTGACTTTTAAAGAATACTCCATCCAACAATAGCAGAATACTTCTTTTCAAGTCACATGAACCTTCAACAAAAGGGACCACATCCAGGGTCACACTTAACAAATCTTCAAAAAATCTAGAAGAATTAAATACATACATGTGTGTACTTTGACCAAATGAAATCAAACTAGAAAACCATAGCAGAATAAATCTTGGAATTAAATAACACAATTTTTTTAAATATATATTTATTTGACAGAGAGACCACAAGTAGGCAGAGCAACAGACAGAGCGGGGATTGGGGGAAGCAGGCTCCCTGCTGAGCAGAGAGCCCGATGCGGGGCTCGATCCCAGGACCCTGGGATCATGACCTAAACCGAAGGCAGAGGCTTAACGCACTGAGCCACCCAGACGCCCTTAAATAACACACTTCTAAATAACTTGTAAGCCAAAGAGAATGTTTCAAGGAAAATTAGATAATACAGTTGACCCTTGAACAATAAGGGTTTGAACTACATGGGTCCACTTATATGCACCACCACCCCCAATAAACATGTATTTTGTGTTGTGACTTAAAAGTAAGGAAGAAGCACCAAATGACTAGAAGCCAAGGGAAGGCTGAGGAAAGATATAGAGAAAGCTGGAACAGCAAGGCTCTTTTCTGATTCAGACACTCCCCACCTCAATACCTGTTCACTTAGGTCTTGAAATGAAGAGCAAAGGGGCGCCTGGGTGGCTCAGTGGGTTAAAGCCTCTGCCTTCAGCTCAGGTCATGGTCTCCGGGTCCTGGGATCGAGCCCTGCATCAGGCTCTCTGCTCAACAGGGAGCCTGCTTCCCCTCCACAACCCCCCCACACACCTGCCTCTCTGCCTACTTGTCATCTCTGTCTGTCAAATAAATAAATAAATAAAATCTTAAAAAAAAATGAAGAGCAAAAAGGAATGGCTCTGGGAAGGGATTCTTGCCAAAGCAGCAGGGCTCTTCACTAGTGGGAGGCGACCAGGGACCACTGAATAATAACCTTCCCCCCACCCCTGGATAACGGGATCTGGGAGAACATGGATGTATGTTGGGGCAGGGGGGAGGGCAGGTCAGGACAGCACTAGGGAGAAGCTCGAAGTGGACAATGGAAAGGGGCCCTATACATGGTGTTGAAAGTGCTTCCAGGTGGGGAGTTAATACTGTCAGGTAACTGGCAGCTCAGCACTTGCCAGTGTTTCCTGAAAGCAGAAACTGTGTTAGAACTCCGTAATAGGGGTCAGGTAGAACAAGTGACTAGGGAAATAGGTAAAGGTGATCTGCCTTCCCTGGTTCTCTGCACTTGGAAGGAGGCTTCCCATATTCCTGGGTAGAGAAGCAAGAAGCAGGTGTCACTCCAGGATCAAGCTTAGAGAACTTTGGGTGGAGACAAGGAGATGGGTGCCTCATTCTACTACTGTACTGTACTGTAAATGTATTTTCCCTTTCTTATGATTTTCTCTTTTTTAAAGATTTTATTCAGGGGCACCTGGGTAGCTCAGTCGTTAAGTGTCTGCCTTCGGCTCAAGTCATGATCCCAGCACCCTAGGATTGAGCCCCACACTGGGCTCTCTGCTCAGCGGGAAGCCTGCTTCTCCCTCTCCCACTCCCCCTGTTTGTGGTCCCTCTCTCCCTGTATGTGTCTCTCTCAAATAAATAAATAAAATCATTTTAAAAAAAAAGATTTTATTATTTATTTGAGAGAGAGAGAGAGAGTGCATACACAAGCAGGGGTCCGGGATGCGTAGAGGGAGAGGGAGAAGCTGACTTCCTGCTGAGCAGGGAGCTCCACGTGGGGCTGGAACCTAGGACCCAGGGATCATAACAAAGGCAGACACTTAACTGACTGAGCAACAATACTCTTTGCACTACATCCGATGTAACCCAGACTATATAACAGTTTTCTCTTTTTCTCTTTTTTTTTTTAAAGAGTGCATTTATTTATCGAGAGAGTGCGCACGTGCCCAATCAAGAGAGCATAAGGAGGGGAAGCTGCAGAGGCAAAGGGAGAAGCAGACTCCCCCACCCCCCAATCAGGGAGCCCAATGCAGGGCTGGATACCAGGAGCCTGAGATCATGACCCAAGCTGAAGGCAGCTGCCCAACCAACTGAGCCACCCAGGCGCCCCTCTATAACAGTTTTCACTAACTGATTGAATTAATCTCCAAATCCTCTACTGTGTCTCTTGACAATCACTTTTTTTTGAAAGACAGAGAGGAAGCCGGAGAAGGGCAG
Source organism: Lontra canadensis (assembly GCF_010015895.1). Lineage (NCBI taxonomy): Eukaryota > Metazoa > Chordata > Mammalia > Carnivora > Mustelidae > Lontra > Lontra canadensis. Next base: position 5,232,153 of record NW_022631080.1, on the reverse strand, counting down.
AGAGAGAGGGAGAGAGAAAATCTAAAGCAGGCTCTAAGCCCAGCATTGGACCCCAATGTGGTGCTTGACCTCGGGACCCTGAGATCATAACCTGAGGTGAATTCAAGAGTCAGAATCTGAACGAACTGAGACCCCCAGTGATCCCCACTTCACTTTTTTAAATATAAACACAGAGCAAAATTTTCTGAAATTGTCTCCACTGATAGTGTCAGTCCCTGTTCTGTGCAGAGAGGTTCAAAAAACACCTTCAAGGTATAAAAACGAGAGTGATACAAAATTCCTACCATCGCAGTTCCTGACCTTGTAAACTCACACAGGGGCCCTGTCCCCAGGGAAAAGGTCATTATTAAAATACTCAGGACACCAGGTGAAGAAGGGAGAGAAGCTGGTAGAGAATTTGTAGAAGAGACACTGGGCATAGCCTTCTAGCTTTGCTCCTTTTGAATCTGTATAGATTTGCTTATCTGATTAATCAGTCAGCAATTTGGAAGACACAAAGCAGGAACCACCCAATAATGAAACCTAAGTCCAAGGGACTACAAAGCCCCGTACCTATCATGTGCCTGGCACAAGAGAAGCACAGTAAATGACATTTAACCTGAAGTGAACTGTATCCACAACCCCAGAGAAGCAATGAACTAATGAGTTCCCAGTCTGCCACTCCCAAGGGCCCCACTGTCATTGTGTGGCAAGGAGGTTTAGCTCTGGTGGGAGAATCCAACTCTTTAAGCCAGTCCATGTCAGTCACTTTCCCCAGAGCCAGATCATAGTTTGGGCATTTCCCACAGCCCTCACTGATATGAGACTTGGCCACCGACCAACCAGAGCAAACCATCACCACCCAGATATTTAAGCACTTTCGCACTGTGTTTCCTCTGACCTTGCACCTCTTCACCTATCACCTTTAGTCTACATAACAAAAGAATAGGTATTTGGTGTTCTGTGTATTGGGTTCTCCAATAGAGGGAGAATCAGCACAACCATACCAATTAATCCCGCCTAGAACGAAATGGAAACTTCCTCTTCAGACTAGTATAGACTACTATTTCTTTAACAATAATCATCCTTTAATAGGCTTGATGAAAATGACCTAGGGAAGGATACTGTTCAACACCGCTGCAAGGGAATTGTCACTTGTTTTTCCTTTTTTTTTTTTTTTAGATTTTATTTATGTATTTGAGAGAAAGAGTGAGCGAGAGAGCAGGAACACAAGCAAGGAAGGAGGAGAAGGAAAGGGAGAAGCAGACTACCCGCTAAACAGGGAGCCCACTGTGGGGCTCGATCCCAAGCTCTGGGATCATGACCTGTGCCAAAGACAGACACCCACGCAACCCTGTCACTTGTCTCTTAACTCATGCCTAGGGTTGTTGTCAAAACAATAATTATCTCAATGGCAAACATCCAGAGACGGTCAATACCAGGACCTGAGGTTTCAGTACTGGTTGGGGCAAGCAAGAGATCCAGAAGCAAGACAAAGTGGGTCTTAATAAAATCCAGTTTATACCCATAATAACCAAAGCAATCTTGAAAAAGAAGAGCAAATTTGGAGGATTTACACTTAACTGATTTCAAAACTTACTCTAAAGGTGCAGACAGTATCAAAGATAGTGTAGATCTGTCATAAGGACAGACATACAGATCAGTGGAACAGAACTGAGACTCTAGAAACAAACCCTGATATATATGGTTGACTGATTTTCAACAAGGGTGTTAAGGTAATTCAATAAGGAATGACAGTGTTTTCAACAAATGGTGCTAGGACAACTGAACAGCCACATACAACAGTATGAACTTAGACTCTTAACTCACAATATACATAAAAATTAATCCAAAAGGAACTGTAGTCCTAAATGTAAGATCTAAAATTATAAACATTTTAGAAGAAAACAAGGGAAAGTATTTGTGACACTGAGTTAGCTACAGATTTCTTGAGTATGAATTCAAAAGCACGATCTATAAAAGAAAAAAATTATAATAAAAAAATTTTTATCGATAAATTCAATTTCACTTAAAGTAAAATCTTCTGTCCTTTTTTTTTTAATAAATTTTTTTTAAAAGATTTTATTTATTTATTTGAGAGAGAGACAGTGAGAGAGAGCATGAGTGAGGAGAAGGGCAGAGAGAGAAGCAGACTCCCCGTGGAGCTGGGACTCGATGCGGGACTCGAACTTGGGACTCCGGGATCATGACCTGGGCCGAAGGCAGTTGTCCAACCGAGCCACCCAGGCGTCCCTGTCCTTTTTTTTTTTTTTTTAAAGATTTTATTTATTTATTTGAGAGACAGAAATCACAAGTACGCAGAGAGGCAGGCAGAGAGAGAGGGGGAAGCAGGCTCCCTGCTGAGCAGAGACCCGATGCGGGGCTCCATCCCAGGACCCCGGGATCATGACCTGAGCCGAAGGAAGAGGCTTTAACACACTGAAACACCCAGGCGCCCCAAAACTTCTGTGCTTTAAACAACACTATTTAAAAACTAAAAAACAAAAACAAGCCGCAGACTCTGGAAATCATATAGCTAATAAAGGACTTATATCCAGAATACATAAACAATACTTACAACTCTACAATAAGAAGGCAAATGTTCAAATTAAAAATTGGGCTAAGAATTTCAAAGACACTCCTCCAAAGGAGAGATACACTTATGCCAATTTAAATGCATGAAAATATATTCTACGTCTTAGTCACGAACAAAATGCAAATCAAAACCACAGTGAGAACATTTCACACCACCAGGATGGCTATAATCAAGAAAGACAGAACATAACATCTGGTGAGAACTCGGAGTAATCGTAACTCTCGTGCACTGTTGGTGGGACTGTAACTTGGTACACTCTGGGAAGTTTTTGGCAGTTTCTTGAAATGTTAGACAGAAACTTACCATACAACTCAGCAATTCCACTCCTAGGAATCTAACCAAAAGAAATGAAAACATATGTTCACTCGAAGAATTATATGTGAACATTTATAGCAACATTATTCACAATAGCCTCAAACTGAAAACAGCTCATGTCCATCAACTTGTAAATGGATAAACAAAATGTGGTACTACCATAAAATGAAATGCTATTTAGACATAAAAAGAAAATATTTATACCTATTTATACCTACTGGATGAACCTCAAAAGCATTATGCTAAGTAAAAGCTTCAATATATGAGAGACTACATATTGTACAATTCCTTTTATATGAAATGTTCTAAAGAGGAAAATCCACAGTGAGAGAAAATTGATTACCAGTTGCCTGGGGCTAGGGGTGGGATTTCGGAGTAAGTACATACAGTCCTGAGGGTGATGGCAGCATTCTAAAATTGAATTATGATGATGGTTGCATAATCCCATAAACTTACTAAAATTCACTGACTAGCATACTTTAAACAGGTCAGTTTTATGGAATATAAATCATGCTCCAATAAACCTGTGTAAAAAAAAAAACAAAGGCTTTAATAGTTTTTTATAGATTCTTACCAACAATTACTTGATGAATTTGCTTTGGCGTCAAAATTAAGCTGCAATCATGTTTTTCATGGGGCGTGGATGGTTCTGATTTAAGTCCTTTGAGAACCTGTGGAAAAAAGGTTACTCCAAAATTAATTCTAAATATCACCAAAAGATATTTTAAGAATTCTCATGACTCAATGAAATATAAAATATTGCACATGCCTTTCTTTTCAGAGCCTTCGTCTCCTTGGAGTCTATATTTCTGGTATTTAGTAATTGGTTAGGTTTGATCAGACACTTTCCTGAACATAATTCCTCTTCTATTTCCGTTTCTGAGAGTGAGGGTGACTTTAGACCCGATGCTGGCTGTAATCCTATGTCTGTATCATTATATGAATACATGCATTCCCTATTAAAATCATAATAATAACTAATTGAGGCCAAAGGTTTTAGAAAATATACTGGCAAACCCCAACATTCCCCATAGCTCATGCTGCTGCTTGAGCTCAGAACCACTTACAAAGAATGGTGCACTAATCTACATAAAATTACCTTCTGCTGAGAAGACCCCATTCTCAAAGACCTCACCAAGGAAGGCGTGCCTACCCCACCACAACGAAGGACAGCTCACCAACAAAGGCTGATACACAGCACAAAAGACAAGCCCTTAAAAAATAAGAGAGAAGCCCCTTTGGCTCAATGTAGGAACATCTATGAGGCACAATTTATGCTTCAAGAGACCCTAGGCCTCAAGCTGAGTGTAAGCCTCACCTGAAAGACAACATTTCGCAGTTCCCTCCCCTGCCCTATCCTGCCCTATCCTGCTTCCCTCATCTTGTTTCTCCTAAAAGAACACTGTGCAGGAATCCATCTCAAGAATTGCTTCTGGGGGGTGCCTGGGTAGCTCGGTCAGTTAAGCGTCTACCTTCAGCTTGGGTCATGATCCCAGGGTCCTAGGATCGAGCCCCGCATCAGGCTCCCTGCTCATCGGGGGCCCTGCTTCTCCCTCTCCCTCCCTCTCCCACTGCTTGTGTTCCCTCTTTTGCTGTGTCTCTCTATAAATAAAATCTTATTAAAAAAAAAAAAAAAGAATTGCTTCTGGGATAAAACCAACATAAGACATTCTCAAACCAAAAGTAAGGAAGGAAATAACCTCAGTTAAAATAGTTCAAGGTGTTGCTATGTTCATATATGAAAAGGTCCCTTAAATCACTAAAAAGAAACTAAGGGGTAAAGAAAAAAAAAAAAATCTGGCCCTGCAGGCAGCACGATCCATTTCATACTGTTTGAGGAAGTGAACTTTACCTCTCTACTCGTTTCCGTAGGCGCACACTTCTTAAATGTTTAATGTATCTTTCATAATAGTTTTCATGTGCTTGCTTTTCCATTTCTTCAAATTTAGTATATGCATAATCAGGATCGACATAGTTGTATCTTGGAATTTTTGTGAAAATCGTCCTACAAGATGAGAAAGTTATGTCGATATTTATATATATGCATTGGTTTAATCAGTCTTTATTGAGTGTCTCCTATGCCAGCGGCTAAGCACAGAATGGTGAAGAGAGCAGGTCCTAGTCCTTTCCCTCATATCCTCTTACATGGCAAGACATTATGACATATAGAACTAGAATAAGATCTAATTTTCTTTCTAACCTAATTAGAGAAAATTCCTAAGGTCACTGGGATACAATGGTGCCTACTCTAAAACTACTCTTAGGGAATTAATCAAGTAAGCAATTTGGAGAGTTCTAGATTTACACACGGGACTAGATCTGAATCTGGTTAGTGTTTCCTAAGAGTTAGTTACTTTAAGATTGTTGTGAAAAAAATTAGAAAAATACATACATAATCATAAATCCTTTTGCTAAACACATTACTTTTTTAGTATCTCAAAGCTTATGCAAGTACCATCAATGGCATAGAGAGAAACCAATCCATAAATAAACTACATCTACTTGTATATCTCATGATCACTCATCTGAGTTCATGTTCTTCCTTTCATTTGCCACATATTCTCCACAAAAACAATGTATAATTATTCAGGTCTTCTGATGTTGGTCTGCCTAATTCTCAACAGATTTTAACAATCATTAAGATGCTTACCCTCAATAATTAACTCAATATGAATCTATTAGTTATATGGTCAAATGAAATTTAGTATTTGTCCCTGTTTTCAACAAGTCCTAAATGGTTATGTAAGATAACTTTAACTGAATGACAGTCTTTATGACAGTAAGGCAATAAGAGAAAAATAAATGTTCTGCTATTCAAAAACAGTTGTTGAAAAGACCCCCAAGAACCAAAGCAATCTTGAGAAGAATAAAGCTGGAGGTAATACAATTTCAGATTTAAAGATAAACTACAAAGCTATAATAATCAAGACAGTATGGTACTGGCAAAAAATGGACACCTAGATCAACAGAAAAAATAGAGAACCCAGAAATAAACCCATGCTTATACAGTCAATTAATCTTCCACAAAGGAGGCAAGAACATACAATGAGGAAAAGACAGTCTCTTCAATAAATGATGCTAGAGAAACAGGACAGCTACATGCAAAAGAATGAAACTGGACCACTCTCTCACACCACAGACAAAAATAAAATCAAAATGGAATAAATATCTAAATGTGAGACTTGAAGCCATAAAACTCCTAAAATAAAACATAGGCAGTAATCTCTTTGACATCAGCCTTAGCAATATTTTTCAGATTATGTCTCCTCAGGCAAGGGAAACAAAAGTAAAAATAAACTATTTGGTTACAATAAACTAAAAAGCTTTTGCACAATGAAGGAAACCATCAGCAAAATGAAAAGGCAACCTACTGAATGGGAGAAGATATTTGCAATGATATGTGCAATGAAGGGTTAATATCCAAAATATATGTATCTATTTAGAACTTATACATCTCAACACCAAAATAACCCAAATAATCCAATTCAAAAATGGGAGGATGACTAGAATAGACATTTTTCCAGAGAAGACACACATGTGGCCAACTGACTCATGAAAATGTGTTCAACATCACTTACTATCAGGGAAATAAAAATCAAAACCACAATGAGATGTCCCCTTACACAAATCAGGATGGCTAATATTAAAAAGACAAGAGATAATAAGTGTTGATGAGGATGTAGGAAAAAGGGAACCGTCCTGCACTCTTGTGAATGTGTGAATGTAAATTAGTACAGCCACTGAGGAAAACGGTATGGAAGTTCCTCAAAAACATAAAAACAGAAATATCATACAACCCAGTAATTCCACTTCTGGGCATTTACCCAAAGAAAACAAAAACACTAATTCAAAAAGATATGTGCAATAGCCAAGATATGGAAGAAATCTAAGTGCCTATGAACAGATGCATGAATAAATAAGATATAATACATACACATATATACATATATATGTGTGTATATATGTACACACACACACACACACACACACACACACAATGGAATATTACACTCACCCATAAAAAAGAATGAAATCTTGCTATTTGCAACATGGATGGACTGAGGGAATTATGCTAAGGGAAATAAGTCAGACAGCAAAAGATAAATGCCATATGATTTCATTTACATGTAAAATCTAAAAAACAAAACAGAAAAACAGAAATACAAATACAGAGATAAACTAGTGTTTGCCAGGGAAGAGGAGAGTGAGGGGGATGGGTAATATAGGTGAAGGGGATAAAAGAGGTACAAATTGCTGGTTATAAAATAAATAAGTCACAGAGATGAAAACTACAGCATAGAAAATATTGTCAATTATACTGTAACAACATTATAAGATGACAGATGATAGCTATACTTATAAGAACTGTCTACTGTATACAATGGTCAAATCGATATGATATACACCTGAAACTAATATATTTCATGTCAACTATAATTCAGTAAAAAATTAAAGCAAGCAAAAAAAAAAAAGAAAACAAAGACAGTTGCTGAAATTCAAATTTTCCTCAGGCTTGAGGAACCTTAACCACATTTAGAATCTAGAAATGGTTCCTATATCTGAAGTCCCAAGGTCTGCAAAAAGGAGTAAAGGAAAGACATGGAAAGAAGTAGTAAAGTAAATGCCTGGAGTCACAAAGAGCTGGTTATTAACATACCTAAATGCTTATTAGCGCCATAAAGAAAAAAACTTCATGAAGCTAGCACACTGAATTCAACAACACACTGAAAAAAATCATTCACCATGATCAACTAGGATTTATTCCTGGGTTGCAAAGTGGTTCAAAATTTGAAAATTAATCAACATGATTCTTCACATCAGTAAGAAAAAGGATAAAAACCATATGATCATTTCAATAGACACAGAAAAAGAATTTGACAAAGTACAACATCTACTCATGATAAAAAATCCTAAACAAAGTAGGTTTAGAGGGAACATACCTCAAAAGAATAAAGTCCATAAACTAAAAACCCACAGCTAATATCATACCCAATGGGGAAAACTGAGAGATTTTCCCCTAAGACCAGGAACAAGACAAGAATACCCACTCTCACCACTTCCATTCAAGAGAGTATAGGAAGTCCTAGCCACAGCAGTCAAACAACAAGAAGAAATAAAAAGCATCCAAATAGGTAAGGAAGACGTAAAATGTTCATTATTTGCAGATAACATGATTATTATATATAGAAAATCTGAAAGACTTCACCAAAAAATCGCTAGAACTGATATACAATTTCAGTAGACGCAGGATACAAAATCAATCTACAGAAATCTGTTGTATTTCTATAACTTAATAATAAAGTGGTAGAAAGAGGAATTAAGAAAATAATCACATTTACAATTGTACCCAACATAATAAGATACCTAGGAACCAACCAAACCAAAGAGGTGAAAGATTTATACTCTGAAAACTATAAAACACTGATGAAAGAAATTGAATATGACACTAAGAAATGGAAAGACATTCCATGTTCATGGATTGGAGAACAAATATTTTTTTTTTTCTTTTAAAGATTTTATTTATTTATTTGACAGGCAGAGATCACAAGCAGGTGGAGAGGCAGGCGGTGGGGGGGGGCGGAGGAGGAAGCAGGCTCCCTGCTGAGCAGAGAGCCTGATGCAGGGCTCGATCCCAGGACCCTGGCACCACGACCCGAGCCAAAGGCAGAGGCTTTAACCCACTGAGCCACCCAGGCACCCCGAAATAAAAATTTTTTAAAAAAGAATAAACTTCATGAAATACCTCTTTAGCTTTGAGTAGGTGATTTTTTTTTAAATGTTCAAAATACAAGAAACAAAGATTATTTTTGTAAAAGCTTTTTTTAAGGATTTTATTTATTTATTTGACACAGAGAGAGAAAGACAGTGAGAGAAGGAATACAAGCAGGGAAAGTGGGAGAACGAGAAGCTGGCTTCCCACTGAGCAGGGAGCACAATATGGGCTCGATCCCAGGACCCCAGGGATCATGACCTGAGCAGAAGGCAGAGGCTTAATGACTGAGCCAACCTGGCACCCCAGGGGACAAAGATTATTATGCAAATAAAACACTTTTCTTCATTTATTTATTAAAAAATATTTACCCAGTGCCTATTATATGCCTGACACTCTTCTAAACACAGGACATACTGTAGTAAACAAAAATTAGACAAAAATTCCAAACTTATTTTATTTTCTTGTCAAAAATCATTAATGAAATGCATTAAGAAATAAAATAGCAATTATAGTTACCAACAATTTCATACATCATAAAATTTCATTCAAGTTACTAATTGCTAACCAGAAAAAGCTAAATTTTGTATCTCTATTAATATGGAAAAGAGTAAACTGAGAAAAATAATTTTGGCCATGAGAGAAATAGGAAATCTTTAGCTTTCTTAAAAAAAAAAAATCTGGCAAGATCTATAAAGAGCTTAAGAGATTATCAAACTCAACACCCAAAAAACAAATAATCCACTGAAGAAATGGGCGGAAGACATGAACAGACATTTCTCTAAAGAAGACATACAAACGGCCAACAGACACATGAAAAAATGCCCCACATCACTTGTCATGGGGGAAATACAAATCAAAACCACAATGAGATACCACCTCACACCAGTCAGAAAGGCTAAAATTAACAAGAACAACAAATTTTGGTGAGGATGTGGGGAAAGCGGAACCCTCTTACACTCTTGGTGGAAATGCAAGCTGGTAGAAGCACTCTGGAAAACAGTAAGGAGGTTGCTAAAAATAGAGCTACCCTACAACCCAGCAATTACAGTACCACGTATTTTCCCAAAGGATACAAACATAGTAATTCAGAGGGGCAAATGCTCCCCAATGTTTATAGCAGCAATGTCCACAATAGCCAAAACTATGGCAAGAGCCCAGATGTTCATCGACAGATGAAAGGATAAAGAGGTGCTATATATATACAATGGAATATTAGTCAGCCATAAAAAAATTGAAATCTTGCCATTTGCAATGATATGGTTGGAACTAGAGAGTATTATGCTAAGGGAAAAAGTCAAGCAGAGAAAGATAATTATCGTAGATTTCACTAATATGTGGAATTTAAGAAACAAAACAGAGGATCTTAGGGGAAGGGTAGGTGATGGGCATTAAAGAGGACATGTGATGTAATGAGCACTGGGTATTATATGCAACTGATGAATCACTGAACTCTACTTCTGATACTGGTAATACACTATATGTTAATTGATAGAATTTAAATAAAATAATTTTTTTAAATCTGGCAGAACTACATTTTACCTAAATTGAATTTAAATAAAGAATATTTTTTCAATCTGGCATTTTTAGATCATATGATTAAGACTGATTAAGACAGAAAAAATATCAATATTAAATTAATATATGTCTATACAAACATATTTTTATAAACATAGGAAAGAACTGAAAAGGATACATAAAAAGTTGTTCCCAACAGATACTTCTGTATGGGAGGGAGTGCAATGAGTCAGAGGGAGAGATAAGTTTTCCTTTTTTATACTACATAATTATTTAAAATGGCATCTGAGTGATTTCTGCACTTCTATGTTCCATGGTACTTGACAAACAATAGAGAGAGAAAGGCTAGTATGAATAAAATTTTTAAAATAAAATAATACTGACTATGAAAAGACTCAGAATTTTCCAATTGTGCATAATAAAACAATTATGGCCTAATATCAAATGATATTGCAAGAAAACGGCTATAAAATTAAGTGAGCTCACCAAAGGTAAAGAGACAAGTAGAGAAATCCCAGGGACATTATCAAGTTTAGATAGTATACTAGTAGCACACCAACAGGCAGAAAAGAAACTCTTTTCAGTCTCTAATGTGTAAAAACCAGGATGCCTGGGTTCCTTCTCACTAAGCACTTGTAAGGTAGTGATTTCTTTGAGGTTTCGATCAATATAAATTGAGGTTTAACATCACTTTTGATCCTAATTGTTGAGGTCTTAGTTCAGTTTGGGATTGGTTATGAGAAATGTGACTTTGAGGGGAACAAAGGTGATGATGATGATGATGACAATGACTGGTTTTTCACAGCTGTAAATGTTTTTATTTTTACCTTAGATAAATTCAAGCTGTCAGCCATATTTAATGAATATGACAGTCAAGTCTGAGAACTTGATATATTTCTTTTTTTTTTCTTAAAGATTTTATTTATTTATTTGACAGACAGAGATCACAATTAGGCAGAGAGACAGGCAGAGAGAGAGGAAGGGAAGCAGGCTCTGAGCTCAGCAGAGAGCCCAATGTGGGGCTAGATCCCACCTGAGCCAAAGGCAGAGGCTTTAACCCACTGAGCCACCCAGGCGCCCCTTGATATATTTCTAAACGTAATTTTTTTCTATTACTCTATACTTGTCAACAGCATATTTTAATAATCATCTGGTAAAGCATTCCCTTCCTGTAAAGTATACAGTAGAGGTGATGAGAGGTAGGACAAAGCAAATAGAGTAGCATTCAATAACCAACAACTCCAATGTAAAACAAAACAAGAGAGATAAAGTAAAATTTTATTACTATTATTATTATCATCATCATTAGTTTGCTACAACAGGATCTGCTAAGACCTGCATATCATGTTGGTCACTGTGTCTTTCAAAATTTCTGGTTTTTAATATAACATGTTACCTGAAAAGTTTATGCTGGTCTCCAGACCTGATACTTGCAGCTCGATCATTGGGAAAGGCTATCAGTGCACTCTTCATTGACTCTTTACTTATGCGATGATTGTGAAGACGTGTCATGGCTGATTGAAGCATTGTAACAGGTGCACGGTCCTTGTATTTAGGCAAGTCTCTAACCACAAATTGTCCCGTAGGATTAGTGACCAAAGGGGATATACCTTTTATAGAATTGGATATTAAGTTAAATTTTTTTTTAATTTCAACTTTCCAATTAATATCCATGTATTAATATACTACACCATTGGTTCTAACTTAAAACTAAATCCCTAAACAAACAAATTCAGAAAATACAACTATTTCATCTAATAAATGGACATACACAAAACAATTTATAAAATATTGCACATATAAAAAAGAAAACATAGTAACTCAAAGGAATGAGTTAGCCTATGTGACATAAGATTTTATAGATCAGAGAGAGCGGAATATAAGCAATTTCATATCGCTCAATGTATAAAAGATAATTGAGTATTACAGCCACAAGATAATCAATGGAATGGTCAAAAGTAGTTTATATTATAGACTCAAATAAAAATGTAGAAGAATAAAATATAAAAACCAATAAATATTTAATACATTTTATAGATCACTAAACCAATGCTATGTAAACTGTAATCCCCAAAATGGCAGCATCAACTACTGTCAGGGTCATGTTAGAAATGCAAATCTTTGGGTTCTACCAAAGTCTTATATAACAATCAATTCTGGGATATAGACCAATGAGATCTATTTTAACCAGCCTTCTATGTGATTTTGATGCATTCATAAGGTAAGAACCACAAGATAAGACTACATTTGACATATATAACTAAGCAATCAGTGTGTTAAAATAATCCTATATAAACTTAATTTAAGAAAAAGTGTGTCCACATTAGCTTACCAGGATTCATTTTCATCACAACTTTCTTGGTGGAAGGTTTGCAGACGCTCTTGAAATCTAAATATATTTGATGAAAAGGTTTCAGTGATGAGTGCAAATTTTCATCTGCCACTGAGCCAATAATCTCTATCAGTTGCTTCACTTTAAAGACTCCTACTTGATGTGGAATGAATGAACATGTCACATTCTAAAAAAAGAAAAAGTAACAAGTTGCTATAGGCTGAATGTTTGTGAATCCCCCAAACTCATATGTTTAAACCTAATGCCCATGTGATGGAATTAGGATAGGTAGGGCCTTTGGGATGCGATTAGGTCATAGGATTAGTGCTCTTATAAAAGAGGCCCCACAAAGCTCCCTAGACTCCTCTACCATATAATAAAACAATTAGAAGGCTACAACCAGGAGGAGGGCCCTTACCTGACCAAGTTGGTACCTTGATCTAAGACTTCGAGCCTACAGTACTGTGTGAAATAAATTTCTGTTGTTTAAACCATGCAATCTATGGTATTTTGTTTCAGCAGTCCAAATGGATTACAAAAATAATATTAAACTGTTGGGAAAAAATAAAAAGCAACAAAAAAACTGTTTATAGGGGCACCTGGGTTAAGCCTCTGCCTTCGGCTCCGGTCCTGATCTCAGGGTCCCGGGATCGAGCCCCGCATCGGGCTCTCTGCTCAGTGGGGAGCCTGCTTCCCCCTCTCTCTTTGCCTGCCTCTCTTCCTACTGTGATCTCTCTCTGTCAAATAAATAAAATCTTTAAAAAAATAAGAAGAACTTTATAAAATTTTTAAGGAGAGCTAGTCCATCACCATAATATAAAAGAAGCTTAGAAATACCATATATGACATTGACAGACCTTTAAGATATATTATTGGAAAAGTATTCGAGAAAAAATTAACAATGGTATTGAAGCACTTCCAGAATAGCAAATCAAGGATCTCCAATATCTACTCCTCCAAAGGAGAAAGAAACCACTGGAATAATTGTCAAAACCAACTTTACACATATTTTAAAATTACCCAAAGCTTATAAAAATCCAAGGAATATTTAAGAAAAAAATAGCTCATCAGTCATCAGAAAGGATGAATATCCACCATTTACACTGACATGGACGGAACTGGAGGGGATTATGCTAAGTGAAATAAGTAAAGCAGAGAGAGACAATAATCATATGTTTCACTCATATGTAGAATATAAGGAATAGCGCGAAGGATCATAGGGGAGGGGCACCTGGGTGGCTCAGTGGGTTAAGCCTCTGCCTTTGGCTCAGGTCATGATCCCAGGGTCCTGGGATTGAGCCCCGAATTGGGCTCTCTGCTTATCAGGGAGCCTGCTTCTCCTTTCTCTCTGCCTGCCTCTCTGCCTACTTGTGATCTCTGTCTGTCAAATAAATAAATAAAATCTTAAAAAAAAAATCATAGGGGAGGGGAGAGAAAACTGAATGAGAAGAAATCAGAGAGGGAGACAAACCATGAGACTCTTGACTCCAGGAAACACACTGAGGGTTGTGGAAAGGGAGGTAGGTTGGGGGCAGGGGAGATGGGGTAACTAGGTGATATGCATTAAGGACAGCATGTGATGTGGGGAGCATTGGGTGTTATATGCAACTAATGAATCATTAAACACTACATCAAAAACTATTGATGTACTATATATTGGCTAACTAAATTTAAATAAAATTTAAAAAATAGCTGAATCTCTGAAAGAATAACAGGTTTTCTGTCATTTTTATAAACTGCCATCCCATCCTCCTATTCTAGTTTTGAGCTCTTTTTGAAAACGAAAGCCTGGTAACTATGGCAGCTATAAAAACTATTAGCCTAGCAGCCAGGGAAGGAAAAGACTGTGTTTGGAGCTCTCCAAAAATCCTATCCCCAGGGAATTGTCCCTATTTGTCCTGTCTAGAAGCTAGCTAAAAAGGCCACTATAAGGGTATTATTTTTAACTGACCTCGTTCAGGGCTCATTCTTTATAAACTCTCTTCCCCGTTTTGTACCCCCTTATCCTCCTCCCCCACCAAAAAATCAGCAGCAATTGCTAAACATCACAGCAACTTGAAGTAGCATTACCATTTAAGGCCAATAAGAGGCAAAACAAAACAAAACAAAAAAGGAAAATGAAAACAGAAATATTCAGAGGGTATTTGAAAAGCTCTGACATACTCCTGGGAATCTACATCATCACACGCATGTGTATGACAGTGCATATGCCCAGGAAAGACTTGAGAAAGCTCTAATTTCTGAAATCTGGCTGACTTTGAGACTCTGTACAAGGTGAAATTAAAGGCCAAAAAAAGCTATAAATTACCTGACAGAACAATGAAGATATGCCTAAGCCAAATACACTTACACAAAGGCTCTTGGCAAAGGCTGAGCCTTACTGATTCAAGAAATTTAAGAGAAGCTCTACGCAATCATTAACTGACCCCTAAATTAACTGAGCAGACCTTTGATTGGTTGCATACAACAAAGAAAACGACATTTACAGACTCAGTCTAAAAGGTCACTAAAGAAAAAGAACAACAGGGGTGCCTAGGTGATTTAGTGGGTTAAGTCTCTTCCTTCAGCTCAGGTCATGATCTCAGGGTCCTGGGATGGAGCCACACATTGGGCTCTATGCTTAGCGGGGAGCCTGCTTCCCCCCTCTGCCTGCCTCTCTACCTACTTGTGATCTCTGTCTGTGTCAAATAAATAAAATCTTAAAAAAAATAGCAATGAAACTAATCTTGGGAGCCATCTGATTTCAGAGTTGCCAAATTATACCATTTAAAATGCCCAGTTTCCAACAAAGAATTATGGGACATAAAAAGAAAGAGGAAAGTATGGCCACTACACAGAAAAAAATGCAATAAATAGAAACTGTGCCTGACACGGCGCCTGGGTGGCTCAATCAGTTAATCATATGCCTTCAGCTCAGGTCATGATCCCAGGGTCCTGGGATGGAGACCTGTTGGGCTCTCTGCTCCCCGGGGAGCCTGCTTCTCCCTCTCCCTCCACTGCTCCCCCTGCCTGGGCTCTCTTTCTCCCTCTCTCTCTGTCAGATAAATAAATGAAATCTAAAAAAAAAAGAAAGAAAGAAAGAAAAGAAACTGTGCCTGAAGAAACCCAAATGTTGAATTTATTAGAAAACATAAGTTGACTAATATAAATATGCTCTAATGACTAATGGAAAATATGTTCAAAGCATTAAAAGAAGACACCAAAAGCAAAGGAAACAAAAGTAAAAAATAAACAAATAAAGTGGGACTTCATCAAATTAAAAAGCTTCTGTACAGCAAAGGAAACCATCAACAAAATGAAAAGGTAACCGATGAGATGGGAAAAAAAATAGGACTCATTAATCATCATACTCAACAACACTAATCATCTGGGAAATGCAAATCAAAACCACAATGAAGTATCACAGGACACCTGTCAAAATGGCTATTATCAAAAAGACAAGAAATATAAAGTGTTTAGCAATAAGAACAAAACCTTCCCATTTTTGACAACATGGATATACTTTGAAGGCATTATGCTAAGTTAAATAAGTCAGACACGGAAAGACAAATACCATATGAACTCACTTTAGATGTGGAATCTAAAAAAAAAAAAAAAAGCTCATATATACATAGTATAGACTGGTGGTAGCAAGGACAAGAGGAGGCAGATGGGTGAAATGTATGAAGGGGGTCAAAAGGTACAAATTTCCGTTTACAAAATAAGTAAGTCATGAGGACACAATGTACAGCATAGTGACTATAGCTAACAATACTATATCACATATTTGAAAGTTCCTACAAGAGTAAATCTTTTTTTTTAAGATTTTATTTATTTATTTGACAGAGAGAGATCACAAGTAGGCAGAGAGACAGCAGAGAGAGAGGGGGAAGCAGGCTCCCCACTTAGCAGAGAGACTAATGTGGGGCTCAATCCCAGGACCCTGGGATCATGATCTGAGCCGAAGGCAGAGGCTTAACCCACTGAACCACCCAGGCGCCCCTACAAGAGTAAATCTTAAGAGTTCTTATCATGAGAAAAAAAACTATAACTAGGTATAGTGATAGATATTAAACAGACTTATTATGGTGATCATTTTCCAATATATACAAATACCACCATTACATTGTATCCCTGAAACTAATGCTATATATTAATTATATCTCAATAAAAAAAGAATTAGTAAAGGTATGAAAACATCTCACAGGGGTGCCTGGGTGGCTCAGAGTTAAGCCTCTGCCTTCAGCTCAGGTCATGGTCTCCGGGTTCGGGGACTGAGCCCCACATTAGGCTCTCTGCTCGGTGGGGAGCCTGCTTCCCCCTCTCTCTCTGCCTGCCTCTCTGCCTACTTGTGAACGCTCTCAGTGTGTTAAATAAAAATCTAAAAAAGAAAGAAAGAAAACAACTCACAAAATAGAGACTATCAATAAAGTATAGAAATTGTTAAAAAGAACAAAGAGAAGGAAATATGGAAAACTCACAAATATGTAGAAATTAAACAATATACTTCTAAGTAACCAATGGGTCAAAGAAACCTCAGGGGAAATTAGAGAATACCCTGAGATGAAGGAAAACTAAAACACAACATATCAAAACTCATGAAATACAGCAAAAGCTGTGATTAAAGTAAATTTAGGGGCACCTGGGTGGTTCAGTCAGTTAAGCATCTGTCTTTGGCTCAGGTCACCATCCCAGTGCCCTGGGATCAAGTCCCACATTAGGGTCCATGCTCAGCAGGGAGTTGGCTTCTCCCTCTGTCCCCCCCACCCAACTTGTGCTACACCTGCTCAGGTACTTTCTCTCTCCCTCTCTCTCTCTCTCTCTGTCAAAAATAAATGATTTTTTTTAAGTTTAAAAAAATTAGTAAATTTAAAAGGTCTTTAAATCATAACCGAAATTTCCACCTTAGAAAATAGAAAAAAGAAGAACAAAGTAAGCCCAAACTGAAGAGAAGAAAAGGAATAAAGAGAAAAGCAGTAATACATGAAATAGAGAACTGAAAGCAATTGAGACAATCTACAAATCTGGAACTGTCTTTGAAATGATCAACAGTAATGGAAAATCATTAGCCAGACTCACCAAGCAAAAAACAAAAAAAAAAAAAAAAAGAGAGAGAGAGAGAGAGAGTAAGACCATCTGCTACAATTAAGAATGAAAGAGAGACTATCACTATCAACAATAAAAAGTGAGGGAACAGGGTGCCTGGATGGCTCAGTCGATGAAGCATCTGCCTTCAGCTTAGGTCCTGATCCTCCTGGGATCCAGCCCTGCATTAGGCTCCCTGCTCAGCAGGGAGCATGCTTTTCCCTCTCTCTCTGCCTGCTGCTACCCCTGCTTGTGCTCTCTCCCTGTGTCAAATTAATAAATAAAATATTTTTTTAAAAAAACTGAGGGAACATTCAAATAAAAAGCTTCTGCACAATGAAGAAAACAATCAAGAAAATTAAAAGACAACCCACTAAATAGGAGAAGCTATGTGCAAATGACGTATCTGATAAAGGGTTAGTATCTAAAATATGTGAAAAACTTAAACAACCCATCACTCAAAAAAAAAATAATAATCCAATTAAAAATGGGCAGAAAGGGGCACCTGCATGGCTCAGTCATTAAGCATCCGCCTTTGGCTCAGGTCATGATCTCAGAGACCTGGAATCAAGCCCCGTATCAGGCTCCCTGCTCAGCAGGAAGCCTGCTTCTCCTCCTCCCACTCCCTCTGCTTGTGTTCCCTCTCTTGTTGTGCCTCTCTCTGAAAATAAATAAATAAAATCTTTTTAAAAAACGGGCAGAAGACATGAACAGACATTTTTCCAAAGAAAACATACAGATGGCCAACAGACATGAAAAGATACTCAACACCACTGATCATCAAGGAAATACAAACCAAAAATCACAATATAACCTCACACCTGTCAGAATGGCTAAAATCAGTAACACAAGAAACAAGTGTAGGTGAGGATGTACAGAGAAAGGGATCCTCTTGCACTGTTGGTAGCAATGCAAACTGGTACAGCCACTGTGGGAAACAGTATGGAGGTTCATCAAAAAATTAAAAATTAGGGGCGCCTGGGTGGCTCAGCTGAATAAGCAGTTGCCTTTAGCTCAGTTCATGATCCCAGAGTCCGGGAATCAAGCCCCACATCATGCTCCATATTTAGCTGGAAGCCTGCTTCTCCCTCTCCCTCTGCGCACCACTCCCCCAACTGTGCATTCTCTCTTTCTCTCAATCTCTCTGTCAAATAAACAAAAATAAAATTTTTTTTAAAGAAAGTTAAAAATAGAACTACCCTCCCTGTGATCCAGTAATGGCACTACTGGATATTTACCCAGAGAATACAAAAACACTAATTAAAAAGGATATATACACTTCTATGTTTATTGCAGCATTATTCATTATAGCCAAATTATGGAAGCAGTCCAAGTGTCCATCAATATATGAATGGATAAAGATGCCATATATATATGACATATATATACACACACACACACACAGACCATATATATATACATCACACACACACACACACACACACACACACACACAGGAATATTACTGAGACATTAAAAAGAATGAAATCTTACCATTTGCAACAACATGGATGGAGCTAGAGAGTATAATGCTCAGCAAAATAAGTCAGTCAGAGAAAGACAAATATCACATTATTTTACTTATGGAATTTAAGAAACAAGTGAGCAAAGGAAAAAAGAGAGACAAATGAAGAAACAGACATTTAACTATAGAGAACAAACCGATGGTAACCAGAGGGGAGGAGTGCAGCGGGGTGGGTGAAACAGGTGATGGGAATTAAGGAGTGCACTTATCATGATGAGCACTGAGTAGTGTATAGAAATGCTGAATCACTGCATTGTACATCTGAAACTAATATAACACTGTACACTAACTATACTGGAATCGAAATTTAAAAATTTAATAAAGAAAAAAACTATTTAAATAAAATAAAATGCATGTGAACAAAGTAGTTGATTTCCATAAACATAAAACCAAAAATTGACATACATACACAAAACAAAGTATGAGGTAATATGATGAACAGGTATATGCCAACAAATTAGATAACCTAAATGATATGGACACATTCTTAGACAGTTGCAAACTTCTAAAATTGGTTCTAGAAGAAATAAAAAATCTGAATAGCCCTGGGTTAACAAGAGATTGATTAGAAATCAAAAACCTTCTGATAATGAAAAGCCCAGAACATGATGGCTTTGATGGTGAATCTTATCAAACCTTTTTTTTAATCAAACATTTAAAGAAGAATTAGCACCAGTCCTTCATAAACTATTCCAAAAACTGAAGAGAACAGTTTCCAACTTACTCTATGACAGCAGCTTTACTCAGTCAAAACCAAAGACGTTTAAGAAAAGAAAACTATGGGTCAATGTTCCTAATGAATATATATGCAAAATTCCTCAACTAAATATTATCAAACTGAACCCAGAAATATGTACAAAGGATTTTCACTCTGTACAACAGGGAATTATCCCTGATAATTAATTTATTAATAATTAATTAATTTAACATCAGAATATCACTCAAGGGGCGCCTGGGTGGTTCAGTGGGTTAAAACCTCTGCCTTTAGCTCAGGTCATGATCCCAGGGTCCTGGGATCGAGCCCCACGTCGGCCTCTCTGCTCAGCGGGGAGCCTGCTTTGTCCTCTCTCTCTGCCTGCCTCTCTGACTGCTTGTGATCTCTGTCAAATAAATAAATAAAATATTTAAAAAAAAGAATATCACTCAAGGTAATACCCCATCTTAATAAAGGGCAAAAAACATATTACCACTGTAATAGACACAGAAAAAGTACTTGAGAAAATACATTTTCACAGTAAAAACACCTAAAACACTTGAAGTAGAAGAGAACTTCCCCATGTTTATAAATGCAATCTATGAAACACCCACAACGTACATCATACTTAATGATGAAACTTAGATTAGGAAGAAGAAAAATATACTCTCGTCACCTCTATTTAATACCATAGTAGAGGTTCTACGCAACGCAATGATGGAAGAAAAAAGAAATAAAATTCATCCAAATTGGAAAGGAAGGCATAAAATGGTCTCTATTCACAGACAACATTAATCTTATATCCCAAAGAACCCACTGAAAATCATCAGAATAAATGATTTTAAGATTACAGGATACAAGGTCAATATATAAAAAAATGTATTTCTATATACTAGCAGTAAATGATACAAAATTAATTTAAGAATACAATCTCATTTACACAGCAACAAAAAGAATAGATTAGGAATATATTTTTAAAAGAACGGCAAGACATGTATGTATACTGCAAACTACTAATCACCACTGAAAGAAATTGTTTTTTTTTTTTTAAAGATTTTATTTATTTATTTGACAGACAGAGATCACAAGTAGGCAGAGAGGCAGGCAGAGAGTGAGAGGGAAGCAGGCTCCTGCAGAGCAGAGAGCCTGATACAGGGCTTGATTCCAGGACCCTGAGATCATGACCTGAGTGGGAGGCAGAGGCTTTAACCCACTGAGCCACCCAGGCACCCCACTACTGAAAGAAATTTTAAAAGACAAAAATAAATGGAAAGCTATCCAATTTTCATAAATTGCAAGATTTAATATTAAGATGGAAACACTCTCAAACAGATTTATAGATTCAACACAATTCCTATCAAAATCCCAGCTGCTGGGGTGTTTTGTTGTTGTTTTTGTTTTTATAGAACTTAGTAAGCTAATTCTAAAATTCATACGAATTTTCAAGGGTCTCAAATTGGTCAAAAATTTCCTTAAAAAGATCAAATCTGAAGGACTGACATTTCCCAATTTCAAAAATTACTACAACACTAATCAGTACACTGTGATACTGGTACAAGGATAAACACAGATAAATAAAAAAGAATTGAGTCCATAAACTCTTACATTTACAATCAAGTATTTTGTCAATAAGTATGCCAAGATTCCAAGATAACTGGACATCTATATGTAAAAGAATGAATCTGGATGTCTAAATAACACTATAAATCTCAAAATGGATAATATATTTTAAATGTATAAGCTAAATTTCCTAGAGGAAAACAGGAACAAATCTTAATGACCTTGGATATTGTATAACTACCAAGACATGATACTAAAAGTACAAGTGACAAAAGGGGAGAAAAAGATACATTGGACTTGATCAAAAGTTTAAAACTTTTTTATTTCAAAGGACAAAAAAGAAAATGAGAAAACAACCCACAGAAGGGGAGAAAATATTTGTAAGTCACATATCTGATAAAGGAGTTCTATCTAGAATACATAAAGAACTTTTGCAATTCAACAAGAGAAGGATAAATATCCCAATTAAAAATGGGTAAAGAATATTGTATTAGTTTCCTATTTTTACAATAACAAATTACAAACAACTCTGTGGGTTACAACAGCTCAGTTTTTTCTACTTCCGTAGGTCAAAAGTCTGACTCCAATCTCAATGAACCAAAACCAAGATTTCAGCAGAATAACGTTCATTTCTGGTGTTTAGTGGAGAATCTATTTCCTTTTTTTTTTTCTTTTGAGAATCTATTTACTTATCGTTTCCTACCTTCTAGAGGCCATTGTGTTCCTTTGGCTCATTACCCTCCCCTTCCATTATCAAAGCCAGTAACAGACATGCAAATATTTTTCACATCATATCACTCTGACACTGACAATTTTTCTGCCTCCTAATTTTATGTTTAAGTACCCCTGTGATTATATTGGGCCCACACAGATAATCCAGGTTAATCTCCCCATTTTAAGGTCAAATGATTATCAACATTACTTCCAATTAAAACCTAAATTCTCCATTGCCATGAAACATTACATATTCACAAATTCCAGAGATTAGGATAAGGATAAGGACACTTTTAGGTGGTCATTATCCTGGCTACAGTACACATGAATAAACAGTTCTCTAAATAACATATACCAATGTACAATAAGCATATGGAAGGGCATTCAACATCAATAGTCACTGGGGAAATGTAAATGAAAACTGCAGTGAGAAGCCACTTTGTACCCACTGGGATAGATAAAATCAAAAAGAAGAAAATTAACAAATACGGGCAAAGGTGTGGAGGTATTAGAACATTAAAACACATATTCATTGCTGGTAAGAGTTATGAAATAGTGCAATATCTTTGGAAAACAGTGTGATAGTTTCTCAAAAGGTTAACAGAGTTATCACATGATTCAACAATCCTACTCTTTGGTGTATAATGAAGAGTACTGAAAACTTGTCCATATGAATTTCTAGATTTTTTTTCTGTTTCTTAAAGAGCACCACTGGGATTTTGATAAGGATTGTAATAAACCTGTAGATCACTTTGGGTAGTACAGACATTTAAAAATATTAATTCTCCCTAACCATGAACACAGGATGGTTTTCTCTTTATTTGTGCCTTCTTCAATTCCCTTCATCAATGTTTCACAATTTTCAGTGTTTAAGTCTTTTGCCTCTTTGGTTAAGTTTATTCCTAAGTATTTTACTCTTTTTGTTCCTAATTTAAACACAAAAGATTCTGAATAGCCCATGCAATTCTGAGCAAAAAGAACAAAGCTGGAAGCATCACATTTCCCGATTTCAAACTATATTACAAAGCTATAGTTACCAAAACAGGACGGTTACGGCATAAAAAAGATATATAAACATATGAACAGAATAGAGAGCCCACAAATAAATCTGTGCCTTTATAATCAACTAGGCTGCAGTAAGAATGCCAAGAACACACAGTAGAAAAAAGACTGTCTCTTTAATAAATTGTGCTGGAAAAATTGGATATCCACATGCAGAAGAATAACGGAAATTTATTCAGCCTTAAGAAAGAAGGAATTCCTGACATCTGTGACAACATGATATACTTAGAGAATGTTATATTAAGTGAAATAAGTCAGACACAGAAAGAGAAATATTGCATTATCTTACCTACAAGCAGAATCTAAAACAGTTAAACAAACAGAAGAGTAGAAGGTGGTTGCTAGGGGTGGGAAGGACCAGAAAATAGGATGATGTTAGTCAAAGGGCACAAAGTTTCAGTTCTCCAAAATGAGTAACTTCTGGAAATGGTGACTATAGTTAACAATACTGTATCGCACACTTGAAATTTGATAAGATGGTAGATCTTAAGTGTCCTCACCATTAAAAGGACATTGTAACAATGTGATAACAATATAACTATAGCAGCATTATTCGTAAGAGCCAAAAGATGGAAACAACTCAAATACCCATCAACCCATGAATGGATAAACAAAAGGTAGGCTATCCATATAATGAAATACAATCTGGCCATGAAAAGGAATGAGGTAGTGACACATACTTCCAACACTGACACAACTTGGAAATATAATGCTGAATCAAAGAAACCAAACACAGAGTCCTCATATTTTATCATTATATTTATATGCAATGTCAAGAACAGGGAAATTTAGACATAGAAAAGAGATTAGTGGCTGCCACAGGCTGAGGAATAAGAAGAGGGAGTGACTGCTCATGGACACACAGCTTCTTCCTGGGGTGATGAGAATGTTGTAGAATAAGTGCTAATGGTTCCACAATTCTATGAATATACTAAATAGTACTGAATTATACTCTTTGAATGTGTGAATTTTATCATATGAGAATTCTAGCTCAATAAGCTAGTACTAAAAAGAACAATTTCATCTCACTTCCAAATAATATGTCACTTCTAACAAACGATTTGACCAGCCTGTGTAAGCCACAGGACTCCAGCAAACCCCCCACACTTCCCACATTCACTTTTTATTAATCTGAAAGTTATTAGTGCTTGAGAAACCCAGAAACACAGAGGGTTAAAAATGACACTTGGAACTTAGCTATGAGACACATTTTGAAAGAGGTCCATGTCGCTGGAGAAAATAAACTGAGTTGGTAGATTTAAGAGGACTGAACTAAAGAAAGTCTAGGAAGCGGTTAAAAAGCACACGTTTTCCATAATGTAGTTAACATCAGTTGTTATTCTATAAAGACTGATTAAATCTATCCAAATTTGGGGGGATGGAAGTGAGTCATTCTAATGAAGCAGGAAGAGTTATAAATATGAGCTGCATGCATTTAAACATGTGTACAATAGTTCCTGATTGCAACTGGGAGAAAGCTTCCATCAATAACTTTATGAGCCATATCACAATGCAGTGAAGAAAAGATGGTAACATAAGAACCTGAGGTGAAACTGAAAGCATTCATGCTTGCTACTGTTTAGAGCAAGGCTCCTAACTTTTTCTGTAAATGGCCAGAAATTAAATATTTTGGGCTTTATGGGCCATATAACTGTAAAAATTAATAAAGGGAAACCTCACTAAAATGGAATCAGGAGGCCAGAAGGAGGAGCTCTCACGCCCTGCCAGTAGACTTCAATTACAAGAAGAAACGTGGTTTGGAAAGAATCATCTGATACAGGTCCCAACCAGAAAATATGTACACTGCATCTCCTGTAAGAAATCGATTACCCCAGCAACCCAGTCAACAACAAACAGGCATCACCCTGAACTCCTGCTCTTCTTTAGTGGGTTTTCCTTCAAAATAACCACTCCCAACTTCTTTCTCCTTCTCCTAAAATAACGTTCCTCTCTTTGGTTGCTGGACAAGCCTATGATTTTTGCCATAGCTTGTTTGTCCCGAATTACAGTTCTCTGCTATTCTCAAGTAAACCCAGTTTTGCTGGTAAAATAACTATCTTTTTTTTCTTTTTTCTTTTTTTTTTTTGATTTTATTGTTTATTTGACAGAGAGAAACACAGCAACAGAAGGAACACAAGCAGGGGGAGTGGGAGAGGGAGAAGCAGGCTTCCTGCTGGGCAGAGAGCCCAACATGGGGCTTGATCCCAGGGCCCTGGGATCATGACCTGAGCCGAAAGCATACATTTAACAAATGAGCCACCCAGGCGTCCCATAAAATAACTCTTCTTTTTTTTTTTTTCTTAAAGAATGTATTTATTTATTTGAGAGAGAGAGCATGAGAGGGGGAAGGGTCAGAGGAAGAAGCTGAGTGGAGCCCTCCCCTCCCTGAGGGGAGCCCCAGGACTCGATCCTTGGATTCCAGGCTCATGACCTGAACCAAAGGCAGACACTTAACTGACTGAGCCACCCAGGTGTCCCTTTAACGATCTTATTTTTAATCAACACAGCTCTCTGACAACTATTCAACTTTGCCTTTGTAGCATAAACACAGCCATAGACAACAGACAATAAGAGCAGCTACATCCCAACAGTAGTTTACTCTAAAAAAACAGACAATAGGCCAGATTTGGCCTGTGCAGCATAGTCAGCCAACCCTGATTTAGAGGACAAGGACAAGAGTTATGTGAGTAGTGAGAAAGAAGCTGGCCTGGGACTCACAGGCATTCCTCAGACTTCAACTTGCCTGCTGCACACCAGCAGCTGGAGGCCTAGGCCAGTTTAGAACAACTAGTTTCAAATTTGAAAATTCTGCTCAACCTTCAAGGTCTGGCTCATGTTACTATCATAGGCAGACCTAGCTACCTGGCTGGAAGTAAAAACAGTCCTCTGGGTTTCACTATCACCTTCTTAGAGATCTCTTTCAACACATTTTGCATTCTTCTTAAACCATAGCTGTTGGTATGTATGTTTTACACTTCCTTAATACATAAAAAAAATTCTTACTGGGTGGAGCATTGGAGGGAAGGAGGCATCGCTGTCTGCACAGGCAGACCAGGAACCGGTTGCCCTAGGCCAAGGCAGAGGATGACGCAGGCTGTGTCCAGCATGGCTGCCACCACCACCAAGCGGCCTCCGCAGTTTACACGCTGCCAGCAGGGCTCCAAGAGGCAGCGGAAGTGAGTCTACAGCAGGCGCAGGCGCAGGCGCAGCAAGGAGTTGCGCAGTGCCACCTGCATCCCAGTCCCGTCCCTCTCGGCCACCAGCACCACCCACGTTGAACCGCCCCTCCTCCTCCTGCCCCGCCCAGTGACTGAGCAAGGGGATGGTGGGGCTTCTGTGGTGGGGTATGTCACTGATGTACCAGTGGAGTCACTCCAGGACCACAAGCACCCGTGCTGAGACCCGAGCCTGTGCCAGGACCCGTTGTCCTCCCTACACTCAGATACCTGCTAATCCTATCTGCTGGCCTGACGACGACAAAACTCCTGCTGCGAGCGTACCCTACACCCGCCATGCCTCACTGTGCCCGTGACACATAATGCCCGCGACCATGGCTGCAGGATGCCCTTCCATCAACCACTAAGAGTTGGGGGGCAAAGGACATGCCCTTAGGCAAAAGGCTGAGAAACTCACCCCTCAGCAAGTAGTTAACACTATGGTGGCAGTTTTCCCCCATACCACCTCACCTCACAGGAGGGCCAGGCCTGGACCCCTCAGAGGCCAAACTGCCAACCCTCTCCCTTCTGTCATGGGTTAACTATAGCCCGGGGCTACAGCCTGTGCCAGTGAGGCACTGGACTTCCGCTTGTCCCACATGTGTATATCCCAGCTTGGCCAATCTTCAGTCTAGGGGTGAGTCCCAAAGCATCTTGCACTTCCTTCAGCATCTCTGAGGCTGGGGCAAGTGCCTGGTTCCTACCTCCTTTTCACTTTTTGCAGCTATGGGCAACTACTGGCTCAGGGGCATTCCTCCTCTGGTTGCTGGGTGCCACTGTCCTAGACAAAGCCTTCAGGACCTATTCCTGCACCCACTCAAGACAGGGAGGGCTAAGGCTCCATGTAAGATAGTTAAATTTCGAGTCCTGCCTCCTGGAGCAACAATAAATAAATACTCTCTGAGCCCCCCGCCCCCAAAAATCCTTGGGAGCAATAACTATGTTTTGTCCTTCTTTACATTCCCTTCAGTGTCAAATGCTTTTCCTGGCACATGAAAGGCACTTAACAAATAATTACAGATACTGTGTAAGTGCCAACACTAAAGCATTCACAACAAGGCCACAGAAGAGATAAAATTTATAATACCGGTGGAACAAAATGAAGTTTTTAATCCTCTGCATGTCATTTTAGCAAATTTTAAAATATCTGAAGCATGTGAAAGCATCGAGTAATTATCTTACCTGGATACATCCTTCATCAATCTTGCCCCTTTCAGGATCAATTTTAAAATGTGCAGTTTTTTGAAAGCGGTACATCACAGGAAGTGAGTTGGATCGATTTTGCATAATACACAGAAGCTCTGAATGTTCACCCATGAAACATGGTGCAAAATTGAGGACCTTTCCTGGATCAAACTGTAGTAAGACGGGAAGTCCTGTGCCTGTCAATGCTAATTCCACTTTCTGAAATCGATCACCTGTAAAAGCAATAATAGCTCTTTAACATAAAAAGTGTTGGGAACCCAGCATATTATTTGCTCAGTCCAAATAGTGTCATCTGAAAAAACTGATGAGACATGGGTAGCTCATTCAATCTTCATTCAACAAAATTATTAAGTGCCTTCTCTATGCCAAGTACTCTTCTAGGCTGTGGGGATACAGCAGTGAATAAAATAGACACTGTTCCTGCTTTCATGGACTTTATATTCTCGGGAGGTGATGCTGACAATAAAATAAGGAAATATATAGCATTTCAGACAGGATAAGTGCTATGCGGAAAAGTAATGTTGGGTGAAGGGGAGCACAATTTGTCAGCTGAACATACGCCTCTTTGGCATAAGGATTTTTTTTTTAAGATTTTATTTATTTATTTGTCAGAGAGAGAGAGCACAAACAGAGGGGAGTGTCAGGCAGAGGGAGAAGGATGCGGGGACTCAATCCCAGGATCCTGGGATCATGACCTGAGCTAAAGGTGGACACTTAATGGACTGAGCCACCCAGGCATCCCTGGCATAAGGATCATTTTAAGCTGACTATTGTTATGTAACAGCAGACACAGGAAAAGCTCTGAAAACTACCAGGAAGAAACTCTCATCAAAGAAGGCAGATACTTAAGTCTGCATAACAACCATACCCTCCCTGTGAACTGAAAACCTCCCATAACTTGCTGCCACACCCCAATATCTTTCGTCTGTAGCTGGAGATGGTATTTAAAGTGATGGTTCCAGCCACTTTGGGGAGTTACTCAGTTTTCCTGGGTCTCTCCCATGTATAGAGGAGGTATACATGTTCTTAAACTTGTTTGCTTTGTTTTCCCTCTTAATCTGTCTTTTCCTTTTTTTTTTTTTTTAAATTATATTCATACGTGAGAGAGAGAGCAAGAAAGAAAGTGGGGAGAGGAAGAAGCAGGCTTCCCACTGAGCAGGGAGTCTGATGTGGGGCTGGATCCTAGGACTCTGGAATCATGACCTGAGCCGAAGGCAGACACTTAACCAACTGAGCCACCCAGGTGCCCCCACTTCTTAAGTTGTCTTTTAAGGGAGGTCTCAACCAAGACCCTAGAGAGGTAGAGGGAAAATTATTTTTCCTCTCCTACAAGGGTAAGACAGTACACAATATCTTGGAACTGTTCTTTCATGTGGGAAAGTCCAAAAAGATTTCTCTTGATAGGGAAACATTTGAGCAAAGATATAAAGGAACTCAGCGGGGCGCCTGGGTGGCTCAGTGGATTAAGCCTCTTCCTCTGGCTTGGGTCATGATCTCAGGGTCCTGGGATCAAGTCCTGCATCGAACCTTCTGCTCAGCAGGGAGCCTGCTTCCCCCTCTCTGTGTGCCTCTCTGCCTACTTGTGATCGCTCTCTCTCTCTGTCAAATAAATAAATAAAATCTTAAAAAAAAAAAAAAAATATATATATATATATATATATATATATATATGGGAACTCAGGAAGAAAATCATGTGAAAATCCAGGAAAAGTGCATTCCAGACAGAAGAGTAAGAAGAGCAAATACAAAGACTCTAAGGTAGGAATTTCCTTGGCATGTTCCAAAAACCCTAAGGAACCAAATATGGCTAAGCAAGAGTAGAAGAAGGGTGAGAAAGGTTCAGATTTAAATATAGTTTTAAGAGGAAATTCAACAAAATTTGCTGATGGACTGGATATAAAATAGGAAATTGAACACATGATAAATGGTGAAGCTAAGGTCTTGAGCCTGAGCAACAGAAGTGATAGAATTGCCATTTCTTGAGACAGGAAAGACAGGTTATGGGGAAACCAGGAGGGTTTTTCTGGTCATGTTAAGTTTGAGATGCCTAATAGATATCCAAGTGCAAATGTATGCTAGGTCACTTAATATATTTACAAGTTTAGAGTGAAGACGAAAGAGGAAGTCTTGGAGGTTTGAGGTGAGGGAAGGTAAGGTGTGTGATACTGATCTCATACTGTGAGAAAGTGAAGGAAAGGAGGAATGCAGTAGAAATGTCAGCCATCTTAAAGGACCCACTTGGGGTTAGTCATTACAGATTAAAAAGTGAAATAATAGATTATAGATTAAAAAGTGAAATAATAGATTAAAAAGTGAAAAAGTGAAACCAAAAAAAACCCATGGTTTTGTGCTTTTACCCAGCACAATTAGCTTCCTAGTTGCAGACCCAGGGTAGGCTGAGTTGAATTTAATCAGATTAGAGGTTTGCCACTCGTCACTATGGGATATGGGCCAAGAAACAAGTGTACATGGAAAAGGGTCATTAAAATAATGGACAGAGGAATATAAGCTGGGCAATAACATAAATGAGAATTTTTGGAGACACTAGAGAGAAGGTAGGAACTATAAACTATAGTTTTGTGCATTTCTTCACTGAGGCTCTTGCTAGCCAACCCTGGACTTTAAATTACCGTTAAGGCAAACCTAGCATCTCCTTCTCTGGCCATTCAAAAGCAGATTAACTTGCAAGACTCAAACAAATCTTGTGTCTATGACAGGCAGACAGAGCTCAAATCACAAACCGTAATACAAATAGTAGCAGAGCACTCATTTTCTGTCCTAGGGAAAGGGTGCAAGGCTGCTCAATGGTATCACTCATCCTGATACACAAATCTTTTTGACCCTTGACTTGCCAGGCCCCATTTTTCCAAATCGAGTCCCTCAACTGTCTCTATCTTTATTTTCTCTTTGATCTGTCTGGCTAAGCTGAACTCCAAGCCTTGTTCCATTTTTCCTCATTATAACCCATCTAACACTATCTGAGAATATTAAAAAGCACAGTGCATCTTGACACGCGGCCTGCGGGGCATACTGTCCTTATCAACACCCTATAAGAGGATATTATACCCTTTTTACTAGGGCTCCAGTTCTAGGTCTTGTCCTTTGACTGTTATCGTATGAAGATTCTAAGAGCTAAATGTCTGAGATGAAATAGGTTGGTTCGTTTCCATATTAATCTCTAAGAGAAAACATAGGCTTAAAAGGGAAAAGAAGACAGGTTGGGTTTTTATTTTCTTTTTTCATTCTTTAATTCTAGATCATCATGTTTATCTACTGTCATTTAAAAATAAAGTCACCTAAATTCTAACTTGTAAAATTTTTATGTAAATGATTCTGAGGGTTGACTTCTTTCTTAACATGCCACAAAAGACATTTTTAAGATCTCTTGAATGTTTGCATTTTTGTTCTATTAATTATACACATTTATTAAATTGCCTCTACAAATATGATCCCCAAACTTTTAAATAATTTAAATGGCTACACATTTGATGATTATGTTCATTTCATACTTACTTTTCATGGTTTTACTGTTATCATCCCTCAAAAATCCATCTTTACTTCCCACAGACTCAAATCTCAAAAAGAGAGCATAATCCTGCCTATGTGAAGGATCATTATTCTTTTTACCATCAATCATTAGCCTGTAAAAAATTACAATCAATTATTTTGAAAGCAAAGATGATATACTCTATTACCTCTCAGTAGGAATCAACCCAATCCTTAAATCTACGCAAACAGATGAAAGTTCAGGAATAAAAATATAATTGTGACCCATTTTCCAAAATTATTGCCTAGATATAGAGACTTGCCAAAAGAAGGCCACAAAATGTAAAGATTCAGAAAAATGGGTTCATGACAATATTTGCAAGACAAAAGTAATTTAAAAATACTAAGTTGTCAAGGTCCAGCTCCACTGTTACTTTCTATGTAAAGATTCTCTTTCCAGGCCAAGTTCATTGCTAGTTAAGGGCTCTGTTCAATTCTCTCCAATAGAGAGAATTTTACCTTTTTACCTCTGGGTGTAACTGCAAACCTATGTTCCATACCTGTCACCTCCTGTAGACTAAGCACGTATTGCTACCCACATTCATGATATTCTTAGAGGAGAACAAGCAATTTGGAGAACAAGATTTGACAAGAGCCAAATCTTGTCAAAGGAATGAAGGAAAGGGAAGATGGGAAAAGGGAGAGGAACAACATCAGAGATGGGTTATCTCTAGACCTGTAGATTGACTGTTTTTACTTGCTTACCTACAGGTCAGCTTTTTTAGCAGTGGATACTCAGTTACATATTAAAAAAAATTGATGGGAAATACTACACAGGAATGCAAGTAGTATGTTAAAAACATATTTAACTAAGCCTTCCAATCATAATCATACCTATGAGTTTGTGCTAGACCATCAGAAAAAGTTTACATGCTACCATGAACAAGAATATTTAGAATTTCAGAGATCGTGTGTTAAACAGAATCTTATATGTTGACCAAAGAAATTGCCTGTGGGAAAATATGATTCATGAGGCAATTGAAGATTGTACAAATAGAAGAATTCCTTGATTTATTACCATCCTTAAATTAAAATACAATTCAGTCTCCACCAATCGGTATCATCATCAAGCAATCCTGTTGCCTCAGAGAAAAGTACATTGAGCACTGCCTCCTCCCAAAGGTAAACATACGGTTGTATAGTGGGATCGATTATCGCCATACACGGCCACCTCTCAAGTACAGCTGAAGTTGCTCCTATGTATTTAAAACAGCATTTTCAAACATATTTTCAAACTAAATAACCAAACCAAGTACAGAGAATTATGAAAAATAAACATTAGCAAAAGTCCTACAAGACTGTATGAAGTTTAGCAAGCAAGGGCGGTGGATCCCAGCGGTTGCTAGAGGCTTACTCTTCATGCTCCTTAGCAAGCAAGTGTCTTGCTGTGGCCAGAGACCCACATCCTCTTTGGAGGGATCAACATATCCTGCATGCCACTGGTTATCCCCTATTTCTGCAGGGACAACAAGGTCTTGTTGCACAGAATCATCTGGGCTCGCAATGCAAAACCACACAAGACTTCCACTTCTACGAGGTCTGAAGAGATTTGTAATCGAACATAAAATATGTAGAACAAAATTTTAAAATATGCAAAATAATATTAACCATGTTAGAAATATTGAAAGCCATAATAAGAAAAACCTGATTGGTGCCTTCTGACTAGTCTTACTGTTAAAGTCAGTTTGACGAATGTATGATTGACATACTTTCAATTAATAAAAAACACCATAATTGAATTTTTGCTTACTTTGGGCTGAAACAAAATGTAATTACAATCTTTTGATAAGGTAGTAACCTCCCTTCATTAGGAACACAAGAAATAAAAGTGGTAACATCCATGTTCTTTATTTTGCTTAAGTAGGTGAGATTATTTAAAGCAACATCTGTTCTTTGTTGAATATTTGTACCCTGTAATAGAAAATCAGAAATAAAAAGAACATTAAGGTAGAAGCAAATAAAATAAAATATTTTAAGAGGAGATCATAATATAATTGTTGAAATTTTAGTCTAGAAGATGAAGAATATGAATGTCTTTAAAGAAACATACATAAATTTGACCAAGGCATATCATAAAATTAAAGAAACTGTTGAAAAATTGATGAGAACAGAAATCCCCACAAGTAGCTACTAATCTATAAGAAGCATTTGTCTGGTTTACTTCAGATACAGATCACTATTAGTGTTAGTTTAATTTACAGAATTTTTTGAGGTTATCCTTGAAGACACATGAAAGGGAATCATATCTATCTGCATGTTAAAATGTACTTAGAATAATTTAACAGCTTTTTTGGATATTAGTTCAAAATCATCTGTTTCAAAACACAGTACCCAATTTTCCCCTGTTGCACTATCTACATACCAGTTCTTCTCCAACTGCATCATTTTGCATTATGGCTACCCAATTTACGGGTTCCGGGCTATTATTGTATAGAAGTGCATGTTCAATTTTTGAAGTTCCGAAGAAAACTGAACCAAAGTGTATGCATTCCAACTTTTTGTCATTACTCATGTTTAACAATTCAATAATCTGCTCGACCACATGAGCTTTGACACTCAAGAGTACATCTGGACGACCTTGTAAGCTCACTCTACAAGATAATGAATTATACAGATATATTTTAATTAGAAGGCTGTATACTTAATTTTTCTCCTAAATATTTGAATAAACAGAAATTTTACAAAACCACATTATAATTAAGATTCAAAGGCCTAAGAGCAGTTCCTTTCTTATACATGCCAGAGAATATCATGTCCTTCTGACTACCTAAATCTGTATAGTGGAATGGCATATGTACAACCTAATTCATTGTCCCCAAGAAATAAAAAAGTTGGAAAACAATCACATGGTTTGACTCCAAAAAGAACTTATTGCTAGGTCCTATCACCAGTTATTTTGTAAACACTAGAATTAGATGGGATTATTTAGATAGTCACGTGTAGTGTGTAGTTCTAGAATTCTGAGATTCTTTTCTAACTCATTGCACTCCCCCAAGTCCAACAGCCAACCTCATCCCCACCCTAATAACCCAATTTCCTATGTAGTATCTCAGCAAAATCCCACTTGTTTGCAGAAATGAAGATCTCCCCATAAAGCTTCACTTCCTAGACTAATTTCAATTCCCTTTTGAAACTGCCCCCATATGCATATTTATCCCTCTGTGGCATAAATGCAATCCTTTTGACTCTCAACCCATCAAATACCACAAATAACTGATCACTCCACAACTATCACCTAAGTCCTTATCTTACACTACATCTCTGTCACAGTGGGCATGGCTGATACCATCTACATACATCTCTCTTCCCTTAGGGCTTCCTTGACAACAAAGTTTGCTGGTTTCCTTCTAACTTGCTCAGATTCTACCTTCTCATTCTTCTGTGGCTTGGATATTTTATAAACTCCATGAATAATGGTGTCTTTCTCCTACTCTTTTACACTCTGCCCTCCTTGTCAAAGTTATTTTCAACACTTCATGCTTCATCTACAACTTACCCACTGACAACCCTCAAGCCAATATACCTAGACCAGATTTTTTTTTTTCTGGGACTCAAGATAAGGAAATCTAATAGGCTCCACAGGATTCCGTAAAGCAAATCAATTCCAGCAGTTTAAAACTGAACTCCAGATCCACTCCCACAGCCCTGTCCTTCCTCTTACCTTCTCTTTCTATAACCAGTCACTACATCTAGTTAAATCTGCCTCTATAATATTTCTCCCATTGGCACACTTCTCTCCATACCCGCCATTTGCACCTTAGCTAAAGCCTTCATCATTTCTCTTCTGTTTTACTCTTATAGTTTCTAGGCAGGCTACCCTTCCACATATGTACTCTCTGATTTGTTGTGCCCACTGCTATCAGCACGACCTGTCTAAATTGCAAACTAATCAAGACACCCCCATCTTAGAACCTTCCCAAGATTCCACAGCCTTTATAATAAAACCTAAGCTTCTGGAGCACCCAGGTGGCTCAGAGGGTTAAGCCTCTGCCTTTGGCTCAAGTCATGATCTCAGGGTCCTGGGATCGAGCCTGGCATCAGGCTATCTGCTCGACAGGGAGCCTGCTTCCCCCTTTCTCTCTGCCTGCCTGCTTGTGATCTCTCTCTCTGTCAAATAAATAAACAAATAAGATATTTTAAAAAAAAAACAAACCTAAGCTTCTATCAGGGCTCAAACTGTTTCTCAAACATTTTTTTGGTTGTGGCCTTCAATAAGAAATTCATTTACACATGAACACAAATGCATACACACAAATGCATACACAAATACACAGGCACGAGTGCACGCACATGCACATGCACACACATACACAAAACAAGTTTTGCAAAACATTTGCCCTTACTATGTGAGATGCATTTTGATATTATCTGTTTCACTGTTTAGATGCTGGTAGAGGCCTATTACAGTGAATGCACATCCCACTAATGGATGGAGACACAGTACATGAAAAAAAATGCTGTCCTAGGTAGTTCTCTACCAGACCTAGCACCACTCTGGGTTTGTAGTCTCATCTCACATCACTACGTCCGTACCTCCATCTCTTTGCCTCTACATTGCCCCAGCTTTCTCAGTGTGTAACACGGTCTATTTACCTCCAGAATTTCAAGTCTTCTACTTGCTCTGCCTGAAATTACTCTTCTAACCCACCCCCAACAGCAACACCCACCTCCCCTATGCACACACACACACAGAGCTCAAATCACACCACTGCTCTTTGCCTAGCTACTTCCTACTCACCAATTAAGTGTTTGGGTACACTATCACCTCCTTAATGGAGCCCTTTCTTGATCCACTCCCTCAGCCCCCAAAAATCTAAACTAGAAGCTCCTGTTATCCCACAAACCATCCTCTGCTTCTTCCATTTTTGAGTCTCTAGTGCTTGGCAAATACTCAGCGAATGAATGCTGACTGAAAGAACAAAGAAGCTAATATACATTCAAGACAACAGGCATATCTGAAGAGTAAAACAAGAAAGTATTAAGTACTACATTAGAATTAAGAACCATAGTATACACTTACTTTGCCCCTTCATTTACAATGCTGGGCTGGTCAGCACAGAAATCCACTTTAACAATCACTGATGACTTGGGTTCTACAATACCATTACTTGGAAAAATGACAATGGGTAATTGGCCTTGGTACTCTGCTTTAAATGTACCTAAAGAGAACAAGAGAAGGTGGTTTACATCTGGATCCTTACAGTGTCATAGTCACATTCTTAATAGGGTACAAGACACACATTACACTGTATATGGTCTATTGTGGACCAAGAATCACAGCTTTGATTATAAGTTTAGTCTCTGGGGTCACCCAACAAACGTGAACTGATTGTTAGGACTCAAACTTCACTGATAGTTAAGACATATCATCTGTTTCCATTGTTCAGGCATGTATGCTAGGAGCGTTGTATATGTTAGTCTATATAATCCTCAGAGTGACTCTGTAAGTTCAATCATTACCTCCACTTTATAAATAAGGGGGAAAAGCTTAGAATGGTTGATTTGTCCAAAGACACACAAATATTGTGGTAGATCACACAGTTGACCCCAATTCTTCACCCTTCTCTGCATCTTGTCACGGTGCTACCAGGAACGAAGTATGTTTTCCTATCCCTTGAGTTGGAGCCTGACCATGTGATATTCTTTGGCCAATAGCATGGGTAGAAATGGCATCATGCCAGCTCCAATGCCAGATGTCTTCTTGCACTTCTCCCACGTAAAGTTCTTGAGTAGCTGCTGTCCCTTTGGCCTGTGCTTCAGAACGAGCACACATGGAACAGAGCCTCCAGCTGACTCAGAGACCTGCAGTGAGTAACAGAACATCCCCAAAAGCCTAAGTTTGAAGCAGAGCTACCCAGCTGAGCCCAGCTTAGATCAGTCAAGTTCCAGCCAATCTGCATACAAATTGACAATTAAAAAATAATTGCCTTTTTAAGATACAGAACTGTGGAGTAGTTTGTTAGATGGCTATAGGTGACTACTACAGTTAGAAACTAATAGGGCTGAGTTTTCACTTGCGTGTTTCTGACCAAAGGGCTCACAGTGAGAGCCACTACCATTTCTTAAAAAAAAAAAAAATGGGGGCGCCTGGGTGGCTCAGTGGGTTAAGCCGCTGCCTTCGGCTCAGGTCATAATCTCAGGGTCCTGGGATCGAGTCCCATATCGGGCTCTCTGCTCGGCAGGGAGCCTGCTTCTCTCTCTCTCTCTCTCTCTCTCTCTCTGCCTGCCTCTCTGTCTACTTGTGATCTCTCTCTGTCAAATAAATAAATAAAATCTTTAAAAAAAAATGGGGTGCCTGGGTGGCTCAGTGGGTTAAGCCTCTGCCTTCGGGTCAGGTCATGATCCCAGGGTTCTGGGATAGAACCCCGCCTCGGGCTCTATGCTTGGCAGGGAGCCTGCTTCCCCCACCTACTTATGATCTCTCTTTCTCTGTCAAAGAAACAAAATATAAATAAATAAATAGGATTTATCTATTTAAGTAGTCTCTACACCCCATGGAGGGTTGGAACTCACATCACCAAGATCCAGAGTTGCCTGTTCTGTTCTACCAACTGAGCCAGCCAGGAGCCCCATTACTTCCTGATAAATGAATTAATGCAGTTCACACAGGGAAAGGGCAAAAGGAATGGGTTTCTAGAATCAAACAGCATAGGAGAAGAAAGCTAAAAAAATATCTTATTCTGAAAGCAGAAACGGTTCGTAATTG
The DNA here is from genome assembly GCF_010015895.1 of Lontra canadensis. Lineage (NCBI taxonomy): Eukaryota > Metazoa > Chordata > Mammalia > Carnivora > Mustelidae > Lontra > Lontra canadensis. The sequence goes on along the minus strand of NW_022631080.1, from coordinate 5,194,411 downwards.
ATGGTCCTGTTTAGTGCCTATATTACAGCATGGAGTCCTTGAGATTACACACTATATCTTCCTCATTTCTGTGGTCCCAGCACCCTACACAGTGCCTAGCACCAACCGCTACTCAAAATATGTCCAACAAATGGAAGCAGCCAATCATGAGTTTCCTCAATCTCATTGAGGAATATAAACAACTTTGCAAATTTCAGTTCACCAATTTTAAATCATATTTGATGAAATTTTCCGAAATTATTCATTTCACTTAGGAAAATAAAATATGAGCATAATAAAAGTACTGGAGGTATAAAAAGGCAATAAGACTTTTGTAAGTACAGAGATAATCTAATACAAAAATCAAACAAACTCATAGTAACAAAATTTGTTCATCTGATCATTTTAGAGAAGTGTTAATAACATATTTAAGAGGTTTTTTTGTCATAAATTATATCCATTTCAAATAAATATTATTGACTCAATTCTCCAGAAAAGGAAAATTATGTGAGTCTAGTTAAGACTGAGTCAGTGAGATAGTTCCTATACTGTAATCACTTTGATGTAATTTGACAAAAGGATTTAAGTGAATATATCAAAAATTTAAGAATAACTCCAAAACCAAAGAACATTCAATCTTCTAAATATGTTAAAACAGTGGCTACACAAACATTATTGTGTCTTATATAACTTTAATGCCACTAGTAATAATGAAATATTTGACTTTTATTTTTAAATGACTAAGAATAGAAGCAAGGACATCATCCTAAGGAAAGGTGTCATTGAAGGAAGGATATTACAGAAGGCATTTTTGTCATTAAATTTTCATTTCTCTTTAGATATGATACTGGTTGATGTTTGGAGAATGAACTAGAAGGAGATAAGGGACTTCAGAGAAATAATTTTAGTTGGTGTAATTACTAAGCAAAAGAAGATGATGGCCTGTTGTAGAGAAGTGGCAATGGGACAGAGAAAAGAGGATTACTGACGTAATTAAGAAATTAAACAGACAGGATTTAATAATTGACTAAGGGGGGTAGGAGGGTAGGGAAAAAAAGGAAGAAGTCAAGGATTTTGCCAAGTTTCTGACTTGCCCAAATACATGGTGACCTTTAATGAAAAAGAGAAAAGGAGAAGTTTTGGGGAAAAGGTGAGAAGTGTAGTTTAATACATGTTAAGTTTGAGAAACCTGAAGGAAATGCAAATGACTGTATAGACCTCAGTGAAGTGACAGGAATCAAAGTGTGTTGACTAAGGAAACATGTGGGTCCATGGCAAATTCTAAAAAATGCTCACATTTAAGGAACCCCTGAAAAGGGACAGGAATCCACAGAAGAGAATTGAAGAGGAGGCAGGCAATAGAAAAGAATAATTCTAACATCAATAGTGAATATTTATTGAATACTTACTATATATCAGAGAGTATGCTAAGCATTTTATTAACCACCATCACAATCAGAGGAGGTAGGCACTATGTTTGTCTCTACAATGGATGTTCCAGAAGTGGGTCTGCCCAGCCAGTAAATGTTATAAGGATTTGGGTCCTGGAAGATCTCACTCCAAATCTGAGCCACTATTTTATATAAGCCACTGAAGAGTCATAGAAGCCAAACTTTTGGCTTTTTTCCCCCCAAGATACCACCAGTGGCCACCTGTGTCAAATGTTGCTATTAACTAAATGTAAATTGTCATGTAAAATAAACACTTCGCCTTGTCCACTAATGAGATTTAGAAGAACATAGGGCACGTGAGGTTACCCATAGCTGTGGCTGGGATAAAGCGTCCTTCACACAAACCTCTATGTTTTTGGAATCTGAGTTGCTCTACCTTCCCTAGAGAAGTAGCTCAGGCATTGGGTGATGAAGTACATACATTGTTACCTTCGCTTTATTCTTCCAAAATTCTTTTAGAAACTATGAGATAGATTTTTGTGTAGAAGTATTTATAATATCTTACTTTATTTTTTCCTTCCCTTCCTCTATGTTCACCTGTTGTGTTCCTTAAATTCCACGCAAATCATAAGGAACACTGAACTCTAGGCAACAAACTGAGGGTTGCTGGAGGGGAGGTCAGTGGGGGGATGGGGTAACTGGGTGCTAGGCCTTAAGGAGGGCACTTGATGGAATGAGCACTGGGTGTTGTATGCAATTGATGAATCACTAAATTCTACCCCTGAAATTAAAAACCAAAACAAAACACACACACACACACACACACACACACACACACACACAACCTTAAGTTAAGTCAGGGCAAACAGTCTGTAGTTCATAGCATGCTACTGAAAATCATAAGTCATATACCCAAGGTCATTGTTATTTTCTATGTACACTTTTTTTTTAAGTTTCCTTGAGTCTAAGCATACCCAGGGTATATCAGTCTTTACTTTCATTTGGATACTCTTCAGAATGCCCATATGGGATTTAACAGGTTACTTCTAAGTCCAATCACCTTTCATTGAAAGCTTAATGTTTTTGGGGGGGGTTTTGTTTGTTTTTTGTTTTGTTCTGTTTTTATGTACTAAAATGACAAATCATTTTCTTCTTTTGTAATATCCTGGTCAACTTATTTTTAGAAATTTCTTTTATTCATGTACACTTGACATACAATTAATGATTCTTTTCTGAAACTCTGAGAGATCACTGAGCCAAATCGATTACACAAAGGTTTAGAGAACGTCTGCTATATGCAAGCATTGTATTATGCAAGAACCATGGATTAAGAGTCCATGACAGCAGTTTCCAAGAAAACAAAAAATACACATTGAGAATAAGTAGCGGGTGCTTCACTGAGTCCTGGACTTGGTCCAATTTAGCAAACGTCCTGGTTCTTAGATGACGCTAGGCTTTTCCAGACTGTGAAGTAGAGAGATGATGCTAATGATCAGGGAAAGGGGGAAAGTGGACATTAAGAGCAAGAGAAAGGTCATATATTTTGGGCAAAATAACCCAAATAAACCTAAATGTTGATAAGTTCGAAGGTAACTGTTCAAACACAGAAATGATATGTGACGATCCCACTAGGGACTTTAAAGACTGTTCTACATCATAACACTCTAGTAGAAAAAGTCTTCTCAGATATTCAAGGTTACTGAGGGGAAGAGGGAAATGACTGCAGTTCCAGGCATGCTAAAATAATAATGCTTTTTCAATGATGTTCTTTAAAAGATAAAAACTGAGAAACAATAAAATCATAAAACTGAACATGGAGTTCACCAGCTCACAAAGTACTAAGAGTAGAGACTTATCTAAAAACGGAGCCATGCCTTCAAAATGGAAAGACAAGCACTACTTTTCACAGTAAGGAGTAAATTCAGGAAACACAGAGGGTAAGAAAACAAAATGTATTCAATAATATTTGGCTAAATCCATGGATAATTACTCTATAATGGGCCATTAAAATAAAAAATCATGAAGTTGTTACATAGATCAACTAATAACCCCACGGTCACCACCAGAGAGAGAAAACAAAGCACATACCATGAAGCTGCTGAGTGTGGCTTTCTAATGTCCTCTTAAGTATGCATATAAATTTATAAACATTTGATCTTTGACACTAAAACTATAAAATATTTGTCATGTAAAATCCGTTTTAAAAATTTTATTAAAATCATCTTTGCTTGTTAAACCTATTTTCTGCATAAGTCTTTTTCCTCATGAAAATACACTGTTATTCTTATGAATATTTATATACTGTGTTTGTAGGTAATAAGGACTTTATGACACCTTACAGGCACTTGCTACTGTGAATATAAAACATCGTATCAATTTTGCTAACGGTGGAAAAAAATAATATCATTCAAGTCTAAGAATGAGAAGCAAAGTCAACACTAAGAAAATGTGTTTCATTGATAACAATTTGTTTCTGTTTGTAAGGTAATACTAATTAACATTTAATGGTACTCAATTATAATGTACAAATTGTAGTATCCAGTACAAATAAATACATAAGCAAAATATTAATATAATACTAAGACCCAAAGTAGATTACTTTTCCTAAAACGAATGGGTCTAGATCTGAGACTTAGTTTTATTTTATTTTATTAAGTAAAATAATCTAAATACTCATTTAAAATTAAAACCACATATACTTGTTACTTACAGAGAGCTTTTATATGTAATGAAACTGTACAGTTTGGTCATATTTTACAATAAAGAGAGGATATGATAAAAACTTTGAAAGATTTAGAATGCACAAGAGTTAAGAGAGGTTTTGGAAAATATATAATAAAAATAAGATTCTCTCAATTAAATACCACTGCTCTAAAAAATTGAGAATTGAAAAGACCATACAGCCTATAATCACTAGCCACGAGAGACCCTATCCTTAACATTGGAGTCAGACCACAAACGAGCTGAATGTTGTACAATCCCACTGGCACCAGAAATTTTAATCATTTAAAAACCAAAGCATGGAAAATTGAAATGAGCAACATTTGGTGAGGAGCAATTACCAGTTTTATTTGTTTAACACTAGGAAGAAATCAGTACAGTGACAAACTGCCTTTGTCTTAGTAATAATTCCCACTGCTCAATCAAGCAGCCCCAGAGAGTATCCTCACTTAGTGTCAAACAGGACTGGAATTAAGACCAGTTTTATGTATCTGACAAGCAGTCTCAGGGAAAAAATGCCCTCCCTATGAGGAGCTGGTCCTCATGTCAGCTCGGCAGAAATGGAAACCTCGCCAGCCCAGAAAACGACCATCCAATCAGGACAATGAAGGGATAAAGGATTTTAATACCTACTGTATACTATCAGTGAAGAGTGTGCATGAATACACACACACATACAGACATACACACCTTTATGGAAACTCTTAGGTCACAGTTAAAACCTCCAGAAATAATCCAGTTTGGAGAAAAGCATTTACTCTTTCAACAAAAAGTAAGAGCTTTCTAGAGACCATCATGTAAATTCGAAGTTGAATATGATAGAGAAAAAGAACAAATATTTATTGAGCGCCAATGGTGAGTCAAGTACCATACTACAAACCTAAGTATATACATGATTAACCATAGTTCATTTTATTAATGACAGTTGATAAATGAGAAGTATCAAGTTCAACATCCTAAAAGATACTTGGCCCAGATCACACAGCTGGTAAGGCATTGTACCCTGATTCTGTCTCTGGATAGCTCGCTCTAAGGATTAAGTCACTCCCATAACATCATCCTGCCTTCTGTCCTCAGGGAGATCACCAGTCACCTGGGATTCAGGCTGTTAATCAGCATCATAAGGAAACAGACTCATCGTTCCTGAATTATTATCTATCAGTCTTTTACAGTTATCCTATTTAAGGGCCTTAAGTTCTGAACTATTTCTAATGACAGACATCTTCTTTTGGGGAGGGAGAGGAGGACTGAATCAGAGAATCCATTAATTATACAAAGTATACATTTTAAATAATACCAACATCCTTCCAAAAGTGTAAATTAATTTATAAGACAGGAAGTATTTACCTGGAGCTCTGCCACGGTTAATGATATTAATCTCTTTACAATATACTTTACTATCAGCAACCAATGTGCCAAAATTAACTTCTGACTCAATTTCCAATTGACAGGATGGAATCAACCTAAGGGAAGGGAAAAGAGGACAACATAATTAAACAACTGTATTCTCATACTTAAATCCACAGGGGACCATACAGAGACACATTAATTAATTCCTTGTAAGACATTCATGTTTCCTACAAGTCTATTGATGGCATATCTGTCAGTAAAAGGAACTGTGAAATAAAGACATGAAAACAAGATGAGATATGTTTTTAACAAAGAAATCAGATTTTACGCATCTAAGGACATGGTATACCCTGTGCTGTGAAGTACTCACCTTCACGGGCTACCAACCTATTTCAGTATTTTTGCTGCTCCACACATTTTTGTAATATCCACCTAAGCCTATAATACATTCTTTAGCCCCTCCTCAAAAAGGGTAGAATTGATCCTAACAAAGTAGTTTGGATGATCCAAATCTGATGAAATAAGAGAAAGTGCTATACTATAAAATGCCATTTGGGAACTGAAACAAGGTCTAAGCACAAAAAGATACAATTGATTTTTCACATGCGTCTCTAACTTAAAGGATTCACTGTGGCATATCTATACCATATGGTTCATACACATTTTAAAAACCCATTATACGGGCGCCTGGGTGGCTCAGTGGGTTAAGCCTCTGCCTTTGGCTCAGGTCGTGATCCCGGGGTCCTGGAATTGAGCCTGCAACGGGCTCTCTGCTCAGCAGGGAGCCTGCTTCCCCCTTACCCCCTCCTGTCTCTCTGCCTACTTGTGATCTCTGTCTGTCAAATAAATAAATAAAATCCTAAAAAAAGGTAAAAAATTAAAATAAAAATAAAAATCCGTTATAATCCTAGATGCACATCTCATAAGGATACATATATTTTATGTATGGATAATTTATGATTTATAAACAACATCAGGTATATTATCCTGTTTGATACTTAAAATTTCATGAAAGGGAAATAAATACTATCATGGCTATGTTACAGATGAAAAGCCAAAGACCTCAAAGCCTCAATGTCTTACCTGAGAAATTATTTGGATATAATATAGATGAACTTAGACTTAAATTTATTGTTAGATTTTGTGTGCTTTACCCTTACAAACCTAACAATGATAACAGCACCAATAATAAACAGAGTAATACCTGCTCTTTATTGAGTCCTTGGGTTATGTACTAGACTCGTGAATTAAGTAAATTTACTCCACATAGGATACAACTTCCAAAATATACATACACACACACACACACACACACACACACACACAAGTACCTGAACAAAACATTTACAAATACTGCTTTATACACTGGTGGTCTGGGCCTTCCTTCCATATGTGAATGTTTGTGTATTATTGAATATGCAGAGACATTCCAGAGATCAGCCAGGACTGTCCTGTATGTGCTGCTTCTTTAAGGAATATCCATGTTCTTCTCATTAAGACATTGTAATTTTGTAATAGGAAAAGGAAAGATCAATGACCTTAGTGTACATCATTGCATTAATAAAGAGTTTACAGGATGTTAAAGAGGAACTCATTACACAAACAATATAGGATATGAAGCCAAACATTTTTTCAAACTATTTCTCCAGCTGGATGCAGAGAAGTGTCTTAAGGGCTTGGTAATACAGTAATATTATAACAGTTTTTCTAGCTTTCTTGTTGGTTTCTCTTCCATCTAATTAAAAAAAGCTTTGTCAATAACATTTTTCTTTTTATGTTAACAGAAAATTTATGTTAAGAGAGAAGAGAAGGGGGCGCCTGGGTGGCTCAGTCAGTTAAGTGTCTGCCTTTTGCTCAGGTCATGATCTCAGGGTCCTGGGATGAAGCCTCCTCCGGCTCCCTGCTCAGTGGGGAGTTTGCTTCTCCTTCTGCCCCTCCCCCCACCACTTGTGCTCTCTCGCCTCTCTCTCATGCTCTCTTTCTCAAATAAATAAAATCTTAAAAAAAGAGAGAGAGAGAGAGACAAGAGAAGGGTGGTTACCAGGGGATAGAGATGGGAAAATTGATGAGATGTTGATCAAAAGATACAAGCTTACACTTAGAAGACGAATTGGGGGCACCTGGGTGGCTCAGTGGGTTAAGGCCCCTGCCTTCAGCTCAGGCCATGCTGAGCTGATGAGCCCAACCCCAAATTGGGCTCTCTGCTCCGTGGGGAGCCTGCTTCCCCCTCTCTCTCTGCCTGCCTCTCTGCCTACTTGTGATCTCTGTCAAATAAATAAATAAAATCTTAAAAAAAAAAGAAAGTTGCTAAGAGATAAGATCTTAAATGTTCTTACCACAAAATGAAATGATAATTATGTGATTTGATGGAGGTGTTAGCTAACACCACACCAGTAATCACATTGCAACATATAAATGTTTTAAATCAACAGTGTACACTTAAACTTATCCAGTGCTATATGTCAATTGTATCTTGATTATTTTTTTTTTTAAAGATTTTATTTATTTATTTGTCAGAGAGAGAGCGCGAGAGTGAGAGTGAGCACAGGCAGAGTGGCAGGCAGAGTCAGAGGGAGAAGCAGGCTCCCCGCTGAGCAAGGAGCCCGATGCGGGACTCGATCCCAGGACGCTGGGATCATGACCTGAGCCGAAGGCAGCTGCTTAACCAACTGAGCCACCCAGGCGTCCCAATTGTATCTTGATTATTAAAAAAAAAGGAAAAATAATTAAGTATCAAACTTGGTAATTTATATAGGAAGTTAAAATAAATTTATATTAATATAATTCATAAGAGGGGGCAGCTGCATGGCTCAGGTAATGATCCCAGGGTTCTGGGATCATGTCCTACATGGGGCTCCCTGCTCAGCAAGTAGCCTGCTTCTCCCTCTCCCTTTGCCTGCTAGCCCCCTGCTTGTATTCTCTCCCTCTCTGTCAAATAAATAAATAAAACCTTCAAAATATATATATAATTAATAAGAAATTTTAAAAACGTGTATAGATTTATGATTAAAGTATATCTATTTATATACATATTTGTATATGTATACATACTGGCTACACATATTGATATGTACATATATACATACACAAGAATTGCATACAAATTTACAACACAGTTTATTGTTGGTGATCAGCAAAGATCTAACTATAAAAATGTAATACATTAGGATATGATGCTATGGTAAGAAATGGAAGTACAAACCTGAGGGGGAAAAAAGAAGAGGTGAATTTTTTTTTTTTTTAGATTTTATTCATTTATTTGACAGAGAGAGATCACAAGCAGGCAGAGAGGCAGGCAGAGAGAGAGGAGGAAGCAGGCTCCCCGCCGAGCAGAGAGCCCGACGCGGGGCTCGATCCCAGGACCCCGAGATCACGACCCGAGCCGAAGGCAGCGGCTTAACCCACTGAGCCACCCAGGCGCCCCAAGAGGTGAATTTTTAAACTGTTTAACAAATTACTATGGTATATCCATTTTACTGGATACATTTGAAAAAACCATGTAATTATCTTATAGTAACAATTATTATGGACAAGCAATTACATCTTTGCAACTATTCAAGCTCATAAGGAAGAACTTTAGACATTTTTAAATGTGCAAAAGGGATGTAGTTTTTATGGATACATGAAAAAAAAGTGTTCAGAATCACTGATTATATCATTTCTGCTAAAGTACAGATAATACAAACTTTTGGTTTCCAGACAAGATTTCATAAATCTATTTTCCCATGTTGATCCCCATTAAATGCAACTATAAACTCTAGCAATGCTGCAAGAAGCAAGCAAAGAATGTTCACAGCAGCATTATTTATAACAGCCAAAAACTGGAATCAGCCTGATAGTGTTCAACATGCCAATGGTGAAACAAACTGTGGTACACACATACCATGGAATACTTCTCAACAATGAAAAGGAGTGAACTATTCATATAAACAAAAGCTTGCTTGAATGTCCAGAGAATTCTGCTGAGTGAAAAAAAGTCAACCCCAAAAGGCTATATAACATATTTCATGTGGCAAAATTTCAGAAATGGAAGACAGAATAGTGGTTTCCACAGTTTAGGGATAGTAGGTGTGAAGCATAAGGAAGTTGGGTGTCGTTATAAACAAGTAATAGGAGAGATCCCTGTGATATTGGAACAGCTGAATATCTTGACTATGGTGGTGGATACAAAATCCTACACAGGTAAGGTAATGGTACAGAACTTAAAAACTTAACACACAGGGCGCCTGGGTGGCTCAGTGGGTTAAAGCCTCTGCCTTCAACTCAGGTCATGATCCCAGGGTCCTGGGATCGAGCCCCGTGTCAGGCCCTCTCCCCACCGCCTCTCTCTTTGCCTGCCTCTCTGCCTACTTGTGATCTCTGTCAAATAGGTAAATAAATCTTAAAAAAAAAAAAAAACTTAACACACACACACATAGCTTCATTCAGCCCTTTCCACCATACTTTAAGAGGGCAGTGCTGTCCGTTTGTTGCAACTGTGATAAGCAGCTGACCTGATGAGAGAGTGCCTACATTATGGGGCCAAGACAAAATTCCTGTCTTCAAAGGCAGAATCATTTTCAACTGTCCATATATAGTACAAACAAGCAAACCTAAGTGCAACTCATAGTTACATCAATGTGCAGAATGGACCAAAAATGGTCATACTTAAATTATAAAATGTAAATTAAGGAATGCCTGGGTGGCTTAGTCCTTAAGCCTCTGCCTTCGGCTCAGGTCATGATCTCAGGGTCCTAGGATCAAACCCCGCATCAGGATTCCTGTTCAACGGGGATTTTGCTTGTCCCTCTCCCTTTGCCCCTCCCCCCCCAACTCGTGTGTGCTTTCTTTCTCTCTCTCTCTCTCCCCCAAATAAATAATTGTTTTTTAAAATGTAAATTATTTATAATAGGCTAATAGCTTATTCCTTTCCTACCATGTGTCAACTGTTTGATTTCTTTATAGAATGCAATGCTGTCCTTAATCAACTTTTCAACAATACAGAGAACCAAATAACTGCAGGTCTAAATGTAGCTTATTTAAAAAAAAAAATACCAGGGAAATTATAAAAAGGCATGTCAAATACCAATATTAATATGAATATTCCAATATTAATTCTGCTGGTGATAGGCAAATACACACAAAAGAATAACATCTTGCTAAGGAAAAGGAGGATCCATATGTGCATGTATATGAATAAAAAACACTTTAAAATATTCACACTAGGGCACCCGGGTGGCTCAGTGGATTAAAGCCTCTGCCTTCGGCTTAGGTCATGATCTCAGGGTCCTGGGATCGAGCCCCGCATCAGGCTCTCTGCTCAGCAGGGAGCCTGCTTCCCTTCCTCTCTCTCTGCCTGTCTCTCTGCCTACTTGTGATCTCTGTCTGTCAAATAAATAAATAAAATCTTTAAAAAAAATGTTCACATTAGCCTTAAGAGGTAATTTTTTTAATTTTATTTTTTAAAGATTTTATTTATTCATTTGACAGAGAGACAGCAAGAGAGTGAACACAAGCAGGGGGAGTGGGAGAGGGAGAAACAGGATTCCCACTGAGCAGGGAGCCCAATGTGGGGCTTGATCCCAGAACCCTGGGATCATGACCCGAGGTGAAGGCAGATGCCCAATGACTGAGCCACCCAGGCACCCCAATAGGTAATTTTATAATGCACAAAAATAAACTTTCTTCAGTATAAAATGAAAATGGCAAATTTCCTGTTCAAATAAATAATCCATATCAAAGTTAATCTGCATCTCAGTTATAGTTGACCCTTGGACAACACAGGTTTGAACTCAGAAAGTGCACTTTTTTTTTTAATACAGCACTGTAAATGTATTTTCTCTTCCTTACGATTTTCGTTCTTTTTTTAAAGATTTTATTTTTTATTTTTTTCTTTTTAAGATTTTATTTATTTATTGAGCAGAGAGCGGGATGCTGGCCTGATCCCAGGACCCTGAGATCATGACCTGAGCCGAAGGCAGAGGGTTTAACCCACTGAGCCACCCAGGTGCCCTACCTTATGATTTTCTTAATAGTATTTCTTGTCTCTAGCTTACTTTATTGTAAAATTACAGTATGTAAGACATATGACATACAGAATATGTGTTAATCGACTATTCATGTCATCAATAAGGCTTCCAGGTACCAGTAGACTTTTAGTAGGAAGAGTCAAAAGTAATACATGGATTTTTCAACTACACAAGCATTGGCAGCTCTAACCCCTACATTGTTCATGGGTCAACTGTACTTAGTTCTGTGTTCTATTCATTATATGAGTCGACATTTTTCAACCAATCTCAAAAGAGCACAGTTTAGATTTCTCTGGAAGTCAAACATCTTCATTATTTAAAATTCAGTGAAATAATAATGATAATAATTATATTAAAATATAGATAGAGGTTCACAATCCATTTAAGAATACATTCATCATAAAAACAGAGAGTAGGATGGTGGTTACAGAGCCAAGGGAGTGGGGAAATTGGGGAGATGTTGGTTAAGGGTACAAATAGGGAAGTAGTTAATGAATACGTCCTGGAGAGCTAATGCACAGCATAGTGATCACAGTCAACAACACTGTGTTATAAAACTCCAAAGTTACTAAGATACTAGATCTTAATTGCTCCTACCACAGAAAAGAAATGGTGATTATATAATGTGATAGGGGTATTAGCTCACCCTAGGATGATAATCATATTGCAATATATAGGGCGCCTGGGTGGCTCAGTTGGTTAAGCATCTGCCTTTGGCTCAGGTCATGATCCTGGAGTTCCAGGATCGATTCCTGCATGGGGCTCTCTGCTCAGTGGGGAGTCTGCTTCTCCCTCTGACCCTCCCTTCTCTCATGTTTTCTCTTTCTCTCTCTGTCTCTCTCAAATAAATAAATAAAATCTTTTTTTTTTAAACTGCATATTGTAATATATAAATGTATCACATCCACATGCTATCTAACTTATAAACTTGTACAATGTAATGTGTCAATTGAATTTCAATAAAACAGAGAAAAGTAAGATGAGAAGGAGCAGCCATTGAAGAAGTGCAGTACCAGGGAAGTCAAGAGAATAAAGTAGCACAAGAAGGTAATAATGGTTAATAGTGTCAAATGCTGCTGAGAAATGGAGTAAAATAAAGACAGGAATTAACCAACAGATTGGCAACATGCAAGAGCTGTTTCACTGGAAAGCTCAGAAAGACAGCCCATCTAGTGTTTTGAAATGAGAGTGGAATGTGAGACTATAAAGACAGCAATACAGCATTCTTTACTGAGTACTTGCTGTCAAAAGGTACCAAAAAAAAAAAAAGGTAGAAATAAAATAGGATATGAGTCAAGGGGAAAAAAAAGAACAGAATATATGCAATTGTTGGATGTTTTTATTTTAATTAAAAATACCAGAAAACTCGGGGTTTCTGGGTGCCTTGGTCAATTAAGGATCTGACTCTTGATTTTGGCTCAGGTCATGATCTCAGGGTCGTGGGATCAAGCCATAGAGTAGGCTCCATGCTCAGCGAGAATGTGCTCTCCCTCTCCTTACACCCCTCCCTGCACACTCGCTCTCTCTCTCTCTCTCTCTCTCTCAAATAAACAAATCTTTAAATAAATAAATAAAATCTTTAAAAATGTTTTTTTAAAAATTTTAAATACCAGAAAACTAGATTTCTGTTTGTTTTAAATCCCACAGGTTGCTAAAAATTTGTACTTCAAGTTCAGCTGTAAGGAAACTATAGATACAATAAGCCCTGTTACCCATAGAAAATACAAAATATTACTTTAACCCTTATTTTTATTTGAGGAGTGCTGAAGACGTCAGCATAAAATACGGAGAATACATACCCAACGAGAGGGATCTCTATTGTTTTATTTCCTATTGAAATAAGTAGCTGGTCAAAAGTGTCTTCATCTTTATCAGGATGGTATTCCACCATAGCTGTCATCTGAAGTCCAGAAGCAAGTGCTTTATCCAGATTGGTCAACATCAGTTTGAACTTTAGTGGGAGAAAAAAAAAAATCAAATGATACATGGTAACTCCTAATAAGGAAATAATGTGAGCAACGGTAGTTAGAAGTATACATTATTTCAAGAGCTGTATCAATACACAGACAATATCCCTTCCCTAAAGGCAAAGACTTAATTACCATATGTATATCAGTATAGATCCTTCAGATATGCTTTTAACAGTACCCGGACTGAAACTGACAATGCAGTCAGTTGAGAAACATGTAAATGCTCATAGTCTTCTTGAGAAGTATGAGATACTTAGAGGAAAAATGGGAGAGCATACAAATAAAAATGTTGCTCAATCATCTACATATATATATATATAAAACACATATATATACATATATATACATATATACACACATACATGCATATATACATATGTATGTATACACACGTACATATAGCATTTTATATAGTTTTTGCATGGGGACTTAGAATTCATAACTTGAAGGAATATTAAAAAAAGGAATAAAGAGGGAAAAAACACTTCTATTCTTGTAAACCATTTCCTAGACTCCAGAAAAAATACTAAGGGAGAAAGAAGAACTACTATGTATTAGGCACTCACGAGGTGTAAAGCATTCTACACCCCTTATTTCGAGAGTCCTGTAAGGCCAATGTTAAGGTTACCAGAATACAGATGAGGAAACTAGGACTTGCAGAGGTTAATTAATGTCTAATGTCTGTGTGACAGTGAGGATTGAAATCACCCATCTATCTGACTCTAAAATTAAGCTCTTTCCCCACAACTGGAATGAGTCCCTCTCCTGAATTTATAATCTCCTTAAGGAAGCAGACTATACACCCCTAGAAAGTTAAATAATACACGCCGGAGACTAATTAAATGTCTTTTGAGTCTTGGAGACATAAGTGTCATGAAAATCCCTGAGAAAGCATGATTATGGGCCAGAAAGGAGAGTAGTTGGCCTAGGCTTAGAGAATGGTCATAAAATGTGAACAAGAAAGTAAGATGCTCCCTGTAGGGGCAGGATTATCTCAGACACAAGCAGAGAAAAGGATAAGCAAAATAGTCTCCCAGCAGGCAATTAATAAGCTAGCCTTGCTGGGCAAAGAGCTTCAATCAGTAACGACGGAGGTCTGTTGAAATTAATTATTCAGGGATTTTCATGCGAGGCTGAATCTACACAGTACTTTCCAGCAATGAAGGACAGAGAGCAGGAGTGTGATTTGTTGATACAAATGGTCTGAAAGCTTCCCACTTCCAGTAAACTTCTGATACCTTAAAACTATCACAGTCCAACTCTCAATCCCCCTGCAATGACAGAACGGTAAGAAAACAAGCAGTCAATTATTCCCTGCATAAGCCTGTGGGTATCAGAAGTAACATACCACGTGTGACTACCGTCCTTTAAAGAAGTTGTATCTTCAAGAGGAAAAACAGGAAGGGGCACCTGGGTGGCTCAGTCAGTTAAGCATCTGTCTTCGGATTGGGTCAGGACCCCAGATTTCTGGGATACAGCTCTGCATTGGGCTCCCTGCTCACTGGGGAGTGCTTCTTCCTCTCCCTCTGCCCCTCCCCAAGCTTGTACATGCGCTCTCTCAAATAAATAAATAAAATCTTAAAAAGAAAGAAAGAAAGAAAGAAAGAAAGAAAGAAAGAAAGAAAGAAAGAAAGAAAGAAGGAAAACCAGGGCTTCAGCAGTATGTGCTTTTGGTCAAACTACACATTGCTAAGCCCTCTGAGCAGTATGCAAAGGTGTGTAAGGCACCATCCCCACCTATGTGAGCTGGTGGACAGACCACAGAGGTAAAACTAACATTTACTAGGAGTCATCGGGACACAACTCCAAACTATAATAAATGTCTGTTAATGCAACTGGTATCCAGTAGGGAAGAAATAAATTGGAGATAACATGATAAGACTTAGAGAGCAAGGGGTGCCTGGGTGGCTCAGTGGGTTATGCCTCTGCCTTCAGCTCAGGTCATGATCTCGGGATCCTGTGATAGAGCGCCGCATCGGGCTCTCTGCTCAGAGGGGAGACTGCTTCCCCCCCCCCTCTCTGCCTGCCTCTCTGCCTACTTGTGATCTCTGTCTGTCAAGTAAATATAATCTAAAAAAAAAAAAAAACTTAGAGAGCAAGAGAGAATTCACTTTGACCCTCAAAGATGGGTGGAGTTTGAAAAAGGGTGATTCTTGCAGGAGGTGGGAATGAAAACAGGGGTCAAAAGAAAAAAGAGTCTGGGGCTCGGGGAGACTCTGTCAATTAAGTATCTGCTTTTGGCTCAGGTCATGATCTCAGGGTCCTGGGATTGAGTCCCACATCAGGCTCTCCGCTCAGTGGACAGTCTGCTTCTCCCTCTCCCTCTGTGCACACACTCTCTCTCTCTCAAATAAATAAAATCTTAAAAAAGAAAGAAAGAAAGAAAGAAAGAAAGAAAGAAAGAAAGAAAGAAAGAAAGAAAGAAAGAAAGAGAGAGAAAAGGGAGTCTGAGCCATGGGGGTAAAAGGGAGCAATTACAAGTGAGACTGGCCTGACAGTCCAGCAGCCACACAAGTTGGCAAAACACTTAAGATGAGGTCTGTGTCTTCTTTATTTTCTACCAGCAACCCACAGTAGATGGCTCATAGCACTGCATACGGTTCATAATAGGTGGTCAACACAAAGACAATGCACCCTTTTCGGCCAGAGCAGAAAACAAGTACTACTGTCTGTTAGGAGCATCATTCTATAAATAATTACAAACAGCTCTACTAGATAGTTACTACATTTTTTGCCAATCTATCTCTTTCCTCATTCCCTTTATGTCTCTGAAAGATCAGGAGTACATATCATGCTCTTGCAACAAAGAGAAGTTCACACTGATATGGGGTTCATGACTGTGGCTTCTAACTAGGAAGCTTACCTGGCCATTCTCTTGTCAATGTCAAGGCCTGTGATCTAAATAGTATTCCTTCATGACTCTTGATACAAACAAAACTAATCATATCACTTTTCTCCTTACTGCACAAAAACCACCCACACAAGTGCCTCCTGGACAACCATAAAATAGTGTTTGCCCCCATCTGGGAGTTTCAGACCTACTTTCAGTTGTTCAATAAATATGTAGGGAGGTAGTGAAATAATCAACTTTTTCCCTAATTTTATAGTCTTTGGAATAATCAGGTCATTTTTTATTTAAAGAGCAAAGAGCCTCTTGTGCTACTGTATCGCAAAATACATATTACTATTGTCAAAACATGCAAATACAAAAAGGAACAAAGCATGATTCCATTTATATGAAACTCTAGAAAAAGCAAAACCAATCTGTGGTGTTAGAAATTAGTACAGTGGTTACCTCCGTGGGGTGATGACTCCAGTTACTGAAGGGAACTTTCTAGAGTGGTGTTAATATTGTACAATTTGACCAAAATGGTGGATACATGGGTGTATAAATATATAAAAATTCACCAAACTTTACTTCCGAGATTTGTGCTCTTTAGTGTAGGTAAAGAGTACAACAATGTTTTTAAGTGTAAAAAGTAGAACACGAAAGGTCTTTTTCTCTTTGACCTTCTAATCACTACCATACATTTTTCTATGTGTATACAAACAAATATATGTAATTTTAACAAAAAAAATCACAGATACCTTTATATTTCTGTACAGTTGCATTCAATATTATTTATCATTAGCAATGTCCCACAAAAAAATCAGGTTATTTATCACTTACATATCAAAAATTCTTATCACTTTTCTTATATCAAAAGTCTCCCTGAGGCGGCGCCTGGGTGGCTCAGTGGGTTAAAACCTCTGCCTTCCGCTCAGGTCATGATCCCAGGGTCCTGGGATCTAGCCCCGCATCAGGCTCTCTGTTCAGCGGGGAGTCTGCTTCCCTTCCTCTCTCTCTGCCTGCCTCTCTGCCTACTTGTGATCTCTGTCAAATAAATAAATAAAATCTTAAAAAAAAAAAAAAGTCTCCCTGATAACTGGTGATCACAGTAAAAACCCATACACACACATGATCTAAAATAACAGTGACACTGAGATACAATTCTGTCAACTTTTAAACCAGAAGATTGGGACAGCCTCTTGAAACATGAATTTTGCACAGTAGGTGCTCAACAAATGTTTGTTAGAATATGAATTTTGTTGGGGCACCTGGGTGGCTCAGTGGGTTAAAGCCTCTGCTTTTGGCTCAGGTCATGATCTCAGGATCCTGGGATCCTGCCATACGTCGGGCTCTCTGCTCAGCGGGGAGCCTGCTTTCCCCCTTTCTCTCTGCCTGCCTTTCTGCCTACTCGTGATTTCTGTCTGTCAAATAAATAAATAAATAAAATCTTAAAAAAAAAATCTTAAAAAAAAAAGAATATGAATTTTGTTGATGTAATTCTACAGTATATAAGCAAAAATTCTGGGCTGTTAGGAGACACACGTGAACCCCTTTTCCCTTCTTTCCAAACCCAGAATTTGGGAGGTTCTAGATCTACTTTTCCCCCCTTGTCTCCCAAAGCCAAGCAAAAAGTAAAAACACAAAACAAAGCAAAACAAAACAAAAAGTCTAGCGTATGTAAACACTGAGAGACAAAAATCTCCGCTCCCTGGGAAGGTCAATCCAGCCCCCATTTCCGCAGGCGCCAGGCTTCTACTCTCTGGGACAGAGCGGGCGCCCACCTGGAGACGAGTTCTCAGAGCCCTGAAGGTCCTGAAGTCCTGCTCCAGAACCCCCGAGTGTATTACCTGTGGTTTGAGGGGCTCCTGAAACCGGATTTTCTGGTTGCAACGGCCGAGATTGTGTACAGTAACTGGGAGGCGGTACACCCTCCCGGCCAGCGTGTCCAGGAATTTCACCTCCGAAGGAGTCACCCGCAGCTGCACCTCCTTCTTTGGGGTCTCCGCCTCCCGGGGGACCGGGGAGCCCCTTTCGGTCTCCATGGCGGCCCTCCAGGTGGCCTGCAAACCGTAGCTGACTTCAACTACTGAGGGCAAGAGTGGACGCCGTCGCTAGGCAACCGACAGACGCTGCGTGCTCGCCTCAAGCTCCACCCCTATTGGAGCAGCCCAAACTTTGTGAGTTTGCTTTCCCTAGCAGAGAATGCAGGCTTCTGCGGAAAGAACACAGGGATCACAGGTGTCAGCAGAGAAACTGGAAAACGTTCTACGACAGCCAAAATCCCGGAGGCCTCTCACTTTGTCATGACCTGGCAGGATTTTAAGATGGCATTGGGGATAGACATTTTTCTGGACCTCTCTTAAGGCAAAGCTTAAAGAGCAGGGGAAATGATGTGCCCACGGAGTCTATTAAAGCAACAAAATGTAACAGTAACAGAGGAATTCAATGCTAGCAGAGTCAAGGCCCCCTGGGTCTCCTGCTCATTGGCCTTCAAGGCTATCGTTACTAAAACTGTAATAGCAGTCTTCTCTGTCTTTTGTAAAAATGCAAATTCCGTTTCATTTGCAGGGCCTAAGAATCTGTTTTGTAACAAGGTCCCAGCTGATTTCAACAATGCAGGTCCAGGAACCACACGCTGAGTACAGAAGCTTTAGTTTTGTTAACTAGTCTGGGTGTTAAGTTTATTTTGTAACCCAGGTGCTGCTCAGAAGACTGAGATCAAACCTCTTCATCTCTAGCTAGATGAGCACCTTTCCAACAAGCCCAGATTCACACTGACCAATCCCTACTCTCTCTTCATTCTTTGCTGTGATGGTCTTAGGGTTTTTTTTTTTTTAAAGATATAATTTATTTATTTGATAGAAACATCACAAGTAGGCTGGCAGAGAGAGAGGTGGGAAGCAGGCTCCCTGCTGAGCAGAGAGCCGGATGCAGAGCTCCATTCCAGAACGTTGAGATCATGACCTGAGCAAAGGCAGAGGCTTAATCCACTGAGTCACCCAGCACCCTAGTCTTAGGGTTTTAAAACATATTAGTTAAGTGCTATTTCCCTGCCTTAAATCTGCCTCTTATCATAACTTTACAACACGCTGCTTCTAGGAAACTTTATTAATTTGGAGTCAAGCTCTGCAGATTGATTTATATACTGTGTAATTACGTATATTATATTTATAAAAATATATAGGTATAAATAAATATATTTATATTTTCTCACATATAAACATGTATATAAATATATACACTCACATTGCATATGTACATATATATATATATATATATATATATATATATATATTTGCTATTTTCATGTCCTCTTTGCTACTGTATATAACTTTCACTCTGAGAAGACTGGCCTTTCCATCTGCTGGCCAAACAGTTATTTATCCTTCAAAAACAATGTTGTCCCTTTTTCACCAACTGTTTCAGTCCTTTAAATAAGGTCTCAAAGCAGACATCGAAAATTCTACTAGAGATCATACTGCTTACTTCCTCATCATTATTATATCCTTGGTATTTAGAAACTCTACCCACCATTAGAGTTTCCACTGGCTAAGTATAAAGTAAGACTTCTGATTTCTAGTTCACATGGCAAAATGTGGAATCAATAGATAGCAGTTACATCTTTCTCTTAAATACAGACTGAAGAATGGTCAAGTCTACACTGGACATTTAGAATATCTCTCCCTAACCTCCAAGTCTCCATAACAGTTCATCATTCATTATAAAGTCTGGTAACTTAGTTATCCTATTGGTACTGTGGGAATCTTGTAAAACACTTATGGGAAAGAGTTTGAAACTTTTTTTTGAAAGAGGAGTCAATGCAATCCAGGAAAATCTATTACAGTGGTAAGAATAGTGACATAGAAACAAGAGCTTTTGAAAGAAGATAAACAGATCTTCTCTGAATACAAGAGTATTAAACACAAGAGTATTAAAAGTATAGTAACCAGGGGCACCTGGGTGGCTCAGTGCGTTAAGCTAGTCTTTGTATTTTCACAGTCACCCAACACATAAATATCTTCTCTCTTTCATCTAGCTCCTTACAGGCAAAGACCAGTATACAGCACATAAAAGATACCTGCAGTGTGCCTGGGTGGCTCAGTGGGTTAAAACCTCTGCCTTCTGCTCAGGTCATGATTCCAGGGTCCTGGGATCGAGCCCCACATCGGGCTCTGTGCTCAGCAGGGAGCCTGCTTTCCTTCCTCTCTCTCTGGCTGCCTCTCTGCCTACTTGTGATCTCTATCTGTAAAATAAATAAATAAATAAATCTTTAAAAAAATAAAAAATAAAAGTATAGTAACTGATGTATTTAAAAAATAATTTGACAGTGGGTAGTAATAATGAAATTCACTAAGCTTCTGTAGGATTAAAATTTCATCGTGTTGGTGAAAAGCCATGCTAACAAAATAAACTGATGGCACTAATGTCCAGATATAGAATAGCATAAATTGGACGGCAGTGACAAGCACCAAGAATTCTTGTCCCTTTCAAAGTGCACCTAGCCGGACTAAGAATCAAATTGACATGATTAGCAGGAGACAATCAAATTTAAAGCATATACGGGGAACCCACCCAGACATGGAAATTCCAAAGAGAGTCAGGCAAAATGAGGTCTATATGTCATCCTGAACTGAGGAACAGGGGTAGGGGTCTGGGACTTCAAAAGGAAGGAATTTACCTCACATTCCTACCAAACATCCACCCTGATCAGAAGGGCAGATGTTGGGGTGCCTGGGTGGCTCAGTGGGTTAAGGCCTCTGCCTTCAGCTCAGGTCATGATCCCAGGGTCCTGGGATCAAGCCCCGCATAGGGCTCTCTGCTCATCAGGGAGCCTGCTTCCCCCTCTCTCTCTCTGCCTGCCTCTCTCCCTACTTGTGATCTCTCTCGGTCAAATAAATGAATAAAATCTTAAAAAAAAAAAAGGGTAGATGTTTGGAAATTAGACGTTTCTCTTGCCATACAGATTGATCACTCAGATAAAATTTATCTCTGCTAATAATCGTTATTCTGGAAAGACCCTCATTTAGATTCCTCTATGTCAGTAAGGGAGGGACAAAAGTTTCTCTCAAGCCCACTGGGCTCAGTTGCCTTCAGCCCAGAATAATCTTCATGCCAAAATGGCTATCATGGGTTAGTCAGCCCTAGCCCCTACAGTTCCTTCCTCTGAAACTTTCCTCAAGTTTCATACATTAAAAGTTGAGCTGGTAGGGGGTGCCTGGGTGGCTTAGGCGGTTAAGCAGCTGCCTTGGGCACAGATCATGATCCCAGGGTCCTGGGATCGAGTCCCACATCAGGCTCCCTGCTCAAGCAGGGAGCCTGCTTCTCCATCTGCCTCTGCCTCTGCCTCTCTCTCTGTCTTTCATGAAAAATGAATAAAATCTTTAAAAAAAAAAGTTGAGCTGGTAGGTTGTCTCTGAGTCCTAACAATAGGTCAATTTAGTCAAACTTACTTCAGGGGGCAGTGATGCAGATGTATTCTCAAAAGTAGGCCTATGATTCAACTAATCAATCAAGTATTAAGTAAGAGGTGTTTCAATGGAAATAAAAGAAAAATAATGGTTACTGATTGAATCAAGTGTTAAGCCAGTTTCTGAGTTCTGAGGGTAGCCAGTTGAGAAGACTTCCAGATGGCAGGCTCAAAGCATCTTCAGATAGAGTGAGGACATGTAGTGGCAATTTACAGATCTTCCTGGTTTGTATTTGAAATGTCTCTAGTGGTCTCTGAGTGGCTCACAGAGCAACAGGCATGAAGATTGTTAATTTATGAGCTATTGTGGCAATTTCTCTGAAGTTTACATCAAGTCATTTGGGAATCCGGGGGGGTGGGGAGTCAGTTTTAGATCTCAAATGAGTCTAGGTGAAAAAAATGGGAGAAAAATCAAAATGTTAGACATATTTTCTCTCTACAAATCACACTCAGGGTGCCTGGGTGGCTCAGTTGTTGGGTGTCTGCCTTAGGCTCAGGTCATGATCTCAGGGTCCTGAAATCAAGGCCAGCATCAGGCTCCCTGATCAGCGGGAAGCCTGCTTCTCCCCCTACACCTCCCCACTCCCCCTGCTTATGTTCCCTCTCTCCCTGTGTCTCTCTCCAAAAAATAAATAAATAAATCTTTAAAAATATTTTTTTAAATAAATCACACTCATTTTTATCAAAGACAGCCAAATTAACACTAATTTGTAGGCATAATAAGTTATTTACAAAAAAAAAATTGCCTGATTATTCACATAAATGCAACAAAAACAGTGATTTACCATATAAGCTTTTAAAAACCTGCTTTGCTGGAAAGTTTCATTAGGAATCTCTAGATTAAAATTTCAATATCTCTCAAGGTCAAAAGCCATCCCAAGTATTTGCCATCAGACTTTGCTTGCAATTCCTATAGATTTGGTGAATTCCTCTTTCGGAGGTCCCCCTAATATCTTGAGGTTCCTGCATGTGCCAGGAAGTGACCTTCTTTGCTCACCTGATAAGGCTGCTAGGAAGTCTGTAAGCAAGGTAGCAGGCTGAGATATCTAAGGGGTTTTATTGACATCATAAAGCCAACCTTAGCTCTTTAAAGCTGTTTGATTATCTGAGTCTATGCATGTCTTTCTCAGATATGACATTCCAGTCAAAGGTTTGGTGAAATAACCTGTGTTTCCAATTGTCAATTGCATTTATGCAAATAAATAAATTGCCATAAAAATGAAAGAATGCACACTGAGGGGTGACTAGTGGCTCAATAGGTTAAATGTCTGCCTTCTGCTCAGGTCATGATGTCAGGGTCCTGGGATGGAGCCCCACATCAGCCTCCCTGCTCACCGGGGAGCCTGCTTCTCCCTCTCCCTCTGCCACTCTCCCTGCTTGTGCTTTCTCCCAAGCTTGTTCGCTCGCTCTCGCTCTCTCTCTCTCTCTCAAATAAATAAGGTCTTAAAAAAAAAAAAAACTGAGAGTTTCTGAATTCTGGAGGGTTCAAGTAGAGACAAAAGGTAAATGTTTCAATTTGTTCACAAAGGTATGTTTCATCAAATTGCTGTAAGTCAGCTTAAGAGAAAAAAGTTTTTTTTAAATCTGGAAAAAATAAAACATTTTTGAAAAGTCAGCAATGTTCCAAACAAGAAGTCATTAAAATTATAATTATCTTGCTCATCTTGCTCAGTTCATTCAATCCCATGTTATTAATTCTTGTTCTGCTTGACTCTGATTTTTCCACTAGTTTCAGAAATTTTTACCTAGCTCAGTTTTATGATCTTAAGGCTATCAGAAAACTTACTCAGAGTTTTTTTCCATGAGTCTCATTGAAGATGGAGCAAACTTGCAGGGAATTTTTATGAAAACATCTGAGTACAAGTTTAACTGCCCGTGAACAATAAAAGACTTAAACATGGCCGTGGTTATAGGTCTGAATCCACATCATTACTATGCAATTGACAAGGAAATTTGGTTATTTTTGTGATACATATCACTTCAAGATAATAACATACCAAGACATGAAATTGCTAGGAGTTTCACATAATTCTTAGAAGATTTATTTTAATACCATATCTACATGAATATAATCTAAGAGGGTTTAATATGACTTCTTGGACAATGTTGCCATGTAACTTAACATACCCCATACGTCAATTTAGTTTAATTTCTTACTTTTTTTTTTTTTTAACGTTCCAGTGGCCCACTGGAAATTTTCAGTTAGATTATGGTCAAAAGACTTCAGTTTAGAATTTTATTTTGGGAAGTTTGTGAAAAAATATCAAAAGTTTTGAACATTTGATTGAATAAGATCACAAATCATTATGGAACAATATTTAATTTTCCATTTAACCAAAGAGACAAGAAAAGATATCAAAGGTAAATACAGGTTACATGGTCGTGAACCGAATTTTGCTCTTTTAACATGCAGACTCAGTTATCTTCAATAACCAAAGACCTGAAAAATACAGGAAATCATTTCAGCAAACAGAGAATTATTGTGTTTTAGGCAGATAACTTAAAAGGTAAAGAAAATGGGGCCCCTGGGTGGCTCAGTCATTGCGGGTCTGCCTTTGGCTCAGGTCATGATCCCAGGGTCCTGGGATCCAGCCCCACATCAGGCTCCCTGCTCAGCAGGAAGCCTTCTTTCCCTCTCCCACTCCCCTTTTTGTATTCCTGCTCTCGCTGTGTCTCTCTCTGTCAAATAAGTAAACAAAATCTTTCCCCAAAAACAAACAAATAAATAACGTAAAGAAAAACTTTTGTTTATAATTTCTTATGAAGCTCTTAGGGAGGAAGAATTTAGACTGTCTTTCAAGGTCCCTCTAGTTGGACTAAGAATCAAATTGACATGAGACAGATCAGCAGGACAAAAATTTAATAGTGTACATAGATACAGAGAATCCACACAAACATGGAAATTGCAAAGACCGGCAACTAGAAGCTTATATGAGCTAAGGAGAGGGGGATGGGTCTGAGGATACAAAGGGGAGAAGATGGAAGATGCATGGAAAACAAAGTTTGCCCTATTATGCAAATAAGTTTCTTAGGTAAATAGCAATCTCTGTTAATTGCTCTCTTCCTGTTACAAGCAGGCAGTGGAGGGGGAGGTAAAGAGCTTTTCCTGAATCTGCTGGGTTTTCATTACTTTTAGTTTAAAATAATGTTCATGCCAAGTGGTCTATTTTGAGGCTGCCTACCATGGGCCTCTAGTAAGAGCAGATCACTATCTCAAAAAAACTTAGTACATTTAACAAAGAGAAAACAAAAACTTTGCCCCAGTGTACTTTTGGAATTAAAACACATTTACTTATTTAAATTTATCTTAATCTTCGCCAGTACTGACCACACATAAAATTTCTTTCAAAGATTTCGTTCTCCACAAACCTTCCACAACTTTCTTTTTCTACATTCAGATTTCGTCCTAAATCTTTACTCTTTAAATAACCAGTGTCGGGACGCCTTGGTGGTTCAGTTGGTTAAGCCGCTGCCTTCGGCTGAGGTCATGATCCCAGTGTCCTGGGATCCAGTTCCACATCGAGTTCCACATAGGGCTCCTTGCTCAGCAGGGAGCCTGCTTCTCTCTTTGTCTCTGCCTGCCACTCTGTCTGCCTGTGCTTGAGCTCTCTCTCTCTCTGACAAATAAATAAATAAAATCTTTAAATAAATAAATAAATAAATAACCAATGTCATTTTAGCACAAAATCATTCTCATTTCCCTCAACTAGCATATGTTTTTATTTCTCATATTTTTTCTTACCAAAAACACATCTTATTTTCCTCACATATAGAGTTCTTTTCCTTATTATTTCTGGTGGTCTTCATTACATATATTAGAATTCTTAATGCTTAGAAATCTTAATTTCTAGTAAAAACTAAGTAGTATGCAATTGTGAACTCTGTTATACCAGAATACTTTAAACTGGCAAATTTATGAATATATTCTATGATGTAGGAAAGAAACTTTAGGTTTCGAAGCCAACGGCCAAGAAAGAATTCTTGAGATGTCTTTCGTGCAAAAAGGTAGTTTTACTAAAGCATGGAGACAGGGCCCTTGGATGGAAAGAGGTGCACGGGGTCATGAGGAGTGACCCATTATATACTTTCAAGCTGGGAGAGGTTTAGGGATAGCGTAAACCTTCCAGGTATTTTGGAAACAAGATTTCCAGGATCCTGAGGGTGCCAGCTATGGTTAGGAAAAGGTCATTTATTACTGGTTAGTAAAAACTCTGTCAGGAGACTCTTAAGATATTTATCGGTGGGTCATATGCTTGAAGGATGATTGCCAACGTGTATCTTGAGGGGTAGAGATAAAAGAAGTTTCCAAAGGAATTTTTATATGTTAATTAGACTTACAGGATCCTAAGATTGTCTTTTGCCCTTAGCAAAGTATTAACACCAGGGCAGCTGAGTTCCTAGAGGAAGGTCCTGTGGAGGCCAAGAAAAACAAGGCTGTACCCACCATGAGTCTACCCCTGACATAAGTACAGCCATCTTGACAAAGCAAAAGCTGGCACCTTGCACACCCTCTCCACCTGCTTCCCTCCCTTCGGTAGTATGTGTGAACAAATAGTTAACTTGTAGAAATCACAATCCTGCAAGACAGGAGTCTCCCTCGGTTTACAAATGTCCCAGTGCTAAATCTCACTAACTAGGATGCTTGATAGGAGGAATATGACATTCCACCAGGAAACTCCCAACTGTCTTCATGTTAGTGCCTCATTAGAGGGGAAAACGGCCTTGGCTTAACAATAACCAGGCCTCCAATATCCTGACAGTCTTCTTTACCCTGATAGCCCTTCTGAATATCCCCTTTGTCCTCACCCACCGCTGAGTCCACCCCTACTCTGCCTTTAAAAACTCTGACTGTAATCTTGTTCGGGGTCCAAGTCCCTACTCTGCTATGTCGGGTATACTTGGGGCCAAGCTTAAGCATGTCACCTCAGGGTCCAGGTCCCTACTCTGCTGTGTCGGGGATACTTGAGCCCAAGCTTAAGCTTGTCAAATAAACCCTCATGTGATTACATCAGTGTTGGCTCCTTGGTGGTCTCTCAGACGCGAAAACTTGGGCATAGAGTCCTTCTGCCTGTTTCAAGGACTTGTCAGTGGGTTGTAAGTAGTAAGGAAATGTAATAATTTTTCTTCTGCCTTTATTTCCCACATCATTTTATAATTTTTAGAAATGTGTTTTCCTGGGCACCTGGGTGGCTCTGCCTTCAGCTCAGGTCATGATCCCAGGGTCCTGGGATTGAGCCCCACATTG
Organism: Lontra canadensis; assembly: GCF_010015895.1. Taxonomy (NCBI): domain Eukaryota; kingdom Metazoa; phylum Chordata; class Mammalia; order Carnivora; family Mustelidae; genus Lontra; species Lontra canadensis. The sequence continues at coordinate 5,167,450 of NW_022631080.1, read as the reverse complement.
GGCTCCCCGCTCAGCGGGAAGTCTGCTTCTCCTCTCCCACTCCCCCTGCTTGTGTTCCCTCCTTGCTGTGTCTCTCTCTGTCAAATAAATAAATAAAATCTTTAAAAATAAAATAAAAAATAAAGAAATGTGTTTTCTTAATATGATCTTTCAGTAAAGCATAAAACATGTTTGCTAATACAATGAAGTTTTAGAACATAGATGAGGTTTGGTGGGGTGAGGTCCAGAGCCGATGACCAAGAAAGAATTCTTGAGACATCTTTGGGGCAAAATGGTGGTTTATTAAAGCACAGGGATAGGCCCTGTGGGCAGGAAGAGCTGCTGCCCCGGGGTTGTGAAGGATGGCAGGTTATGTACCATGGAGTTGGGGGGAGGTAAGGAAAAGGAAGGTTTCAATAGAACTTTTATATGCTAAAGAGGACCTACAAAGATACCGGATACCAGAGGCCTTGCCATTGCCAAGGTTGTTTTGCCCTCTAGCAAAATATTAACATTAAGATGGGTGGGAAATTCCTAAAGAATGTCACATATGTCCTACCCAAGAGTGGAGAGCGGGGGAGGTTGCAAGGTGTCAGCCTTTGGCTTTGTCCTCAGCCAGCCTTCTGTTCCCTCATCAAATAGACTCAAATTTATCTTTAGTTTCTCTATAAAAAGGCAAAAGTTGATCAATCACTTTCTGTACTTAATGTTGTATTATTTTATCATATTTGGAAATGATCTAGATTACCAATGAATTTATGTTACTCATCATTTAACTTAGCAAGACTTTAAAATTTCCAATACCAAAGATTTTGGAAGCTATTTAAAATTTTACCTAGGGGCGCCTGGGTGGCTCAGTCAGTTAAGCATCTGCCCTTAGCTCAGGTCATGATCCCAGGGTCCTGGAATCGAGACCCATATCAGGCTCCTTGCTCAGCTTCTACTTCTCCCTCTGCAGTTCCCCCTGCTTGTGCTCATTCTCTCTCTCTCTCTCTCTCTCTAACAAATAAAAAAATTAAAATCTTTTAAAAATAAATAAATAAAATTTTACCTACAAGTATTTTAATCTTAGATCTACTTATTTTACTTGTTCTTTTTTTTATTTTATTTTTTTAAATTATGTTCAGTTAGCCAACATATAGTACATCACTGGTTTTTGATGTAGTGTTCAATGATTCATTAGTTGTGTATGACACACAGGGCTCATCACAACACGTGCTCTCCTTAATACCCATCATCTGGTTACCCCAGCCCGTAAGCCCCCTCCCTTCTGTAACCCTCAGTTTGTTTCCCAGAGTCTGGAGTCTTTCATGATGTGTCCCCCTCTCTGATTGTTAGGTCCCCCAATAATGGGTCCGTGATTAAAGGGGCGAGACTGATATAAAGCGAAGGTCAAGCACAGCTTTATTCCGCACCAAGCATCAAGAATCAGACTGAACGTTGGGGGCTGCGCCTCTTACAGAGAGGGAGACCTCTCTCTGCTTCACAGACTAGTTTTTAAGGGCAAAGGCCATGTGGTTGGGCCTGGCCACACACAGGTGGCCAATGAAATTGTAACACAGGGAGAAAGCTGCACAGTCATGCTAGGTCACACATAAGTGACCAATTGAATTACAATTTACCCTAGTAGATATTTGAACCAACCTATCACCTTGGTCAGAATTGGCGCCCAAAAGGTGCCCAAAGGGCGGGGCCCATACTCCTTGGTAACTAGGGAGACGGTATGCACCGCCCCCCACTGATTGGATGTCTCCACCTGGCATGACCCACCCTTGTATTTGGGCTTTGTTACCTGGGACTGGTTCCAGGACTTGTTTTTAAGTAAGTCCCCTGGGGGAAGGGGGGCAGGGACAGTTTAAGTTTTAAACAACAAAATTATTGTTTAACTGGATGGAAGCGCTCTGGCTAAATAGGTCCTTACACTGATTTCTTCCTCTTCAGTTTTCCCTTAATTTACTTCTCCTTAACAATTATGCTCAGACTACCCACAAAACTTCACAAGGCATTAAAGTCAAATATTTTTCTAAGATTTTTTTTTTTTTTGCTGACAGATTTTGCAACAGATACCATGAACTTATATGACCTCTAGTAAGCACAAGCCAAACAAAAGTTTTATATTTAATGCTGATAACTCTAAAGACATGTTTATTTTAATTAAGTCAACAACCTTAAATGAGCTTTTATACTGAATATTTTCCCAGATCATGAGAACTTATAGAACATTTAGATCAGTTTAGATCTGAATTTTGGAATGCCCAATCCTTATAAGTGTTTGCCTTCAATCCAACTAAATAGAACTCTTTCATGAATTATTTTAAACAATACCATCTGAAAATAGAAAAAGGTCTTGAATTTACAACATACTCTATTTATTTGTTTTCATTAAAAACTTTTTCCTGGGGACGCCTGGGTGGCTCAGTGGGTTAAGCCTCTGCCTTTGACTCAGGTCATGATCTCAGAGTCCTGGGATCAAGTCCCACATCGGGCTCTGCTCTGCGGAGAGCCTGCTTCCTCCTCTCTCTCTCTGCCTGCCTCTCTGACTACTTGTGATCTCTCTGTCAAATAAATAAATTCTTTAAAAAAAAAAAACAAAAAACAAAAAAACAAAAAAACTTTTTCCTGGAGCACCTACGGGGCTCAGTCATTAAGCATCTGTCTTTGGCTCAGGTCATGGTCCCAGGGTCCTGGGATCCAGCCCTGCATTGGTCTCCCTGCTACATGGGAAGCTTGCCTCTCCCTGTCCCTCTACTTGTGTTCCCTCTCTCTCTCTGTCAAATAAATAAATAAATTATTTTTTAAAAAAATAAAAATTAGGGGCACCTGGGTGGCTCAGTGTGTTAAAGCCTCTGCCTTCGGCTCAGGTCATGGTTCCAGGGTCCTGGGATTGAGCCCCACATTGGGCTCTCTGCTCGGCAGGGAGCCTGCTTCCTCCACTCTCTCTCTGCCTGCCTCTCTGCCTACTTGTGATCTCTGCCTGTCAAACAAATAAATAACATCTTTAAAAATAAATAAATAAAAATTAAAATAAAAAAATAAAAACTTTTTCCTAAACTTTGAGTGTCAAACAGTGGGTGGCTCTTAGGTCTTAGAGAAGATGGGGTTAGAAAATTTATATCACAAAGGCACAGGGAAACAGTCTAATTTTTTTTCTTTCAATTTGGATATTTGGAGCATATCTCTGTTATCAAAGGTGTATGAATGTGGGCAGAAAATTTTAATTCAGCCATTTGTATTCAGTAATTTGTATTTTTTTTTTTAAAGATTTTATTTATTTATTTGAGAGCGAGACAGTGAGAGAGAGCATGAGTGAGGAGAAGGTCAGAGGGAGAAGCAGACTCCCCATGGAGCTGGGAGCCCGATGTGGGACTCGATCCCGGGATTCCGGGATCATGACCTGAGCTGAAGGCAGTCGTCCAACCAACTGAGCCACCCAGGCGTCCCAGTAATTTGTATTTTTAAAAGGCTCTTTCCCATTTTTTCCCCCCATGTCTCAGGAGATTATGATCTTTGCATACATTTATTTTTATTTTTTAAAAAGCTTTTATTTACTTATTTGAGAGAAAGAGAGAGTACAACCGGGGGTACAAAGGGGGACAAGCAGACTCTGCATAGAGCATGGAGTCCTGAGGAGGGCCTTAGTCTCCCAACCCTAAAATCAGGACGTAAGCCAAAATCAAGAGTCAGAAGCTTAACAAACTGAGGTGCCCTCTGTTTATATTTAAAAGACATGACAGGATTTATTATTTCAAGGGACAGAGAAAGAATGTAAAAAAAATTGTTTTCTGGACTTTCAGGGTAATTGCTATTTAAAATTTACCTTTTTTGTATTAATTTTTAATAGCTAATACAGATACATGCTACAAAATTCAAAAAAGAATATAGAAGCAGCTTTCATTTCTAGTGTTTCTGTTATCATGCCAGAATATTCTATGCCTTTATAAGCATATGTGTCTCTATTTTTTAGCAACATTAATTTCTTTTTTTCAGTTTTATTTAAATTCATTAGTTAACATACAGTGTAATATTAGTTTCAGGTGAACAATACAGTGATTCAATACTTCCATATGATACCTAGTGTTCATCACAACAAGTGTTCATCACAAGTGTACTCCTTAATTCCCATCACCTATGTCACCTATCCCCCTGCCCACCTCCTGTTTGATAACCATCAGTTTGTTCTCCAGAGTCAAGTCTGTTTGTTTGTTTGTTTGTTTCTTTTCTTAAGATTTTATTTATTTATTAGACAGACAGAGAATGACAGTGAGAGAAAGAACACAAGCAGGGGGAGTGGGAGAGGGAAAGCAGGCTTCCCGCTGAGCAGGGACCAATGTGGGGCTCTCAGGATGCTGAGATCACGACCTGAGCTGAAGGCAGATGCGTGATGACTGAGCCACCCAGGCACCCCAAGAGTCTGTTTCTTGATTTGCCTCTTTCTCTCTCTTTCTCTCTTTATTCACCTTTGCACATTTGTTTTGTTTCTTTCTTTCTTTTTTAAGGTTTTATTTATTTATTTGACAGAGAGAGAGAGATCAGAAGTAGGCAGAGAGGCAGGCAGAGAGAGCGGGGGAAGCAGGCTCTCTGCTTAGCAGAGAGCCCGATGTGCGGCTTGATCCCAGGACCCTGAGATCATGACCTGAGCCAAAGGCAGAGGCTTAAGCCACTGAGTCACCTAGGCACTCAGGTGGCTCAGTTGGTTAAGTATTTGCCTTCAGCTTGGTTGTGATCTCAGGGTCCTGGGATTAAGCCCCACGTTGGGCTCCAGCTGTGCACTGGGTTCCCTGCTCAGTGGGGAGCCTGTTTCTTCCTCTCCCTCTGCCACTACCCCCCTGCTTGTGCTCTCTCTCTCTCAAATAAATAAATAAAATATTCTTGAAAAATCATATGGTATTTGTCATTCTATGACTAACTTATTTTGCTTAGCATAATACTAACTCCATCCATGTTATTGTGAATGGAAAGATTTCATTCTTTTTATTTTTTTTTTAGTTTTTTTTTTAAAGATTTTATTTATTTATTTGACAGACAGAGATTACAAGTAGGCAGAGAAACAGTCAGAGAGAGGAGGAAGCAGGCTCCCTGCTGAGCAGAGAGCCCGATGTGGGGCTCGATCCCAGGACCCTGGGATCATGACCTGAGCCGAAAGCAGAGGCTTTAACCCACTGAGCCACCCAGGCACCACCAGATTTCATTCTTTTTAATGGCTGAGTAATATTCTTGTGTGTGTGTGTGTGTGTGTGTGTGTGTGTGTGTGTGTGTGTGTTTGTGTGTGTGTACACACGCGCGCGCATGTGTATTTCTCCTTTATTCATTCATCAGTGAATGGACACTTGGGCTGCTGCCGTAATTCGGCAGTACCCCCTGGGCTCTATCTCAGCCAAGTCTGCTAACATTTAAAACTCCAGGCTTTAAGCCCTGCTGGTTGCAAGAACTCATGAAATTTAGTCCTTCTTCTTTTCCAAGCCAATGGCTATGAGGAAACATTCTTGTGAGTACCATATGCTCCTCTCTCTTTCACCCTTCTCTAGGACCAGGGTTCCCTCCCCTCTGCAGCAGCCAGGATCAGTTCCTCCCTTAAACCATATCTTGGCACTTCCTACCTCATTCATTCATTCATTCATTATTTAAAGATTTTATTTATTCATTTGAGAGAGAGAGAGCGAACAGGAGTTGCAGGCAGTGAAAGAGGGAGAGGCAGACTCCCTACTGAACTGGGAGCCCAACATGGGACTCAATCCCAGTACCTGAAGATCATGACCTGAACCAAAGGTAAATGCTTAACCATCTGAGTCACCCAGGCACCCCTTCCTGCCTCCTTTAATGTGGCCTCCTCTCTCCCTTTAGTTGTGGAATTTGTCCTCAGTCTTCAGGTCTATTTCTAGGGAATTTAGGATGACTTGATAGTTAACTAGTTGTATTTGTGAGATGAATACAACTCCACTGCCATTTTCCTGTCTCCTCCTTTTTTTAAAGTACAAAACAATTTTTTCCCAATATCCTGATCTTTTATAATATTCACAAATATTTTGAGAGGAATAGGTGAAGTTTGGCGATTGGTCAAGGTAGGTGGGCTTGAATTTGTTTCCAGAGCTATAGCTCTGGTTTTATAGAGATTTGCACAATAAAGACAGTTGTTTCTAATTCCCCAGAGATGGGGATTATAGCCCAAATATCAAGGAGGTGGCTCATCTTTTTAACTAAATTTGCTTCTTCATATCAGGGAGGATTTTTAACTAAAATGGGAACTGAAAGCTTTATGCTTCTGTAAAATCTGTATACAGCATTTTAACAAAAGCCTTTTTTCTGGGTATACAACTTAACCTTGGCTTCTATTAGCCTCTGAATATTGGCTTTTTGCAAATCATGTGTAAGAAGGCCTAGGGAAATTTTTGATCATCTAGATCCTCTGTGAAGATTGTAAATACAGTCAAATAATCTAATTAGCCTCTAAATTCAGTAGGGTCTTTTGAAAGGAGAGGTTAAAAAGTCTTTATAATTTAAAAACACTGCTGCTATCCAGGGGACATGAATTTTTTTTGCAGTGGGTGCCGTCTAGGATATTACTGCAAAGGACATTGTATAGGAAAACTTGTGTCTCGCAGAGCCTGATTACAGAGTCCTGGTAAGTAGAAGCAAAGTGAGCCTATGGCCAGTCTTGGGTGCTTTTATTAAATTCATTTTCTAGCTTTCAGCACTTACATGAGCAATCTGTATACTTTGAACCTAGAGATTTGGTTAGGGTGATCTCTGTCAGTCTTGTAGTGAAAGGGAAGTTAAAATAGGCATATGTGACCAGATATTAAGAAGGGGAATTTATGTTGGATGGGAACATTTCTTTGTGTCTAATGTATATATTCTGTTCTTTTACCTTGTCATGGAAGTCCCTAAGGCTAGCCACTATACTAGTAAGGTAATTGTGAGCTTTTTGTTTTATATATAGATCTATATCTGTATCTATATATGGCCAATATCAAGGAATCATCACCTGGTCATTGACAGGTAGGATCTATTAATAGTGACTTAAGGGGCACCTGGGTGGCTCAGTGGGTTGGGCCTCTGTCTTTGGCTCAGGTCATGGTCCCAGGGTCCTGGGATCGAGTCCTGCATTGGGCTCTCTGCTCAGCAGGGAGCCTGCTTCCTCCTCTCTCTCTGCCTACCTCTCTGCCTACTTATGATTTCTGCCTGTCAAATAAATAAATAAAATCTTTAATAAAAAAAAATACTGACTTAAACTAATAAGCCTTTTAATGGCTTAACCCAAGATGCTAGAGATGGCCAGAGAGGGCATAGATGATGTGGTCCCCCTGGTCCAACAGGTTACTCCTGAAATTAGGCTAAGAAAGCAAAAGCCATTGTTGCACAGGTGGTAAGGATGGTGTAGTGAAAACGGTGCCTCTGCTATCTCTTGAAAACATGAAACACCTCCAGTCTCAGACCTGCTGATCTGTGACACAATGCAGACACTTCTGGAATGGGACATTTGAGCACTAACAAACAACAAAGGTTGAGATGACAAAGCTTCCTATGGTTTGGAACCTCTCATGAGAAATAGCCCTGAGACCTGGTGCCGTCAGACAGAGAGGATGACACTTGCTTGGATCCCCAGTCTATTTGACTGGTTACCAATGTGCACTCCAGTAAGTGTACCCTCTGGATGGTGTCAACCAAAAAGAATATTCTCATTGGTCACATGGTCAAGCTCTTAGGACACAGAACAAGGCAAAAGGCAAAATCTAACGGCTTTATCTAAGCCTTTGGTCTCTTGAAGCCACACAAATACCTAGGATGGTTGTGCCACCAGGTTGGGGACTCTGTTGTTTCACAATGTACCCCAGTACATAGAGGTCTCTTGAGGTTGGTGAGGCTGGATGGATGCTTGGTGTCCAGACCTGTTTGGAAAGCATAAGCAGAACTATAATTGTATTCGTTGAATTATTAATTTAGCTCCATGCTTTGTCTCATTGCCCTCTTATGTTTTATGTACCTATCAACCTCAATGATGAGCAATCATTAACTTTTCCTTTTTTGACCCTACTCCCTGTTTACCCGCTGATTGTAGAAATCTAATGAGGACTGGACAGTAACATTTGTCTTAAAAAATTATCAGATGGACCTGATTGTACCAAGTCCCCAAAGGCACCTCATTGTTCGAAAGAATGCGTAGCTCCAGATTGTTTCAAGGGCCCCCTCTCAAGGTTTCAAGAGATGCCACACACTCCTCTCATATATTCACCTCCTTCTCCAAACATATGCAAACTGTTGAAATGTCCCTAGGCTCCTCAGGGCAAGATAGCTTTAGAAATGATTCCCTGCCTTCTTGCTGGGCTGTCTTTCTGATAATAAAGTTTTTTTGGCTTCAAAGCTGGTGTCTCAGACAACGGCTCACTACACATCATGTGCACAGATAAGTTTAAGTTTAGTAACTGTTGGTAGGTGACTGACAGTTAATCTAATCTGTTCTGTGACCTATCTATCTTAACACAGGCATCTTCTTGAGTTGGGCAGTGCTCCAGTGGCTTTTAAGTGTTCCACTCATGCCCACCAATTGTGTGGCTTTGGCTTCCTAGATGTCCCTTAGCAACACATACCAAACAACAGAAAAGACACAGACAAAGAAAAACAAAGCCTGTCTCTGGTAAATGGAGCAATAACCAAGGAGTACTCTACCAAATTTTAGCCAAAGAGTTGCTTAGCTCAAGGAACTTGTTCCACAAATATTTTCTCCTGCTAATCTAAATTTAGGAAGAGAGAAAAAAGACTGTTATCGCTCTCGCTAGATCAGACTCTGCAGACAGAGATTCCGGGAGGCTGATATAGCAAGAAATCTTACTTTCTGCCTGTGGTGTGTCAGCTGTCCCAAAGATCTCTCAGCTGTAGCAGTGTCCTGGCTGACCAGGGTTCAGTGAGTTAAAGAGTCCTGCCACCTGTGCCAACTGTTGGGGAGCAAGAATTCTTGTCCCCTTCAAGATTCTTTGCAGCTGGACTAAGAATTAAATTGACATGAGACAGATTAACAGCAGAAAATCAAATTTACTAGTGTATGTACAGGGAATTTCCATGTCTGTGTAGATCATGCATGCTATTTCATACATAATGCACGTATGCTATTAAATTTGCTTTCCCCCTATTAATCTGTCTTATATCAATATGATTCTTAGTCCGGCTAGAAGGACCCTTGAAGGGGACAGGAAATCTTGTTCCCCAACAGGAGTAACATGAGCCAAGAGAAAAATAATCCACTATTTTCACACAGCATATAGTGAATGAGAGAAAGCCACCAACTCATCCCAGCAAAGGATATGAACTTCTCAATTGTTAGTAAGAAGTATGTCTTACTACACAAAGACATCTATTCAGAGATTGCTGATTGTGCTCCAGAATTCATTTTCCCCTTCTATCATGGTAGAAATTTTCAGCATGCATATGGCTGTACAGATTAAGACTACATTTTTTTTAACATTCCACTGCTTTCTTTGCTGCTGGACATGGCCATGCAAATAAGTTCTGAGTATTAATGGAACTGCAGTGTGCACTTCTGAATTGGACCCTTAAAGTGGTGTCTTCAAATGATGAAAGATACCTTCTCCTTCCTCTTATCCTGCTTTTCTGGCTCACTGCAGATATTGTAGTGGGCCATCTGATTACTTTAAGATAGGATAAGAATACAGAGGGAGACAGAGCCCTGACAAAACTGCATAGCAAAGCCACCAGCCCTGCTGGGATTTTTCAGAGAGAATTAAAACTAAATCTTACTTGGGGCACCTGGGTGGCTCAGTCGGTTAAGTGTCTGCCTTTGGCTCAGGTCATGGTCCCAGGGTCCTGGGATGGAGCAGGGAGCCTGCTTCTCCCTCTCCTCCCCGCTGGTACTCTCTCTATCTCTGTCTCTCTCTCTCAAACAAATAAAATTATTTAAAAAAGAAAACTAAATCTTAATTCACTATTAAATATTCACTATTGGTTTGAATCCCTTGTGGAAGCCAAGAAAAACAAGGCTGTACCCACCTCGAGTCTAGCCCTGACATAAGTACAGCCATCTTGACAAAGCAAAAGCTGGCACCTTGCACTCCCTCTCCACCCACTCCCTTCCCCTCGGTAGTATGTGTGACATTCTTCAGCTACCCCTGGCTGCCCTAAAAGAAAAACAAATAGTTAACTTGCAGAGATCACAATCCTGCAAGACAGGAGTCTCCCTTGGTTTACTAATGCCCTAGAGATTTAACAATAGCCCAATTTCCAGAGGCAAATAACTCAGTTCCCCAAGCCCTAATGTTGCCTTCCCCACCATAAAACTGAAGGAGGCTGAGGCAGAAGGAAATGTAAATAAAGTTAAATTTCTTCTAAACCTAAATCTCACTAACAAGGACACTTGATAAGAGAAATGTGAAACTTTATCTCTAAACCTCCAAGATAGTGTCAGCGATCATTCCCAAGCATATGACCCACTGATATATATCTAAAGGGTCTCATGAGAAGATTTTTATTACTAGTAATAAATAACCTTTCTCCCAACAATAGCTAGCCCCTCTAGTCCTGGAGACCTTGCTTCCAAAATTCCTTAGAGACTAACATCAACCCCTTTGTCCTCACCCACCGATGAGTCCACTCCTACTCTGCCTTTAAAAACTCTGACTGTAGTCTGGTTTGGGTTCCAAGTCCCTACTCTGCTGTGTCGGGTTGACTTGGGCCCAAGCTTAAGCATGTCACCTCAGGGTCCAAGTCCCTACTCCGCTGTGTCGGGTATACTTGGGCCCAAGCTTAAGCTTGCTGAATAAACCCTCATGTGTTTACAACGGTGTTGGCTCCTTGGTCTCTCGGATGCGAAAACTCAGGCATAACACCCTTTAGAAAAGCTGAACTTGGTCTATACAGACAACAACACAGGGCCGGAACTGAGAAAAGCATATTCCCATAAAGGGGACAAGTTGCAATAATACCACCTCATCAGCTTGACCATCGTAACTTTGACAAAACCTTGTTTTAGCCACCTGAAACTCCTGCCAACGCTTCCTACCTGTTGTGGTGACTCTGGCTTGGTCCCTCACACCCACTGGACACAGACACCCGGTGGCAGGTAATACCTAGAGTTTCTGAGTAATTAGAGGTTCCTGAGTGAAACAATGAATTGGAGGCACAAAAAGAATTTAAGGCACACTGGCTCTTTTGAAGATGGAGGGATCTACATGAGAAGGAATGGACAGCCTTACAGGGCCAAGAGAGAGAGGTCCTAGACAAACAGTCAGTGAAGAATGGTTTTGGTTTGCTACCTGAAATTTGAAATTGCCCCCACCCCCTGCCCAAGTACAGAGAGGGCAAGCAGAGAGGGAAGGAAGAAGCAGGCCACTCCAGACCAGTAGGCAGCAGGTTTAACAAGCAAGGGAACTTCTGAGGCTTGTCATGGGCAGTTGCAAGGTGAGTAGATTCAGCAACTGCCCTCCAGAATCCTCTTTTTTTTGAGGTTTTTATTTATTTATTTGAGAGAGAGCACAAGCAGAGGGAGAGGGAGAAGCAGACTTCCCACTGAGCTGGGAGCCCGACGTGGGGCCTCCTGCAACAATTTTTCCCAGTTTCAACATGCTCTGCATTTTTGCCCTTTGCCTTTGTCCAAACATTTTCATTCCACCTTCCTTGTTTCTAAGTTTATGCTTTTGCTGAAGTAAAAAAAAAAAAATGCCATTTCTTTCTAGCATTTATTTAAGCGTTCAGTATTTGATTGGTGAACCACGTAACACCTGTGTTTCAGAAAGGGCTAGTTTCATAGTAAAGGCTCTGTATCAAATTTTATTGGGCTATAAGATATTGATGTCTATTGAATAATAAAATGCAACCACCATCAAATCAGGACCTGATAAATGTAACTAGTTGATGGCTGAAATCAATGTGAAAAAAGGCCCAAAGCGGTGATTATGAAAGCTATTGTTCATCAAATGATTCAAGACTCTTTCAATCCTCAATTCATTTATCTTCCTATCTGCACTCCATTTCCTATTTGACCCCAGTGAATCCCAGAACCTCTTTTGTATTGCTTATTTGAAACAGAACAAAAAATCTGTTTCCAAAGGACTTCTGAGACTGGCAAAATAAATGAGACAATTAAAAAACCCATTCTGTAACCAAAGGGGAGGAAAAACCTGTAAAACAGGTAATGAAAAAAATCTTTCCAATTACAGATTCTAAAAGAAATATATATCTATGTATATATAATTTGATATATTCATTTTCCGTGGGCTTTCCTTATCTATAAGTTTGTAAGTATCTGATTTTTCATTATAAAGAGCAAGTCTTTAAAAGGACACTGACTTTTTGAAACTAAAGTATGCCAGGAATTCTAGCAATTCCTGCTTTCAGGGCAGGCCTGGGGGGGTTTGGGGTAGGGGGAAGCTCTGCTTCTATTTAATAGTTGGAGAAAATATAACTGGATGTCTATCTATTTCCATTATATAAGTCAATATTGCATAAAATGCCTTTCTCAACCCTGTAAGGATATAGCAGAAACGATCTTCAATGCCTGCCTCCTTGAAGGAGCCTTTGAAAGATTTCTTACTTTGTCTCCCTCATCTCCAGCACTCCTACTCCCATTTCTCTTTATCTCGTATGTGTTTCAGCTTAACCTGCAATAAACTCTCTTGCAAACAGATTTACACACCTTTTCCACAAATAACAGGTATTTCTTTTATATCAATGAAATAAAAAAAAAGAAATTCTGAAACCAAGACATTCTTAATGTAATTGTGATTTAAAAAAAAAAAAAAGTGCTTGCTGGGGCACCTGGGTAGCTCAGTGGGTTAAAGCCTCTGCCTTTGGCTCAGATCATGATCCCAGAGTCCTGGGATTGAGCCCCGCATCGGGCTCTCTGCTCCACGGGGAGCCTGCTTCCCTCTCTCTCTCTGCCTCCTTGTGATCTCTGTCTGTCAAATAAATAAATAAAACCTTTAAAAAAAAAGTGCTGGGTTTCAAAGATTCAAAATTTAGTTCTCACTCACTTGTCAATATATCCAACAGAAATCCATTTTTGTGTGCATGATTGTGTTGCATGTGCATTGTTGGGGAGGAAGAACGTTCTCTACCCTTCAAGATCTTTCTAGTTGGACCGAGAATCAAATTGACATGAGAGAGATGAATAGGAGAAAACCAAATTCAAAAGCGTACCTACTGATGGATAGCTGGAAGGCAGGCAGGCAGGAAGAAGTCCCCCCACCCCCAAGAGAAAATCACCTTTAAAAGGATTTTATACCACCCTGGAAGGAGCCCTCCACCCTTGCCCCTGTGATAGGTGACAAACGTGATTGGATGACAGTCATTAGTTCATTAGATGAAAACAGCCTGCCAACTGTAAGGACCTATTTAGCCAGAGCGCTTCCATCCAGTTAAACAATAATTTTGTTGTTTAAAACGTAAACTGTCCCTGCCCTCCCTCCCCCAGGGGACTTACTTAAAAACAAGTCCCGGAAACCAGTCCCAGGTAACAAAGCTCAAATACAAGGGTGGGTCAGGCCAGGTGGAGACATCCAATCAGTGTGTGTGGGTGGGGGGGTGGCGCATACCGTCTCCCTAGTTACCAAGGAGTATGGGCCCCGCCCCTTGGGCACCTTTTCGGTGCCAAGGTGATAGGCTGGTTCAAATATCTACTAGGGTAATTGTAATTCAATTGGTCACTTATGTGTGACCTAACATGACTGTACAACTTTCTCTGTATGTTACAATTTCATTGGCCACCTGTGTGTGGCCAGGCCCAACGACATGGCCTTTGCCCTTAAAAGCTAGTCCGTGAAGCAAAGAGAGGTCTTCCTCTCTGTAAGAGGCGCGGCCCCAAATGTTGGTCTGATTCTTGATGGCTTGGCGCGGAATAAAGCTTTGCTTGACCTTCGCTTTATATCAGTCTCGCTCCTTTAATTACGGACCCATTATTGAGGGACCTAACACCAACATGGCCATAAAAACCCCTAGAGTTAGAAACTTGGGTGGCAACCCTGTAGAGTCCCCTCCCTCCTCCTCGGAAGCTTTGTACTATCACTTTTCTGTCGCTCAGTGAACCAGTCTTTTGCTGCCCACCAGTCTGCCTGGTCTACCTCTTCATTCTTTGAAGTGGCGTAACCAAGAACCTCGGGCACCAACAGAGAAAAAAGTCCTGAAACAGTACTAGAGAAGAATCTACATGGACAGGGAAATTCCAAAGACAAGGAACAGGAGCTTCTAAGCATGGAGAGGGCTGGAGTATGAGAATACAAAGTGGAGAAAGCCTATTAGCAAGAAGGAAAGAGATGTTTGGAAAACAAAGGTTGCTTTCTTATGTAGATGATTTCTTCAATAACGAGGAATCTCTGTTAGTACCTCTCTTCCTGGTCCAGGCAAGCAGGTGAGGAGGACTTAAAGAGATTTTCCTGATTTCCGGGGTTTTGATTGCTTTTAACTCAAAATCAAGTTCATGCCAAAGTAGCCCATCTGAGGCTGCATTGATAACTTTCGGTTCTCTCCCCTGAAACATGAAGTTTCACACATCAAATGTTGAGCTGGTAGATTGTTTTTTTTGTTCCATCATATTGAACCAGTCTGTTAGTCAATTCAGTTTAACTCACTTAAGGGGCAGTGATGCAGTTGTGTTCTCAAAGTGAGGCCCATGGTTCAAGAAATTGGGTATTGAAAAGACATTTCTATGGAAACCAAGAAAAAACAATGGATGATGATTGAATCAAAATATAGATCAATTTCTGAGTTCTAAGGATAGCCAGTGGAGACTTCTAGATGCCAAACTCTGAAGCATATTCAGATAGAGTGAGAGTAGAAAATAGCAATCTGACTGATCTTCCTGGTTTGTGGTTCAAAGGTGGCAGGTTATCTTTGAGTGGCCCACAGAGCAACAGGCATGACGAATGTCTTATACATGACCTATTGTGATCTTTCTGAAGTTGACATCACATTTTCATATTTAGTTTTCAGGGCGTCAGAGAAAAAAGCAGTTTTAGTTCTCAAATATATCCAACTCAGAAAGGAGAGAGAAAAATGAACAATAGTTTGAAGAGTTGTAGTCATATATTGGACAAAACTAGAACTCAGGGCCTAATCCAGTTAATAATAAACAGTAGTTGAATCTAATATTTACACAGATGTGTTATTAAAACATTTTTCTCTCTGTAAAATCACCTTCCTTCCTACCAAAGATAGCCAAATTATTATTCATTTGCTTACAAAATATATCTAGTTTAAAGAAAAAAAAAAAAAACTTGGCCTGATCCTATAGGTGAGTGGAACAAGAATAGTGGTTCACCATACAAGCTCTTTAAAACATATTTTATGGGGCACGGTGGGGGGAGGTGCCTGGGTGTTTTAGTGAGTTAAGCCTCTGCCTTCAGTGCAGGTCATGATCTCAGGGTCCTGGGATGGAGCCACATGGGCTCTCTGCTCAGCGGGGAGACTGCTTCCCTCCCTCTCTCTCCTTCTGCCCCTCCACACCCCCCTCACTTGTGTGCGCGCTCTCACTCAAATAAGTAAATAAATAAAATCTTTAAAAATAAATAAATAAAACCTGCTTTGCTGGAATTTTTCATAAGGCATTACTAGATTGAAATTTTAAAAGCCTCTTGAGGTTAGAGGCCAAGCCAAATACTTGCATAAAAACTTCACCTGCAATACCAATAGATTCGGGTGAACTCCTCTCTCCTTGAGATCCCCAAAATATTCTGAGCTTTTTGTATCTGCCAAGAAGTGACTTTCTTTACTCACATGTTAAGGCTGCTGGGAACTTTGTAAGCAAGGTATCAGGCTGAGATTTCCAAGGGTCTTTATTGGCACCATAAAGTCAACATTAGTTCCTTTAAGCTGTCTGGTCATATCTGAGTCTATGCATGTCTTTCCCACATATGACGTTCTAGTCAAAACCTTTGTAATACAGCCAATGTTTCCAATTATATCCTGTTAGGAGAACTAATTCTTTTTTTTTTAAGATTTTATTTATTTATTTGACAGACAAAAATCACAGGTAGGCAGAGAGGCAGGCAGAGAAAGAGGAAGGGAAGCAGGCTCCCTGCTGAGCAGATAGCCTGATGTAGGGCTCGATCCCAGGACCCTGGGATCATGACCTGAGCCAAAGGCAGAGGCTTTAACCCACTGAGCCACCCAGGTGCCCCAGGAAAACTAATTCTTATTGAATTTATGCAACATATATTGCCATTAAAAAATACAAGAATACTCACTGTGAGTTTTGGAATTCTGGAGGGTTTAGGTAGGGAGAAAGAAAAGTTTCAGCTCTGCTTACAATATAATATATCAAATTGCTATAAGGTCAGTTTGTTAGTGAGCCCTCTTGTTCAACTATAGACCCCAAAAGTTAAAACCAGAGATGGATCAGACTACTTAACTCATGCTTTAACTAAAATCCATTGCTCTTATTCCTTATTGCACTGTCTTGAGGCATTGAAGAAAAGCCCCAACAGCAACAGAATGCCTAGAAGATCACATTCCACATGTCCTCTTTCTGGCTCATGATCACCACTGAAGACCTATGACCCCACACGTGACCATGTGCTCTCTAGCACACACCCCCGCCACTGACCTCTACTTTTAAAACTCTAGGTGTCCATCTTGCTGGTGGAGAAATTTGTTAAGTCTTGAGCCTGCTACTTCTTCTGGCTGCTGGCACCCAAAATAAATTTTTCCCTTTCTCTTTTCCAAACCCTCATCTTTTGAGTTATTGGCTTCTCTTCCAGTGAGTTTTATCTGAGCTTTGTTTGGCAACAGAGTTAGCAAATCCAGCCAGGAACTATGCTTCTGATTTTTCCAGCCCTCTCAGAATTCCCCAGAATGGAGCAGTTGGCCATGGAAGTGTGCCAGGGCTCACCCATTCATATCCTGAGTTAGTGACTATGATAGATTGATTGGTCATAGTTTTTGGCAAGCCAGCCTGGAAGGATATGCTGCTTGGTGCAGTAACCACCTTCACAGACTCCTGATCAGGAAAGTGCCTCAGCCCCTCCCAGCAGTTGGACTGCCTCACAGGGGTGGCCAAGGGGTAGTTCCCTATCCTCCCCTTGCTGATGCAGCTGCCACTTCACATTCAGATTGAAAAAAGAAACAGATTTGGGAAGCATCAGCTTCATTCTTCCTAGGAAATAGTATTGGTATGCTTGCCAGAATCCTCTGATACCCACTTTTGGGCTAAACCCTCTAACACTTGGTACCAAGTAAGGTGAAATAATGGTATAAGACTGAGGAATTTGGCTTCTTTTTTCCAGAATTTGGAGAAGTACTCTGTTTGGTTTGGTTTCTTTCATTTCCTACTCATTCCGTTCTTCTCTTTCCTCGATGGGAAATGCTACTTTCGTCCCTTCCAACAGTCCCTTGGGGCACATTTGGCAGCATGGTCTCCATATAGCTTATAAGCCTATGACTAAAAAGAAGATGACTTTTTAACTGCATGGCACATGGATTTACTAGAATCAGAAGAAAAATAGCCTTTGAATCGGTCTGTAAATTGCCATACTACCCTTCAATTAGAATTATTCTGTCCAAGATCTGGTAAATGGGATAAAATTCCATATACTCAGGCTTTTATTGTGTTATATAAAGTAGGTTCAGTGCAGAAAGCCTCTACACTCATGACCCAAAGAGAGCCAGAGGTTAAAGTATGTGAGGATAGTAGGCCTACTGAGGAAAAATAAAATGAGGAACTCAGCTTGTTACAATCTTTGAAACCTTCTGCCCCATGAATTCTACTGGCTCCAACCACAGATAACCACAGAGCCCCATCTGCCTCAGTTTCTCCCCCACCTCATTATACCCTCAGGCCAGGAATGGTCTCCTTTTTTAAGACCCACCAGAGCACCTAATTTGGGCAGGAGACACCCTGATTTGGAACAGGGCAATTTCCTTTGCAGCAATATCCTCTAGGGAAGAATCCCCAGCAATAGCCTGCCAGATATTATTGGACACACAGTCCTTTCTCTAACTCAGACCTTTTACATTGGAAAAATTCAAACCCTACTTATAGGGGATCCTCAGAAAATGTCTGAATTGTTCACTATTGTTCACTATTTTTGCCACTCATAAGCCTACTTGGGCAGATATGTAGACTGTTTTCTTCTTCTTCTTCTTTTAAGGATTTTATTTATTTATTTGACAGAGAGATCACAAGTAGGCAGAGAGGCAGGCAGAGAAAGAGGGGGAAGCAGGCTCCCTGCTGAGCAGGGAGCCCAATGCAGGGCTCAGTCACAGGACCCTGAGATCATGACCTGAGCTGAAGGCAGAGGCTTAATCCACTGAGCCACCCAGGTGCCCTGACTGTTTTCTTATTACAGCCAATGAGCAATGCCTGGTGATTGATAAAGCATGTGAGGAGATTGGCATCTGTATGATAAAAATCCAGGTAATACATTGTTACTGGGAAGGACAATCCCAGTGGTCAAAACTGGTTGGGACCCAAATATTGCTGAAGGACTGGTTCATTTGAACCATTATCAAAGTGTATGTTAGTAGGATTGAGGCAAGGGGTGTGAAAGCAAAAAACTTCTAATAAAGTCCAGGAAATTCAACAAAAATGAAGATTCCTCTGAGTGTCTGGAGAGGATTTATCAAGTCTACTGAAAATATACTGATGAGGATCCTGAGGCTCCCAAAAATCTGAGAATGGTCAATATGCCCTTTCTTGGAGAAAGTGTCCCTGATATAGGAAAGAAGGTACAGAATGTCAAGGGAGCAGTTGGTATGAACTCTTAGTTGGTGGACATCGCTTTTAAGGTATTCAGTTAGGGGCACCTAGTTGGCTCAGTTGGTTAAGCATCTGACTCTTAATCTCAGCTCAGATCTTGATCTCAGGATGGTGAGTTCAAGACTGCCATTGGGCTCCATGCTTGGTGCAGAACCTACTTAAAAAAAAAAAAAAGATATTCAATTATAGGGATAAAAAGCATACGAAACAGGCTACTCTGTTTCTCACAGCCCCACCACCCTAGAAGGGCCAAACCCAGAGGAACAGAAGAAACCCCCGCTCTGTTGATCAGTACATCTACTACAGGGCACAAACACACTGGAAAAGAGTGTGTCCCAAACTTAAAGAGGTGAAAATGGATTAAAGGTGACACAGAAGTAGATGGCCTCTTGGGTCCCAGACAAGGATGAGGACTGAGGTCATCCAGTGCCTCTACTGTCTAGAATGGCTCTGATTTCCATCTCCCCACCGGAGCCCTGGGTACAACTGACAGTGGGGAACCAATTGGTTGATGTCCTAGTCAATACAGGTACCACTGATTCATTTTAAATTGGAAGTTGACAAAGAAAAGCAGCAGTTTTGTAGCTGTTATAGTCATAACCAGGCAGCCCCAATGTCATCTGTTGTAATCCTTAGAACATCAAAAGATGGAGAAGAGACATTAAAACACAGTTTCTGGTATATACATGATTGCCCCATCCCATTGGAGGGGAGAGGCCTGCTATGCAAATTAAATGCCCAGATAACATTCTTGTCCAAACAACAGCAGTTCCACTTACAGGTGCCTCATGAGCAAGCTCTTCATTTCCAGGTGCTCCTCACTCAACAGAACAGTAATGAAGAAGAGTTGTTTCCACCTAAAATCTATGAAAGTGTAAGTAATGCCATGTGGGCTGATGGAATCCCATGAAAAGCAAAGAATGCTACCACATCCATGTACAATCTAAATCACACGCAAAAATAGTCCGTAAGAGACAATACCTTTTAAAAATGGAAGCACAGAAGACTATCCAGCTATTTTATCTAGGTTTTTGTTTTTTATTTTGTTTTTTATTAAAGATTTTATTTGTTTATTTGACAGACACAAGTAGGCAGAGAGGCAGGCAGAGAGAAGAGGAAGCAGGCTCCCCACTGAGCAGAGAGCCTGATGCGGGGCTCAATCCCAGGACCCTGGGATCACGACCTGAGCCAAAGGCAGAGGCTTTAACCCACTGAGCCACACAGGCGCCCCTTATCTAGGTTTTTAAAACATGGTCTCATCAGACCCTGCTGATCCCCATACAATACACCCAAACTTCCGGTTGAAAAGCCTTATACGGGCAAGCATCAGTTTGTGCAGGACCTTAAGACACTTAATGATGCTTTGCAGAATATTCACCCTACTGTACTAAATCCGTATGTTCTCCTGACCATCATACTGGAAAATTGTGGCTGGTTTTCTGTTATAGACTTAAAAGTGCCTTTTTGGGGGTTCTATGGGATTCCTATCTCAGCTATTGTTTGCCTTTGAGCGACAGGATCCAAAAACTAAAACAATTTCCCAATATCATTAGACCATATTACCTCAAGTGTTTAAGAATTTGCCCACTTTATTTGGCAATGTACTGGCCAAAGATTTAAGAACACTACAAGAATATCAAGGAATACTCTTCCAGTACATGGATGATTGGATGATCACCAGCCCCGATTTTGAACATGGTTTCTCAAACACAATCCTGATATTAAACCACCTGGCAAACTGGGTATAAAGTATTTCTTCAAAAGGCCCGGATATGTAAACCACAGGTGTCCTACTTAGGCTTCCAGATAAGTCAAGTGATTCATAGCTTAATAACGGATCAGAAACAAGCCATTATTAACATCAAACTGCCCCCAAATTAGAGGCAATTCTGTGGATTTTTAGGAATGGCAGGTTTTTGTCATATTTGGATACATAATTTTGGCTTAATATTTAGGCTCCTTTATAAATCTCTTAAAGAAACAGACTCAGACCCTATGATTTAGACATCTGGGTGCCAACAAGCTTTTAATTCCTTAAAAGAAATACTGATGACAGCACCTGCTCTGGGCCTGATGAATCCAAATAAAGCTTTTAAGCTATATGTTCATGAAAGACAGAGTCTAGGACTAGGTGTGGTGCTTCAGATATTGGGGAATACTCCAAACTCATTGCCTATTTTCTTTTTCTTTTCTTTCCTTTTTTTTTTTTTTAAGATTTTATTTATCCATTTGAGAGAGAGAGAGTGAGAGAGAGCATGAGAGGGGAAAAGGTCAGAGTTGGAGCAGACTCCCCCCTGGGAGACTGATGTGGAACTCGATTTCGGGACTCTGGGACCATGACCTGAGCTGAAGGCAGTAGCTCAACCGAGTCACTCAGGTTCCCTCATTGCCCATTTTTCTAAGCAACTGGATGCAAGTACAAAAGGTTAGTGCCCCAACCCCCATTGGTGGCTCAGTCATTTGAGTGTCAGACTCTTGATTTCAGCTTGGGTCATGATCTCAGTGTTGTGAGATCAAGCCCCACATCAGGCTCCATGCTCAGCACACAGTGTGCTTGGGATTCTCTCTCTCCCTCTGTCCCTCCTCCTGCTTTCTCTCTCTTTCTCTCTCACAAATAAATAAATAGATAATTTTTTTAAGATTTTATTTATTTACTTGACAGAGATCACAAGTAGGCAGAGAGGCAGGCAGAGAGGGGGAAGCAGGCTCCCTGCCGAGCAGAGAGCCTGATACGGGGCTTGATCCCAGGACCCTGGGACCACGACCTGAGCCGAAGGCAGAGGCTTTAACCCACTGAGCCACCCAGGAACCCCTAAATAGATAAAATCTTTAAAAAAAAAAGTTTGTCCCCCGTGTTTTCGAGCAGGGGCAGCTACTTGTGACATACTCAAGCTGAAATGTTTACTTTCAGAAAGCCCATAAATGTATTTGGACTATATCAAGTTTTAACATTATTGGAGCAATAGGGCAGTATTGGATTACTGCAGAGCACCTAGGCACATATCAGGTTATTATCCATTGGATAATCCCAATGGAACCCTAAGATTGTCAGGGATATAAACCCCACCATTTTGCTTCCAATAGTAGAGGACTCAAAGGAAGAATATGACTGTTTGGAAACTCTCAAGGTTGTTTTCTCAGGCAAGATGAATTTAACAGATCAGCCTCTATAGGATATGGAATGAGAGTATTCAGTGGTGGTACCAGCTTCATGGACAATGGCAAATGAAAAGCCAGAATATGCCATAGCCACCATGGAAAAGGCAATAGAGACTAAGGCCCTCTCCCTGGAGAATTCTGTCCAAAAGACCAAGCTAATTGCACTTACTTGGGCCTTGCAGCTATCTGCAGGATAAAAGGTGAAAATTTATATAGTTTCTTTTTTTTTAAAGATTTTATTTATTTGACAGACAGATCACAAGTAGGCAGAGAGGCAGGCAGAGAGAGGGGGGGAAGCAGGCTCCCTGCTGAGCAGAGAGCCTGATGCGGGCTCCATCCCAGGACGCTGAGATCATGACCAGAGCTGAAGGCAGAAGCTTAACCCACTGAGCCACCCAGGTGCCCGAAAATTTATATAGTTTCTAAATATGCCTTTCATGCCCATAATACTGACTGGAAAGAAAGGGGGCTCCTTACTTCAAAGAACAAGGATGTTAAATATTTTCTGGAAATCTTGGCTTTGTTAGAAGCAGTGGCATTAACATCTGTGGTAGCTATTATGCATTGCCCAAGCCATCAACAGACCCATTCTTACGAAGCAAAAGGGAACCAAGCTGCAGATAAAGCCGCCAGGACAGCATCAATCAAAACTCGACCATTCCTTGGAGCACTGATCCCTAGTTTTGACTTAAGTAGATTTAAACCCTGCTACACCAAGGCCAATGAAAAGCATGCCTGCAATTGGGGTTTTACTAAATGGGATGACACCTCTACTTGAAGATTCAATATACGTGGTCTGATTGTCTTACCAGAAGTGCTCTTTTACTGGGTCCTTAAACATCTGCATGAGAGCAGCCACTATGGACAAGATGCCCTACTGGATATAGTGCACCCTCATTTATGTAGAACATATCTCCAAAAGATGGAACTGTAAATAACTTTCAGTTACCCCTTTTATGTCTGGAACAATCCTAAGACTCTATTCAGGACCATACCCTTTTAAAGACTGGCAAGTGGATTTTATCCAAATGCCTAGGGCACCAAGAAATTTTATGTACTTACTTGCGTTTGTTATACCTTCCCTAGGTGGGTTGAGGCTTTACCCACACAAATGCGGAAAACATCTAAAGTAGCTCCAGTTCTAAAGGATTTGATATGCAGCTATATCAAAGTGATAATGGTCCTTTATACATTCCTGAAGTCACTTAGCAAGTATGTAGAATGCTACAGATAAAATGGCGATTCCATGCTTCATGGAGACCACAGTCAATGGGAAAAACAGAAACCGAACCATACTTTGAAAAAGACAATTGCAAAGTTGTATCAAGAAACTCAGGGACTACTGAGTGGCTCAGTCAGTTAGGTGATGACCATGAGGTTTTGAGATTGGGCCTTGCATCAGGCTCCCTGCTTAGTGAGTGGGGATTCTGCTGGAGATTCTCTTTCTTTCTCTCCCTTTGCCCTTCCCTTGGCTCGTGCTTTCTCTCTCTCGCTCTACCTCTCTAAAAAAATAAATAAATAAAAATAAAAAATAAATCTTAAAAAAAAAAGAGAGAAAGAAGCTCATTTAACATGGGATAGCTTGCTTCTGCTACTCTTCTTCTCTTAAGGGTGGCCCTTAGATGTGGGCTCAGATTGAGTCCCTGTGAAATTGTATATGGGAAACCATTCCCGGCCTCTTGTGTTCTGCCAGTCCCACCCTGCCCAGATAGGGGGATAAACAAAAATTAAATAATACGTACAACATTTGAACCAAATATTAACCATTATTCAAAGTTTCCTTCCTTAAGACAGCCCCCTCACTGGAAAAAACATTATACTTGTTTCAGCATGGGGACAAAGTCTTTTTTTTTTTTTTAATTAATTAATTAATTAATTATTTATTTATTTGACAGACAGAGATCACAAGTAGGCAGAGAAGCAGGCAGAGAGAGAGAGGGGGAAGCAGGCTCCCTGCTGAGCAGAGAGCCCGATGTGGGACTCAATCCCAGGACCCTGGGATCATGACCTGAGCCGAAGGCAGAGGCTTTAATGCACTGAGCCACCCAGGCGCCCCGCATGGGGACAAAGTCTTGTTAAAAACTTGGAAAGAACATGGACCTGGCCAACAATTAACTGAAAAATGGATTGGACATTACACCATCCTACTAACCACCCTTTCCTTCTTATAATTGGACAAAGTGAAACCATGGATACATCACACAAGAATTAAATGGTGCCCATACACAGAAAGGAGGAGATAGAAGGAGAGACCACTGAATCCCCCCACCAGGAAAGCCACCCTATTTAATACTTAAAATATGTCTTTAGGAAAAAAAAAAAAAACCTATAACATCTATGTTCGTTCTGTGCTCTATATTAACCATGTCTTCTTTCTTGCTAGGTTGTAAAGACAATGCATGAGTTTGGGTAACTCAGACTTTGGCCACAACTACAGGTACTGTCAAGTGATGGATACATTGTCCAAAAGCCCCATGGGTATTGGACCATGGAGACTCCTTGGTCCATCCAATTTACAATACCTCAGGAGTTTTTGAAGGTGATTGGTTTCCAATCATTAAGGCCCATCCAATAATATATAGGGTTAGAATTACTAGATTTTCTCAAATGATCATAAGGCACCCTCATGTCTCAAACTCCCTCTTAATCATTGTACTAAAGGAAGTAATTTTCAACTGATGGAAAACAGGTATACACTCTCCAACTAGATACCACATGGAGCCACCTTCCCCAAAAGGACCATCTCTCTTTGTGTAAACAACAGTCTGTTTCTTTCTTTCCCTTCCTTCCTTCCTTCCTTCCTTCCTTCCTTCCTTCCTTCCTTTCTTTTTCTTTCTTTCTTTCTTTCTCTTCCTGCCTTCCTGCCTTTCTTTCATTCTCCCTCTCCTTCCCTCCCTCCCTTTCTTTCTTTCAAGATTTTATTTATTGGGGTGCCTGGGTGGCTTAGTGGGTTAAAGCCTCTGCCTTTGGATCAGGTCATTATCTCAGGGTCCTGGGATCGAGCTCACCAGGGAGCCTGCTTCCCCCTATCTCTCTGCCTGCCTCTCTGCCTACTTGTGATCTCTGTCTGTCAAATAAATAAATAAATAAAATCTTTAAAAAAATAAAAGATAAATAAAATCTTAAAAAAAAAGATTTTATTTATTTATTTGACAGAGACAGCGAGAATAGGAACACAAGTAGGGGGAGTGGAAGAGGGAGAAGCAGGCTCCCCGCTGAGTGGGGAGGCCAACGCAGAGTTCGATCCTGGGACCCTGGGATCATGACCTGAGCTGAAGGCAGATGCTTGAAAACTGAGCTGTTGGGGCACCCCAACAATCTGTTTCTTTTTTAGCTATGGACATATTCAGAGCCAGGTTCAGGTGGGCAGAGACCAGATGGAATGAGCTGTCCTTTTGGTGGGCTGATTTGCTAAAACCAGAAGGGGACTCTACCTTTTGACTTTATGCTCGGATGGGTTTGTCTTTATTTGCAAATTATATGGAGTCCCCTGGGCCACAGACTGTTATAAATTCTTCCATCCCAGAACAGCGTCCTCTGGCCACCTTGGTGATTCCCCTTTCCCTTCACCCTGCTAATGAATCTAAATAAACATTGGACTAGCTCCCTAAAATTATTTACCAGACAAATTTGTGATCTCCCAGGTGACATCCCCTGACATTCCCTGATGGGAATGAATATTTCCTTGGTTATGTTATTGCTACGGTGGGGGTTGCTGCCCAGTAACATGTGCTTTGCAATACGTCCCAAACTCTGACTATCCTGGCTAACAAAACTGCCAGATCCTTGTCTAACTTTAAAAAAATCATTAGATTCCCTTGCTAAAGTTGTCCTGGAAAAACATATGGTCCTAGAATATATCCTAGCTGAATAAGAAGGAGTTATGCATTGTTGCTTATTTATCTCACTGTATGTACTCCTATTAATACCTCATCAAAGGTAGAAAGTAGCATCAAGAAAATCAGACAACAAGGTACATGGTTACAACGAACCTTGGACCAGCACATCCCTTTCATGGATGGAGTAGGGGAAGGAATCAGAGATTGGTTTTCACATTTATTTTCATGGATATCAACCAGTATCAAGTCTGTCCTCACAGGAATGATCAAAATGAACTTGATTTTTCTACTCTCAGTAGCAGGGTTCTATTTGAGATTCAGACTCGTCTTGTGGTGTCAGTAAGTTATTAATTAGGCAGGAACAATTAATACAGCAACAGATATATTCCATTCGCTCAAAAAACCCCTTTCTTTGTACAGTAAGAAATAGCCAGACTGGGAATGGCAGGTAAGGGGGGCATACTCCTACAGAAACAGAAGGAAATACTGACACCAAGGATTTGTCAATGAGCCCTCTTGCTCAAGTATAGACCCCTACAGTTAAAACCACAAATAGATAAGATACCTTAACTCAGTCTCTAACTAAAACCCATTGTTCTTATTTCTTATCACATGTTCTTGAGGCATTGATGAAGACATTTTGCATGACTGGAACATTCCAACCACCAGACCAGAAAAGCCCTGATACCAACAGAATGCCTAGAAGACCACGTCCCACATATCTCCTTCCCTGCCCATAATCACCTACTGAATGTACACCAAACCCCACCCATGATCACACACTCCCTGCCTGTTCTCTTTCACATCTCCCACTGAACCTCTCCCCATAAAACTCTGTCCATCTTGCAGGTGGAGAGGTTGGTTGCTAAGGCTTAAAGCTGCCATCTCCTCTGACTAATGTCACCCAAAATAAATTTCCCCTTTCTCTTTTCCAAAACCTTGTTTCTTGAGTTAAAGGCTTCTCTTACCATGGGTTTTATCAAGTTTGTTTGGCAACAGTATTCGTAAACCTAGTCAGGAGTTGTACTCGCAATTTATCCAGCCCCCTTAGGATTCCCTGGGACAGAGCACTTGGCCACGGTAGTGCACCAGGGCTTACCTGTCCCTTTCCTGAGATAACAGCCATGATAGATCAATTAGTAACAAATTAGCT
Organism: Lontra canadensis; assembly: GCF_010015895.1. Lineage (NCBI taxonomy): Eukaryota > Metazoa > Chordata > Mammalia > Carnivora > Mustelidae > Lontra > Lontra canadensis. The sequence goes on along the minus strand of NW_022631080.1, from coordinate 5,140,626 downwards.
TAAGAGAAAACCTTCCTTAAACCTAGAAAAACAAAGCATTTAAAAAATCAGAAATGTTTAAACAAAATGCTATAAAAATTATAATTATTTTCCTCAGTTTACTTAGTCCCAAGTTATTAATTTGTGTTTTGCTTGAATCCAGATTAGAAATTCTTACCTAGTTCAGTTTTATAATCCCAAGGTTTATCAGAAACCTGTACTCACAAGTTCTGAGTCTTACTGAGTCTTACTAAAGATGAAATATTTGCAATAGCATCAGAGTAAAACAGTACCTATACATGGCAAGACTTAAAAATTGCCATGGTTGGGGCCCCTGGGTAGCTCAGTCAGTTAGTTAAGCATCTGACTTGATTTTGGCGCAGGTCATAATCTCAGGGTCGTGAGATCAAGCCCCATGTCATGCTTTGCAGTCAGCTTGGAGTCTGCTTGGAGATTTTCTCTCCCCGCCCCCCGCCACTCCTCCAGCTCTGCTCTCTATCTCTAAATAAATAAATAAATAAATAAATAAATAAATTCCTTTTTTTAAAAAAGATTTTATTTATTTATTCGACAGACAGAGATCACAAGTAGGCAGAGAAGCAGGCAGAGACAGAGAGAGCGAGAGAGAGAGGGAAGCAGTCTCCTCGCTGAGCAGAGAGCCCAATGTGGGGCTCGATCCCAGGACCCTGGGATCATGACCTGAGCCAAAGGAGAGGCTTTAACCCACTGAGCCACCTGGGCACCCCAGCCTCAAATAAATTCCTTTTTAAAAAAAGAGCTGATTAGAGTTCATTATGATGCAACTGGCAAGGATATTTGCTTATTTTTTTTTTAAGATTTTATTTATTTATTTGACAAAGAGAGATTACAAGTAGGCCGAGAAGCAGGCAGAGAGAGAGGGGGAAGCAGGGTCCCTGCTGAGCAGAGAGCCCGATGTGGAACTCGATCCCAAGGACCCTGAGACCATGACCTGAGCCGAAGGCAGAGGCTTAACCCACTGAGCCACCTAGGCGCCCCAGGATATTTGCTTATTTATGTGACATACAACACTTCAATATTACATCAGGAAATATCATATTTCTAGAATTTCTAGGACAATTATTTTAACAACATATCTACAAAGTGAATTTTATTTTGAGAGAGCACATGCATGCATGTGTTATGGGGAGGGGCAGTGGCGGAGAGAGAGGGAGAAATCCTTTTTTTTTTTTTTTGAGAGGGAGAAATCTTTTTTTTTTTTGTAAGATTTTATTTATTTGACAGACAGAGATCACAAGTAGGCAGAGAAGCTGGCAGAGAGAGGAGGAAGCAGGCTCCCCACTGAGCAGAGAGCCCCATGTGGGGCTGGATCCCAGGACCCTGCGATCATGACCTGAGCTGAAGGCAGAGGCTTTAACCCACTAAGCCAGCCACCCAGGCGCCCCTAATCTGTTTTTTTTTTTTTTTGACAGCTTTGCAACAGAGATGCCATGAACTTACATGACTACTTATTAAACACAGGTAGAATGAAGGTCTTGCTCTTAATGCATAACACTAGGGACATTCTTTATTTCAGTTAAACTAACAACCTTAACTTAGTTTCAGTTCCAAATGTATTCCCAGATCATGTGAACTTTGGGTTAGTTTTTATCTTTCTGAGTTTCAGAATGCCCTTATAAGTGCTTGCCTTCAAACCAACTAAATAGGGCTCTTTTACAAATGAATTTTAGCAATACCATCCAGAGGTACAGAAAATATCACACATTTATAATACATACACAGACAAGATGCAAACAATTTTTATAGCTTTTGTTCTTACTGATATTTGTGGGAAGGACATTAAAGGCCCAATTTCCAGCACTTTCCTCCATTTTTTTAAAAAATTCTGAATATCTTTAAGTTCTCCCTAATTCTTTGTATTTCAAAGAATGGCTCTCAAGTCCCAGACAAGATGGTGGTAAGGGGATTTACATCTCGAATGCACAAATAGCCACATTTTCTCCAAGGTGGAGATTTGGTACATACCTGTCTTTTATAGGGGATGTTAGTGTTTGGGCATAAGAGCCCTTCTAGCAGTTTATATTTCTAAAAAGCCTTTTCTCCCCCATTTTTTTTCAGTCTTAGACAATGGTGGACTGTTTATATTTCAAAGATATTAGATTCATAATTTTAAGGAACAAAGTACAATTTTTTTCCTTAGAGTTTTAGGGTAATTGCAATTTAAAATTTACCATGTCCCCACCTAATATGGACAATTTTTTTCCAATATTTTGATTTTTCATAATATCCACAAACATTATTTAAGAGGAATAAGCACGGTTGGGGGATTGGTAAAGATAGGTGGCCTCGACTTGTTCCTAGAGTTGCATTTCTGGTTTTGTAGAGATTTGTAAAACAAAGAGTTATTTCTGATTCCCCAAAGAGCTAGATTATAGCCTAAATATCAAGGGACTGGACTGCCTTTTTAACTAAACCTGCTTCTTTATATTAGGGATATTTTAAACTAAAATGGGAATCAAAAGATTTTTATCTTTGTGAAGTCTGTATAAAGCATTTCAACCAAAGCCTTCTTTCTGGATACACAATTCAACCTTGGCTTCTATTATGCCCTGAATATTGGCCTTTTGCGGATCTTCTGTAGGAGGACCTAGAAGAAATTTTAGTCTTATTTCCTCTGTGAAGGGGGGTAGTGAATAGTCATTAACCTTTCAAATTTTTCTCTAAATTTGTAAGGATGTTTTCAGAGTAAAGATAAAGGGCTTTGTAATTTAAAAGATTTTGCTAACATCCAGAAGACTTGAATTATTTTGCACTAGGGAGGGAGTGTCTAGGATACACCTGCAAAGGGCATCGCATAAGAATGCCTGAAACTGGGAAGCCTGGCTGGCTCAGTCCTTAAGCCTCTACCTTTGGCTCAGGTCATGATTCCAGGGTCCTAGATGGAGTCCTGCTCCCCGCTCGGTAGGGAGCCTGTTTCTCTTTCTCTCTGTCTCTCGTGAATAAATGAATAAATAAGCTAAAAAAAGAAAAAGAAAAAAAAAGGAACGCCTGAAGTTGGCAGAGCCTGATTATAGAACCCTGCAAAATATAAGCAAAGTAAGCCTAATTGCCAGTCTGAAGTGCTTTTGATTTCCTGGCTATCACCTTTTACATGAGCAACCAGTATACTATGAACCTAGAGAACAGGTCTGAGTGTTCCCTGTAAATCTTGTAGGGAAAGGTAAGTTAAAACAGATGAGGGGCACCTGGGTGGCTTAGTCAGTTAAGCATCTGCCTTCAGCTCAGGCCATGATCTCAGGGTCCTAGGGTCAAGACCCATGTCAAGCCCAGAGCCTAACTCTGCTCAGCAGGGAGCCTGCTTCAGGATTCTCTCTCTCCCTCTTCCCCTGCCTCCCTGCTTGCTCTCTCTCCCTCTAAAATAAATAAATACATCTTTTTTAAAAAGTGCCTTAAACACACACACACAGATGAAGCAGATTTTAAGGGGGAATTTACATTGTATCTGGATATTTATTAAGTCTTATGTCTAATTTCTGTGATTTTCTCTTGTCAAGGGAATCCCTAAGGCTAGCCATTACACTAATAAGACAGTTAAGAGCTCTCTATAAGAAATAGTTTTCTTTTACATATAGGCAATTTAAAGGATCCCTCCTGTGGCCATTGACAAGTAGGATCTAAACCTTAATGGCTTAACCAAACACACAAGAGGCATCCAAGGTGGGGGGGGGGGCATAGATGATAAAGCCCCCCACTCCAAAAGTTTACTCCCAAAATTAGTCTAAGAAAAGTAAAAGCCTTTCTTGCACAGGTGGTAAGGATGGTGTAGTGAAAACAGTGTTTCTAGTCTCCCACAAAAATGTGAGACACCTCCAGTCAAAGCCGAGCTAATCTGGGAAACTGGGTAGGCGATATCAGAATGGGACTTTCCTGCACTAATCAAGCAATGAAGGTTGAGATGACAAAGGTTCCCACAGGCTGGAACCTTATGATAAACAACCCTAAGAGCTGGCACAGCTGGAATGGGGGGAGCAGGGGAAAGAGAGTCAGAGTCAGATCCCCAGTCTGTTGGACTGGCCACTAAGGTACACCCCAATAAGTGCACCATCTGGATGGTGGAGACAATAGATAATGTTCTTATTAGTCACAAAGCCAAGCTCTTAGGATATAGAAAAAGGTGAGAGGAAGTCATATGCACATTATCAGCCCTGGTTAAGCCTTGGGTCTCTTGAAGGCAAACTTTTAATAGTAAAAAGGGATGTGCCATGGAGCTGGAGACTGTGCTGTTTTACAATGTACCTTGTTGCACTGAGTGTTCTAATGGGTAACCTAGTGTCATTTCTTATAACCCATTTGATGACCAACTTGCTCTGTCACAGGCATCTTCTTGAAGGGGTGAGGACTCTAACAGCTTTCAAATACTTGACTTGTGCCCACCACTTTTGCAGTTTTGGCTTCCAAGATGTCCTTCAGCAACTGATGACAAACAACATAAAAGACAGACAAAAGAAAACAAAGTCTGGGAGGAAACGGATCAGTAACCAAAGAGTACTCTATCAAATTCAACCAAAGCTTCTTTACTTGCCTATGATGCCTTTTTGTCACTGTGGTTAAGTGGATGATTAAATATTGTTCCATGATGATCTGTCATCTTATTCAACTAAATGTTCAAACTTTTTATATTTTTTCACATACTTCCCCAAATCAAATTCTAACATGAAGTCTTTTGACCATAATCTACCTGAAATTTCCAGCAGGTCCCTGGAACATTTCAAGAGAAACATTTTGTGAGAAATTAAACTAAGTAGACTTATTGGGTATGTAAAATTATGTGGGAAACACTGTCCAATAAGTGATATTAAACTCTTTAGATTATATTTGTGCAGATATGAAAATAAGTTTTTTTTTCTTTTTTTTTTCTGTATAAGTGTTCTAACATTACATGAAACTCCTAGCAATCTGATGTCCTGGTATGTTATTCTCTTGAAGTGCTGTGTGTAACAAAATAACCAAATTCCCTTGTCAATTGCATTACAATGAACTCTAATCAGATCTGTAACCATGGCCATTTTTAAGTTTTTTATCATTTATAGACGGTTATACTTTTACTCAGAAGCCTCTATATAAGTTTTCTGCAAATGTGTTTCATTCATCTTCAATGAGAATCAAGGAAAAAACTCCAAGTACAGGTTTCTGATAACCTTAAGATCATAAAACTGAACTAGATAAAAATTTCTGGAACTAGTGAAAAATTGGATTCAAGCAGAGTAAGAATTAATAACGTGGGATTGAATGAACTGAGGAAGATAATTGTACTTTTTATGACTTCTTGTTTGAAACATTGCTGACTTTTTAAAAATGTCCTATTTTTCCCAGATTTAATAAAACCTTTCCTCTTAAAGCTAATTGACTTACAGCAATTCTATAAAACATACCTTTGTGAACAAATTGAAACATTTATCTTTTCCTCCTACCTGAACCCTCCAGAATTCAAAAACTCTCAGTGAGTACTCTTATATTTTTATGACAATATATTTATTTGCATAAGTTCAATAAGAATCTGTGTTTTTTTTTTTTTAAGATTTTGTTTATTTGACAGAGAGAGACACAGTGAGAGAAGGAACAGAAGCAGGGGGAGTGGGAGAGGGAGAAGCAGGCCTCCTGCTGAGCAGGGAGCCCAATGTGGGGCTCATTGTGGGGCTTGATGTGGGGCTCAAAGCCAGGACCCTGGGATCATGACCTGAGCTGAAGGCAGACATCCAGTGGACTGAGCCACCCAGGTGTCCCCACTCAGTTCATGTCTTGGCAATAAGTAAGGTGATCATCCACAACAGTTTACTAAGTGAGATTCCAATGGACTAAAATAGTTTTTATTCCACTTAAATGCACTGTATTAGAAGGATATGGAAAAGAGTTCACTATATTCTTTTAACTCTTATTTAATGAGATATTGCAGATGGAAGCAATCAGTTGATGAAATCAGTTCTTTTGGCAATCAATTAAGAATATATTCCAAAAGCAATCTACATAAATGGAAAATATATACTATATCTTACTAAGGCTAGGACCCTATAAAAGCTAGCTTTGTCATTTGGAATTTGACCCCAAATTGCAGATGAGTAAAGGGAAAAGCACTCAACTGAGAGGTCCCAATTACTGACTGTATACCTTAATAATAGTTATCAGTTACTGATCTTTTAAATTTTCATTTAACAAATACTTACATGGTCCTTACTACACAGTAAGGCACGTATTTAGGTCCTTTACGAAAAATAATCCTTTTAATCTTCCATAAATCCCTATAGAGTTACTCTTATTATACTTGTATTACAGAAGAGGAAACTGAAGCACAAAAAGTTTAAACACATTGCTTCAGGTTATACTGCTAGTAAGTAGCAAAGCCAGGATTTGGAGCTGGGTGGTATGGCTCCAGAGTTTGTTCTCCATAATCACTGCATTATGCTGCCTACCATAGGATAAACATTATGCCAGAGCAGGGAAAGAACATTCTATTAGAGTCTCATAATCATGCTATGTAAGTGGCTAGCTATTCAGCATATAAAAAAAACAGTTGGAAAGGTCAATATGGTCTTATATATAATACACATACACACACACACACACACATATACACACACTATAATATGCATTCAAATATATGTTCTTAAGTATATTCTTAATGCATGTATCAATATAAATTCTTAATATTTATTTTTTCTGCATTAAAATATATACTACTCTTGACCACTTAACATGATTATAACAGCTGTTGTTCCTACTCAGGTATTTTTTAATTATTTTTTTTAGACAATGATTTTTTTTTAAGATTTTAAAAAATTTATTTATTTGACAGACAGAGATCACAAGTAGGCAGAGAGGCAGGTAGAGAGAGAGGGGGGGAAGCAGGCTCCCCGCTGAGCAGAGAGCCCAATGCGGGGCTAGATCCCAGGACCCTGGGATCATGACCCGAGCCAAAGGCAGAGGCTTTAACACACTGAGCCACCCAGGCGCCCCTTTACTCAGGTATTTTAAGTTTGTAATATAGTGAAGCTCAAACCCATCAAAGCATGGGCTTGTAGTGTTCAAATATTACTGACCTTTTCTTACATTTCTTTGTCTTGCGTTACATGTTATATATGTCATGTCTTCCTATGTTGGATAGAGATCATAAAACATAATATGTGTAATTTTTGAGCACTATTTATGATATACAACAGGCTTACTTGATCCCTAAGATCATATTTTAATATGGACATATACCATATACTTACATATATTTACAAAATGACTTGTTGACATGAGTAACCTAAGTCATTTCTTTATTTTATACACAGAAATCCAGATTAAGAATATATCTACTTTTCTCTAACCACTTTTGAATAAAATATTTGTCTACCAGTTACCATGATCCAACCAAGGTGAAAGTTATGAAAGCTCTTAGAATCAGATGAAGCGTTGCATGGCAACAGTTTCCTAAACCTATGAAATGACTAATGATTCATCACAGGTTATGAAGCTATGGCAAATTTGTTCTTTAGATCACCAATGTGCCAAACTACCTTGCATCTAAGCTTAACCTGTTAAATCAGTTTGGGTCAATACCACCTAAGTCTGGAAGAAGTATAGAGGACTCTGGGAAACTTTTGCTTATGAAAAAGCCAAATTTGAATGGTACCATCCTTCATCCTTCCTACCTTGAGATGGAAGGCAATGGCTAAAGACACAAAAGCCATCTTTCAGCCATGAGTCCACAAGCATGAGTAAAATGGATGAACAGTCTAAGTATGGGGTAGAAAAAAGACAGAAATTACATGACTCTTCAATGGAATCATCCATGCCAGCCTGGTCTGCCTTCAGAGTTCATGCAGTGTAAGAAAATCGACACTAACTTGCTTAAGCCCCTATTAGTATGGACTTCTGTTACTTGAACCAGAAAACATATCCAATCAATACCACCAAAGAGATCTCAGGCACTCAAATATGGATTTTAATTATCCAACTAGCAAAATGTTAAGCAACCAGCTATGTCCCTAGCTTACTCACACATTCATCCCATTCTACCCACATCCCAAGATCACCACCATGCATAATACCAGGCTATAGCATCCCATCAGAACCTTGTCATTTATTATGTATTCAAAAATACACATTGATTATTACTGAGCACTTTCTACGTGCCTGATACTCTGCTAAAAAATTGTGGGAAAAATTTTCAGAAGCAGGATAGGAACATTCTCATGCTAAGAGAATTTATAATCTTATGTGGAGGAAGGTACTAATTACATAAATATAAGATAAATATATGTGGCTCAAGTCTAATGAAGAAGAGGTATGTGTTGCTACAAGAGTCTAAATTAAGATTTAACTAGTCAAAGAAGTCAGCAAAGGCTCTCCTGAAGAGGTGATTTATGCTTTTCTGAGAGCTAAAGAATGAATAAATTCATAAGAAATATTGCTCTAGGGGCGCCTGGGTGGCTCAGTCATCAGGTGACTGCCTTCTGCTTGGGTCATGATCCCAGGGTCCTGGGACTGAGCCACGCATTGGGCTCCATGCTCTGTGGGAAGCCTGCTTCTCTCTCTCCCACTTCCCCTGCTTGTGTTCCCTCTCTTGATGTCTCTCTGTCAAGTAAATAAATAAAATATTTAAAAAAAAAGAAAAATTGGGTCTATAGTTTTCTTTTCTTATAATACTTTTGTCTGGTGTTTGGTATCAGAGTAGTACTGACCTCACACAATTAGTTGAGAAGTATTCCCTCCTCTTCAATTTGCTAAAAGAAATTTTGTATAATCGGTATTATTATTATTATTTTAAATATTCTTTTTTAAAGATTTTGTTTATTTATTTGACAGACAGAGATCACAAGCAGGCAGAGAGGCAGGCAGAGAGAGAGGGGGAAGCAGGCTCCCCACTGAGCAGAGAGCCTGATGCAGGCTCCATGCAGGGCTTGATCCCAGGACCCTGAGATCAGACCTGAGCTGGAGGCAGAGGCCACTGAGCCACCCAGGTGCCCCTATAATTGGTATTATTGATGCTAGGTTTATTTTTTCTTTAAATGTTTGTTTGAATTGACCAGAGAAGGCACATTAGCTTGGGGTTTTCGTTGTGGGAAGTTTTTAAGACTACAAATTCCATTTTAAAAAATAGATATAGAATTATTCAAGTTACATTTTTCCTGCATGAGCTTTGGTAGTTTCTGTTTTTCAGAAATTTACACAATCATGTAAGTCATTGAATTTATTACCATGAAGTTGATTATAACAATCCCTTATTTTAATATCTGTAGAGTTGGTAGTGATGCCACCTCTCCCAATCTTGACATTGGAAATTTGTGTCTTTATTTTTCTGATCAGCCTGGGTACAAATTTACCTATTTTATTGAGCAACTCAAATAATCAACTTTTAGTTTAACTGATTTTCTCTTTTTTTTCCCTTCTAAGTTTCACTTATTTCTATTTTAAAAAAGATTTTATTTCTCCGTCAAATGAATAAATTTAAAAAATTCTTTTAAAAAAGGGGGCACCTGGGTGGCTTAGTCATTAAGCAGCTGCCTTCCCCTCAGGTCATGATCTCAGGGTTCTGGGATTGAGCCCCACATTGGGAATCCCTGCTCAGCGGGAAGCCTGCTTCTCCCTCTCCCACTCCCCTGCTTGCATTCCTTCTCTCACTGCATCTCTCTCTGTCAAATAAATAAATAAAGTCTTTAAAAAAATTATTTATTTTTTTGACAGAGAGAAAACAGAGAGAGACTGCATAAGAGGGAGAAGCATGCTCCCTGCTGAGAAGGAGATTGACACAGGACTTGATCCCAGGGCCCTAGGAACGTGACCTATGAGCAGGTGGTCAAGGCTCTCCTGTCATCTTATTAAAAATGCTAATATTACAAAGACCAAAGAAATAAGTCAAAACAACTTAAGAGAGTGAAAAACAACTTAAAAGAGAGATAATACTGGATGATGAAATCTTAAAAACAGAGAAAAGATTATATTTCCAGAAAGATAACAGCAATATTATGGCCACAAATTAAGAACAGGACACTATAAATGGAACTAATGGATGTTGAAACTATGAACACAGAGATGAGAAATTCAAGAGAGAATTTAGAAGACAAAACTGAAAAAAAATCTCTTAGAAGAGAGGCCCACTAACTTGTGATTAAGTGACCAGATATTAAATGTTTTAGGCCATAGGGCATATGGTCTTTGTTATAACTATTCAACTCCAGTTGTAACAGAATGGATATTGCTGTGTTCCCATAAAACTTTATTTATTTATTTTTTAAAGATTTTATTTATTTATTTGACACAGAGAGAGAGAGAGACAGAGAGGGAATACAAGCAGGGAGAGTGGTCAGAGGGAGAAGCAGGCTTCCCGCTGAGTAGGGAGCCTGATGTGTGTCACAATTCCAAAACCCTGGGTTCATGACCTGAGCTGAAGAGAGCTGCTTAACGACTGAGTCACCCAGGTGCCCCAAACTTTTTTTAAGATTTTATTTAGTTATTTGTCAGAGAGAGAGAGCGTGAGAGCAGAGAGTGAGCACAAGCAGGGGGAGCAGCAGGCAGAGGGAGAAGTAGGCTCCCTGCTGAGCAAGGAGCCTGAAGAGGAACTCAATCCCAGGACTCTGGTATCATGACCCAAACTGAAGGCAGACCCCCAACTGATTGAGCCACCCAGGTGTCCCCCCTTAAAACTTTATTTGGAAAAATGGGTGGCTATCCCATGGGCCATAGTTTGCTAATCTCAACCTAGAAGGTACTCCTAAAAGTTTAGGGGACAGAAAAACAGGCAGAAAAACATAAAAAGATTAGAAGATATCCAAGTGTTTAATTAACAAATAATTAGTGTTCCAGAAAGAGAAAAACAAAATAAAAAAGGAAAAAGATATTTAAGGCAATTTTATATAATTTAAGGATATGATTTTCCTGATTTAAAGGTCCCATTGTGTCTCAATACCATCTATGATAAGGTAAAAATAGGAAATATCAAAGAAAAGGGGTAAAGAGAAAATTCTAAGAGCTTCCAAAGAGGAAAAAAAAAATAAAAGAAAAAAAATGTGCACATGCAGAACACAAGAAGTCAAAATGGCTTTGGTATTCTTCAGCAGAACATTGGATGGTAGAAAATGTTGCAGCATAGGCTTCAGGATTTTAGAGAAAATTATTTAACCTAAGTCAAGTTAAACTATTGATTTTTCTGTATGAGTAAATTAATGGCATTTTCTGAGAATCAAGGCCTGAAAACTTTAACTCACAAGCCCTTTCCCAGGAAACTACCTGAGAGAATGTGTTCCACTTAAATGAGGCCAAGAGAAAGGAAAATACTTTCAGGAAAATAGGGCACCCAACTCAAGAGATTGGTAATGAAAAACTCTAGGATGATGGTGAGGAGATGATAGGTATGTAACAGACTTGGCAAGCAACTGGTAAAGCCTGGAGCAGGTCAGAGGGCTACTGGAGAGAAGTCTCCAAGGTTGAATGGATGGAGTGCTTATAAGTTTGAATGTATTGAGAAAAGATTTAAACAACTGGGGGAGGTTTAAGAAGAAGACATTAGTGGTAAACACATAGAAACAAACTAAAAACATAAAAAACTAAAAGCAAAAAATGAAGTTAACTTGAAAGAATGGCAAGTTATGCATAAATATATAAATTATTACTTGGCTTAAAAGTGAATGTCATTTATTGAGATATAATAATGAAAAAGGAGAATATTGATCCCAACAAAATTATGATATAACTATATCAGGAAGATGGTATATGTATATGGTGGTGAGTTGTTGGAAAGAGATCATTAAAGCATCACCTTCTAGAATAAACAATGAAACACAAAATGCTGGAGAGGATGTAGAGCAATTGGAAATTCATAAATTCTGGTGGGAATGTAGAATAGTACAGCCACTCTGGAAAACAGTTTGGCATTTTCTTTTCTTTCTTTTTAAAGATGAGGGGCAGAAGGGGAGGGAGAGGGACAGGCCGACTCAATGCTGAGCATGGAGCCTGAAGCTGGGCTCGATTTCATGACCCTGAGATCATGACCTGAGCTGAAACCAAGAGTCAGACACTCGACTGACTGAGCCACCCAAGAGCCTAGCATTTTCTTTTCTTTTCTTTCTTTTTTTTAAGATTTTATTTATTTATTTGACAGAGAGAGAGATCACAAGTAGGCAGAGAGGCAGGAAGAGAGAGAGGAAGGGAAGCAGGCTTCCTGCTGAGCAGAGCGCCTGACAGGGGACTCGATCCCAGGACCCTGGGATCATGACTGGAGCCGAAGGCAGAGGCTTTAACCCACTGAACCACCCAGGTGCCCCTGCCTAGCATTTTCTTATTAAATTAAGTACATAACTATCATATGACTAAACAATTGTACTCATGGACATTCATCCTAGAGAAATACAAACTTATGTCTACACAAAAAATAAATATTCATAGGAATTTTGTTCATAATAGCCCCAAACTGGAAATACTGCAGATGCCCTTGAACAGGCAGTTAAACTGTGGTATACCCCTACTATGGGATATCACTCAGCAATGAAAGGAACAAACTCTTGATGCACACAATTTGGGCAAATATCCAGAGCAGAGGATAATGGTGAGTGAAATAAGCTTATCCCAAAAGATTACATAGTGTATGATTCCTTTACATAACACATTTAAAGTGATAACATTTTTTAAAAGATTTTTATTTATTTATATATTTATTTATTTATTTGAGAGAGAGAGAGGGGGAATACAAGTTGGGGAGGGGGAAGAGCAGAGGGAGGGAGAGAAGCAGACTCCCCAGTGAGCAGGGAGCCCAAGCAGGGCTTGATCCCAGGACCCTGAGATCATAACCTGAGCCTGAGGCAGATGCTTAATGGACTGAGACACCAAGGCACCCCAAGTGATAACATTTTAGGGATGGAGGACATATCAGTGGTTGAGTACAGAGTGAGGCAAAAGAGAAGGGTATGGTTCTAAAAGGGCAAGAGGAGGGATCCTTGTGGTGTTGAAATCTCTCGAGAATTTTTAAGATTTTATTTATTTATTTGAGAGAGAGAGAGCATGAGTAGGGGAAGGGATAAAGGGAGAGGGACAGGCAGACTCCCCACTGAGCACAACCCCCCCCCACAAAATCATGACCTCAGCTGAAGTCAGACGCTTAACTGACTGAGTAATCCAGGAGCCCCAGGAACTGTTCAAGATCCTGACTATAGTGATAAATACATGAACCTACAGAGGTAATAGAATAATATAGAACTGAACACACACACACATACACACACACAAGTATCAGTAAAACTGGCAATCTGAAAAATATCATGTACTATATCAATGCCAACATGCTGATTATGATACTCACTATAGTTTTGTGAAATGGTACCATTGAAGAAAACTGGGAAAATATTACATGAGACAGCTCTGTATTATTTCTTACAATCACATGTAAATCTACACTGATCTTAATACAAAATTTAAATTTTAAATACAATGAAATAACCAAAAATTCAAGTAAAAAAATTTTTATGAAATTCCCTACTCCCCGAAATGTTACCATTGGGCTATCTGGACAAAGTATACATGACATCTAGGAATAAAAAAGCAAAACAGTGACAACAAAAACTCATTGTGTTTGTTCACAATACTCTATATGGCGCATGTCACACTTTTACTCAAAATCCTAAATCAGTCCATTTTTGTTGTGCACTTGAAGTGAGATTTACTTCGTGTATGGGAGTGTAATTCAGCCAGACACTGAGAAGAACATATAAAATCCTGCAGAGACAGCGCACCCTGTGACAATTTGCTCACTAAATATGTTCCAGCGAGGCAGATTGATTATCTGGTTTCTAGTCATTTCAAATGTCCTCCACTGTATTTATAGCTAGCTGTAAGTTGTCTGTTGTTTTTTTGTGGAAATGTAAATAGCCAGTGGGTGTTCTTTCGGTTGACCTGTGTAGCAGGAAAATGTGAAATCAGCAACAAAGGGCTTGATTTATTTCGAGCTGCAACCCTTCCTTTCCTGTACTGGATCAGGTCTGGGGACAATCCAAAGTGCTTGTGGCCTACTGCAGTTCTATTTGGTATCCTGGCTGGATGAGTTTGTTTACACTAAGTCACTAGAGCCCCTCCTTTCCTTGTGGGCCTCTCATATGTCTTCCAGGCCAGTGTAGCAACTGTGTTTCCCTATAAAGAAGCTACTAGCTACAGGGGACTATTTAAATTAAAGCTTAAATTCATTACAATTAAGTGAAATTAAAAATGTAGTTCCACCATCACAATAGCCACATTTTAAGATCTAAGTGACCAGTAATAAATGTTCTGATATTTTATGCTTCTATAATTGTTGTGAGAACAAGCTTTTTCTGAGATTCTATGACAAGAGAAGGAACGGACAGTGGTATGACAGTTTATGTAAAATAAAAACAAAATGAAAACTCAAAGATTTGGCCCCGTAAGGCAATATACATGACTGGAGCTGAAAGTATTCTCTTTATATTATTTAATTCTTCATTTTATTTTAAGGACTTTTAGACTGTTAGTATGGAATTTATGAGAATAGCGTAACACTAGGTACATGTACCTCTGAAACCATCAATGCTTATCATTATCTTGGAGGCTGAGGGGTGTCAGAGAAACCTTTATGCTTCCTTTTCCTGCTCTTGATAAATTCATCATCTCTTCTTATTTTCCTCCTCTTACTTTTAGACACTGACCAAGGGACCACAGAGGAAAAGTTACATAGTTGATTTTTTTTTAACTTCTTCATATTTAAGATTTTATTTATTTATTTGACACAGAGAGAGAGATCACAAGTAGGCAAAGAGGCAGGCAGAGGGAGAGGGGGGGAAGCAGGCTCCCCACTGAGCAGAAAGCCCGACTCAGGGCTCAATCTCAGGACCCTGAGATCATGACCTGAGCTGAAGGCAGAGGCTTAACCCACTGAGCCACCCAGGTGCCCCTTTTTAAAATTTATTTTAAAAATAATCTCACACTGTTACATTTAAATAGAATTAGGACGTGCACAATTAAGTGGGTCATTAGAATACAGGGTCTAGTAAATATTTACTTTCCAAAGTTGAGATCTGGGACTAGAACCCCTCTGATGTCCTATGGTTTCATCACATAGGAGTCAGAGAAGAGGAAAGGATATGTACCTTTGTCTTTGTCCCCAGTGTCAAAGCAGAGTAAGAGGCACTTTTTTTTTTTTTTTGGTTTTAACTCTGACTGCCTAATTCTTCAATTATTTATTAATTCTTCCTTTTTTTTTTTTTTAAACATGGTTGGGATTTAAAAAAAAAGATTTATTTATTTATTTATTTGACAGAGATCACAAATAGGCAGAGAGGCAGGCAGAGAGAGAGAGAGGAGGAAGCAGGCTCCTTGCTGTGCAGAGAGCCCGATGCGGGGCTTGATCCCAGTACCCTGGGCTCATGACCTGAGTGGAAGGCAGAGGCTTTAACCCACTGAGCCACCCAGGCGCCACCTTTTTAAATTAAAAAAAAAAATTGTTTATTTATTTGACAGAGAGAGGGAAGGAACACAAACAGGGGGAGGGAGAGAGGGAGAGAGGGAGAAGCAGGCTTCCTGCTGAGCAGGGAGCTGATCCCAAGACCCTAGGATCATGACCTGAGCCGAAGGCAGATGCCTAATGACTGAGCCACTGAGGCGCCCCTATTAATTCTTCTAAGGAACCCCGAGTGACAGGAAAATTCCAGTTAGAATCTGTGGACTGAGAGCACCTCATATTTTAAATATATTATTTGTCATTTAGAAATGAATCCTTAAATTTTACAGAAGTAGATTCAGTATTCTTTTTATAAGAGGCTAGCAGGCGCATACTGAAAACATGCAAAGGGCCCTGTGAAGATCCCCATGAGGAGAGGAACGAAGGTCTTTTTCCAGGACCCAGCACCACCTGCCCAGCCATGTGGGTGAGTGGCTTTAGAATTTGATCTCTCAGTCCAGGCGGAGCTAAATCCCAGGACCCTGGGATCATGACCTGAGCCGAAGACAGGGGCTTTAACCCACTGAGCCACCCAGGCGCCCCAAAGTGATTGTTTTTTAAACGATTAAGTTTTAGGATAACTTGTTATGCAGCAATCCTAATATAATTATGTCAGTTATAGATCATCTGAAGTGCAGCCTTTGTTCATGGACAAAAATGGTTTCTATACATTATTGTCCCCTATAAAATAGATGTAACTTCATCTGAGTGCAAAGTTATGTTGAAAAAATATAAGAAAGAAAGCAAACAAATATCACAGACAGTATATATCAGACCTGCATAAAGTCACTATTAGCATTCTGAATTTTTTCTAGAAAGACATTAATATGCATACTTTTATAAAAATGTGAACATACTCTAATACTGTTTTTAAGTATTTTTTCCTTAACAATACATAGTGATCATCTTTGAACTATACATATATGTCTAAATCATCATTTTTGATGGTTCTGTATTATTCAGTTTGATAGACAGACCCTAATACATTTTACTAAGTCTCTCTTTGGACATTTAGGTCTTTTCCATCTATTTAGTGTTACACTGGTGCCACAGTCAATAGCTTTTTATTGACATTTATTTTCATACTTGTCTATGTGTTTTTCTTATAATTAATTTCTTAGAGCTTACAGGAAATCATATGCATATACATTTATACTGGTGAGAAATATGGAAAGCTATTCTTATGGAGGCTGTGGGGTGGGGATATAGCCATATTTGCTCCTTCAATTTTCTCTGATAATCCAGCACTATGTATTGAATAACATTCATTGTCTGCAGTGATTTAAAATGACTCCTTTATCTGAATTAATTATGAGCTTTTGATCTATCACTACATTTAAATCCTGGTATTTCAATTTTTCTCATTTTGAATTACAACAGCTTTATATCACTCTTTGCTATTTGGTAGAAAGGTCTTCAAAGAAATCCATTACACAGATCTCTTAACTCTTCTCACCCATTTACTCATCCAGGTGAAACAGATAAACTATAAAATAATTTTTCCCGCTTCAAGAAAAAGTCTCAGGGCACCTGTGTGGCTCAGTTGGTTAAGTGTCTGCCTTTGGCCCAGGGTATGATCCCAGGGTCCTGGGATCGAGCCCCACATAGGGTTCTCAGCTCAGCAGGAAGCCTGCTTCTCCCTCTGCCTCTGCCTGCTGCTCCCCCTGCTTGTGCTCTATCAAATAAATGAATGAAATCTTAAAAAATAAGAAAAGAAAAAGTCTCTATGATTTTGAACTAGGATGACCTTATATATATAATTTTGAGAAAACTGATACATTTAAAATATTGAGCTTTTTAAAAAAATATTTAATTTATTTATTTCACAGATCACAAATATGCAGAGAGGCAGACAGAGAGAGAGAGGGGGAAGCAGGCTCCCCTCTGAGCAGACAGCCCGATTTGGGGCTCAATCCCAGGACCCTGGAATCACAACCTGAGCTGAAGGCAGAGGCTTTAACCCACTGAGCCACCCAGGCACCCCTCTTAGTAACTTTCAAATACATAATCCAGTGTTGTTAACTGGGCATTAGATCTGAGAACCAATTCATCTTCTTTTTTTTTTTTAGATTTTATTTATTTATTTGACAGAGATCACAAGTAGACAGAGAGGCAGGCAGAGAGAGAGGGGGAAGCAGGCTCCCTGCTGAGCAGAGAGACGGTTGCGGGGCTCGATTCCAGGACCCTGAGCCAAAGGCAGAGGCTTAACGCACTGAGCCACCCATGTGCCCCAATATTGAGCTTTTTGATTAAAGAAATATAACATTTTTCCATTACTATGTATTCCAGTATTCCAGTACTATGAGAATATTTTCCCATTATTCTTTTAAGGGTCACCTGGGTAGCTCAGTCAGCTGGGCATCTAACTCTTGATTTTGGCTCAGGTCATAATCTCAGGGTCATGGGATGGAGCCCCGCATGGGGCTCTGCACTGCACGCCGAGTCCCTCTCCCTCTGTTCCTCCCCTTGCGCTCTCTCTCTAGAATAAATTTTAAAAAATTGTTATTATAGTATAAAATATTATTTATTTCCATTTCGTCTTGCATTTGGTCTCCCTACTTAACTTCTCTGATCATTTCTAGCATATTTTCATTTGTTCTTCAAGGTTTTCTAAATAAATAGTTTATCAGTCTCATATAATGGTAACTGATAAATGTTTTCCTTTATGTCAAGCATTTATATATACATCATCATCATCTCCTTTTTTATGGTTAGAACATCAGAATTATGTTGAAACCTTGTGTTGATGTTAGCCATCCTAACCTTATTCCCGCCTATAAGTAGATGCTTATAGTGTCTACTATGGCAGTCGAGGAAATACTTTGCAAACACACAGGGAGTAATTTATTACAGCTGAGTTAATTTACTACAGTCTGTATCCTTACCTCCTCATCTCTCATTCCACTCTCTATTCCACTCTCTTCAAACCACTCTTGCAAAGTCACTCAGGGCAAATCCAATATACACTTTTCATTCTTTTTTGCTAATGGAATTTACTGCATTATTTGACACCATAAACCCTTTCTGTGATTTATAAATGTCCTCCTACCTGGACTTCCTCAAGGAAGGACACTCCTTCCTCCCATTTTTCCATTCTTCTCAAGGGTCTTCCTTCATTCATCCTACGGAGGACAGGCCTCCTTTCTCTTTGTAAGAGATGTTCTCTCTTAAGGTTTTCTTATTCATTGACTGGTTTCTAGAACTGACCTTATAAGGAGAACGTTTACACCTCTGAATGTGTTCCGGAGCACTACAGGTAAATGAAGTCTACAGCTTGAGGTCCCTTTCATCATAGACATATCTAAACGTGGTGTTGGCTCTTGTCCACAGCTTTTGTGATGAATGCTTTAAGAAAGCCCAAGACTTGGGTTTGAAATGGTCTATTTCAAATGGAACCAACCAACTGGTTTCATTCCAAGTTTCAAGATCTCATGCTTTTCTAATGAGTGCCCAAACTTTAACATGAGAAACTGGGCAAGGCCATGACTTTAACTGCCATTGTAATTCAGTAACCCATATATTTAAATTTTGCATTTCATTTTCAGCAGCATCAGCCCTCTGACTACAAGAAATAAGAATTTCTTTTACGACTGACAGAGAAACTCTTTGATTCTTGGAATATAATTTGAGCTGGGATTTAACAATCTTCAGCTTGTCATTTTCTCTTTGTAAGCACTCAACTGAACTGGAAAGAATCTGTCCCATTATCATGGTCCTTTCAGTTGTCATTACTGCCACAATAATCAAGTGCAACAGTCACCTGGGCTCCCAAAGCACAAGTTTCATTCAGCACTTCATCACAATCAAATTGATTAATTATGAGGTCATCACATGCTGTTTTAGTAACATCCCATTTCCCACTGGCAAGGAGCTCAGTGCTGTTCCCAAGCCCAAAGGCAGGCCCAGACGAAAATTCTATCTTTGAGAGTCTGTCTCCTGGGATCACTACTAATACCAGTTATGTACTAGTCTGGATCCAACCGAGAGAGAAACAACACAGTAATTTGAACCGGGAAAGATTAACATCAAGAATCATTAACAATAATGAGATAGGCATGATGATAGATTGGCTAGCAAGAAGAAAAGATAATTAAAGAATATAGAAATAACTGATATGAGGAGTAGCCACTATACTAACGCTAAGGTAGAGCACACCAGTTAGCTGCCTCTACCTACAGGGCTATGATCCAGACTTCTTGTAGAGGGCAAAGGCATAGTTCAGTGAATGGCAGAGAATCTGTTGTGATACCACACCAGCAGAACTTGCTGGAAATCTTCCCTCTGGGGTGAGAAGAAAAACAGTTCACGGGGAAGGGTCTCATCAGACACACTCCACTACAAAACTACTTGAGAATGGGTGAGAAGGGAAGTTACTGCTGGCCATTGTTGGCCACCACATACTGCAAGAGCTGGGCAAGGGAGAAACTGCCTGTGCTACCTGTGTCAGAGAAAGCCTTGTGAGTTGTAGGAGTCAGTCCGGCAAGCGCACTTGAACCAGGAAGCAAAACACTCCCACCTGCAGTATATCTCTACGTTCTCTATTGACAAAGACTGTGTATCAGGGGGCAAAGGAATACTATTTGAAGAGCCTAGATTCATTTTCACAGAGCAGTCTAAAATGGCACATTTGGAGCTGAGAGGTAATAAATTGTTAATCGGTACCAGAATATCTAACACAAGGATTAACAATGCAAAGAGTTTCCTCCAGTGTGTTCATGTTCTACAACGTGTTTTAGAGGATTTTTCACCTTGAAAAAGTTAAATTTGTAGACTGTCAGAATTATGTGCTTTTTCTTTATGGTTTATAGAAGGTTTTAATGTTTAAAAAGGGTTTATCTCACTTAAAGATTACACAATTATTCTTCAAACTCCTTTCTCTGCAATTTAAGCCTAATTCTAGTGATACTTGTTACCCTACATGTATTAGATTTAACTTTGGCAAGCTATTTTCACTCTTGGAGTTTCAATTTCCTCATCTGCAATAGTAGAATGATAATACTTACCTAAGAGAGTTGTTATGAGGATTAGGATTTAGGATAAATTTATGATTTATAATAAATAAATTTAGGATAAATTTATGATAAATTTAGGATAAATTTATCCTGTTATGAGGATAAATTTAGGATTATTTATCTAAAATACTTTTTATATTACTTGACACATACTAGGGAACTAGTATATAGTACTGATTATTGTTTTATAGCAATTGTTAACATTATTATTATCATCATTGAATTTATAACATATACATACATAATTTTGCATCTTGTATTTTTCGCTCAAAATTATGTTATTATAAAAATGTTTCCTCGGGTGCCTGGGTGGCTTAGTTGGTTAAAGCCTCTGCCTTGGGCTCAGGTCATGATCCCAGAGTCCCGTGATGGAGCTGCTCATCGGGCTCCCTGCTCAGCGGGAAGACTGCTTCTACCTTTCCCACTCCCCTTGCTTCTGTTCTCTCTCTCACTGTGTCTCTCTTTCAAATAAATAAAAAAATATTTTTTTAAATAAGAGAGATCTCAAAACTATAAGGTAATATGTTGCCCCAGAATTCTATTTGGTTCTTATCCTATCCTGTACTCTCACAATGATTAAACACAATTATCTATCAATAATTTGAATATAATTTATTCCCTGCTACAATGTTGATATTTTGCTTTGAAATATATTATTAGTCATAGCATACAATTTTATATTAGATTACTCAGTGTATTGTCTCTTTTTTTTAAGATTTTATTTATTTATTTGACAGACAGAGATCACAAGTAGGCAGAGAGGCAGGCAGAGAGAGAGGAGGAAGCAGGCTCCCCGCTGAGCAGAGAGCCCGATGCGGGGCTCGATCCCAGGATCCTGGGATCATGACCCGAGCTAAAGGCAGAGGCCTTAACCCACTGAGCCACCCAGGCACCCCTCAGTGTATTGTCTTTTGGCTATGTCAGCTTGGCTGGGGTAATGTTCCCAGTTATTTAAACACTAATCTGGGTATCCTTATAAAGGTATTTTGTAGATGTGATTTAAGTCCACAATCAATTGGCTTTAACATAAAGTAGATTATCAAAGATAATTGGGGTGGTCCTGACTCCCGTCAGCTCAATGACCGTAAAAGCATAGCTGAGGCTTCCTTGAGAAGGAAATCCATGGGACACCTGGGTGGCGCAGTTGCTTCAGCTCAGGTTGTGATATCAGGATTGTGAGACTGAGGCCTGCATTGGCCTCCCTGCTCAGCAGGGAGTCTGTTGGAGATACTCTCTCTTTATCTCCTCCTCCAACTCACACACTCTCTCTCTTTCTCTCTAAAATAAATAAATAAGTCTTAAAACAAAAACAACACAAAAAACAGATCCTGCTGTGTACAGCAGCTTCAGTTCACACCCCAGAGTTCCAGTCTGCCCTTCCTGATGGCCAGTCCTATTGATTTTGAACTTGTCCAGCCAGCCCCCTCAATCGTGTAAGCCAATTCCTTGCAACAAATCTCTTAGCATTAATTCCTACTGTTTTTGTCTCTCTAATCAGACCTTGACTGATGCACTCAGCCAAAGATAGAATGTTTTACTTCTGTAAAAATGTCTACCTTCTCAAAAGAAAAGTCAGCTGTGATCTGCTAAGTAAAGAAGTTGGCACTTAGAGTAGTAGGAAAGTAAGCAAATCTGTGTCCAGCAAAAGATTATTTAGATAAATAAAAACAATAAAACACACTTTTAAATTATTATATTATGCATATCTCCAAACTCATCACATTGTATACACTAAAATATGTGCAATTTTCTGCACATTAATTATACTTCAATAAAGTAGTTAAAAAAGGGACTTAATTGTGTCTTCAAAGAGCAATAGAAATGCCATGGCAGCATATTGATAAAATAGAAGAACGATCTTACCACTCTAACACAAGCTCTGTTAACAGCTCTCCCTGCATGCATCTGTGAGTGTGTATGAGCTGTTGGTAAAGGGAAAATATAATTTGTTTTTTAAAAGCGTATTTGGGGGACGCCTGGGTGGCTCAGTGGTTAAAGCCTCTGCCTTCGGCTCAGGTCATGATCTCAGGGTCCTGGGATCGAGTACCGCATCGGGCTCTCTGCTCAGCAGGGAGCCTGCCTCCTCCTCCTGTCTCTCTCTGCCTGCCTCTCTTCCTACTTGTGATCTGTCTGTCAAATAAATAAAAAAAAATCTTTAAAAAAAAATTAAAAAAATAAATAAATAAAGTAAAAGCGTATTTGGCCTTCTAATTCTGGAAAAGTTAAAATGGATAGATTTCACTCTGTTATTCCTACTAAAGACAGGTAAACCCCCAAACACAGTACATAAAACAAAGACCTTCCAAAATGTTGGGGAGAATGAGGTAAATTTGCTAGGGGCCCTGGGACTTGAATAACAGCATGGCAGTGAGTTCTTTGGGCTTAGGTTTTCTTTTTGCCTCCTATGTATCTCAAATTGGATGCTAGAGAAGTTCACATCTTGGAAATGCCAACAGGCACAGAGAAATGTGTGACTACAGTTATATAACATTCTTGAAATGACAACGTTATGCAGATGAAGAACTTATTAATGGTTTCCAGGGATTAGGGGCATATGCAGGGTAGTACGTAGGAATTTCTTTGCGATGATGGAGCTGTCGTGTATCTTGATTGTTAAGGTGATTACATGAATTTGGAAATATGCATAGAGCTACATACACATACACACACATATACACATCGCAAAGCAATGCATGTAAAAAGTGATGAAATCGTAATAAATCTGTAGTGTCATTAACTGCATTGTACCAATGTCAATTTTTTGGTTTGGATATTGTGTTTTAATTATATAAGATATTATTGTGTTGAACTAGAGGAAGGGTGTACAAATCTTTGTATTATTTTTGCAACTTCCTGCGTATCTATAATTATTTCAAAATAAAGATTTAAAAAATAAAAACATGTTGCTTGTTCACATATTCAGGTCATAGCAATTCCCACTTGAACATCATTATATGTTCAAAACTAAACATTATCAATTTTGATTCTATTTTAACATACTTTAGCAAATGCCCAAATCACAGATACTAGAAATAATCTAATGACATATGTGGAGATGCAATGAAGGTGTTTTAGGTCTGGAAAAGTCAAATATGATACATATTTATAGCTTTAGGGAATAAGGTATCATAGTAGCTTAATACCTGAATAATTTTGGAACCTATCAGCAAACCAGTTTGTTAGATTCCAATACAGATTTTTTTCAGATATAAATATAAATTACAAATAATTTGTGATTATTGTGAATGATAAATCATCAAAGATCTTAGTTACTTTTACCATACAGGAACTTGTTTAGTTTATGTGTATACTTCTATGAGTGTCTGAGTGGTGTGTGTGTATGTGTGTGTATGTGTGTGTATGTAGGGTGTGGATCTGTAGAGAAAGAGGGAGGAAAGAGAATTTTAACTTAACTTTAATAATGTTCATAATTCATTTCTATTACAAGGCAGACAAAATACCATTCAACCTGAGTGTTCATCTGTGGATGAATGAATAAAGAAAACATTGGTATGTATTATATGTACACCATGGACTGTTATACAGCCATAAAATGAAGGAAATCCTGCCAGCTGTGACAACATGGATAAACCTGGAAGACATTACACTAAGTGAAATAAGGCAGTCACAGAAAGACAAATGCTGTTTGATTTCATTTACATGTAACATCTAGAAAAGTCAAACTCATAGAAGGAAGGACTGAAATGGTAGTTACCAAGGGCTGGCTACAGGGAAGGGGAAATGGCTGGGTTGGGAGGGTGGGTAGGATGGCTATAGCTAATAATAATGTGCTATATACTTGAAATTTCCTAGCAGAGTAAATCTTAATGTTCTTACCACACACACACAAGAAAATGGAAATTATGTGAGGTGAAGGATGTGTTAATTAACCTAATGTGGTAGTCGCTTTATAACACATAGGTATTTTATTTTATTATTTTTGGTAAAAAGCATTAATCACATATACTCTTTTTTAAAAAATCTACAGAAAATTTTACTTGGAGGTGGTTTTTAATTTTTTTTTTTTTTTTAAGTAAACTATCCCCAACATAGGGTTTGAACTCTGGACCCCGAGATCAGGAGTTGTAAGCTCTAACTACGGAGCCAGCCATCTGGGCTACTAATGTATTTGAAATCATCACATTGTATACCTTAAAAATATACAATTTTAAACTGCCAATTATACCTCAATAAATCCAGAACAAAAAGAAGTAGAATTTTAATATGATGAGGAAGAAGAATTCACTATATCTTTCAATATCCTTCTAGCTAGACCATGTATCAAATTGGCATGAGATAGATAAAGAGGAGAAAATCAGCTTTAACAGCAAATGTACAGAGAATACACATAAACATGGGAATTCCAAAATCAGTCAGGTAATATGATGCTTATATGAGCTAAGGAGAAAATGGTGTGAAGATACAAATGTGAGAAAGATCATTGGCAAGAAGGAGAAGGGAGATGTTTGGAAAACAAAAGTTGCTCTAGTATGTAGATAAGTTTCTCAGATAAAGAGGAATCTTTATTAATAGCTCTCTTCTTCTTCTTCTTCTTTTTTTTTAGATTTTATTTATTTATTTGAAAGAGAGAAAGCATTATAGAGAGTAAGCACGAGTAGGGGCAGAGAGAGAGGGAGAGGCAGGTTTCCCTCGGAGCAGGGAGCCAGATATGGGACTCAATCCCAGCACCCTGGGATCATGACCTGAGCGGAAGGCAGACGCTCAACCAACTGAGCCACGCAGGTGCCCAATAGTTCTTTTGACACAAGCAGGCAGTTGAGCGGGAGGTAAAGAGCTTTTTCTGCATCAGAAAAAGTGGTTTGGATTGCTTATCTCAAAATAATGTTCATGTGAAAGTGGCCTTAGTGCCTGCTCTTTGCCACAGCAAACCTCAGATCCTAGAAACCTGGTCAGGCTACCTAATATAATGGATGTATGAGAGAATCAAAATTCAAATCTTCTGATGGACTGGAATAATGGGCTGAAACTAATGAGGCAAAATTTAACTGAAACAAAACAAAACTACAGAAAACCAGACAAAATCCTGGGAAGATAATCTTTGCCTTCTGTGTTTCAGTATAGGGTTGGTGATCAGCCTGCCAGGGTTTGAATCCTAGTGCCACCAAGAACTGACAATGAGTCCTTCACAATGACACCCCTCTGTGCATCAGTTTCCTCATTTGTTAAGTGTGAATGCTAACGACGATGGCAATGTTTGATGATGCCTACATTGGAGGATGACTGTGAAGATTAAATAAACTAACACTGAAAAAGCACCTATAAATCTCAGTGGCACAGAGTAATACTCAATAAATATCCTCTCTTTCTTTAAAAAAAAAAAAGACTATTTATTTGACAGAGAGAGACACAGCTAGAAAGGGAACACAAGCAAGGGAAGTGGGAAAGGGAGACTCAGGCTTCCCACTGAGCAAGGAGCCTGATGTGGGGCTCTATCCCAGGACCCTGGGATCATGACCTGAGCTGAAGGCAGACGCTTAACGACTGAGCCACCGAGGCACCCCTCTTTGTTGTTTTCTTTTTTTTTTTTTTAAGATTTTATTTATTTATTTGTCAGAGAGAGAGGAGCGAGAGTGAGCACAGGCAGACAGAGTGGCAGGCAGAGGCAGAGGGAGAAGCAGGCTCCCTGTCAAGCAAGAAGCCCGATGTGGGACTCGATCCCAGGATACCGGGATCATGACCCGAGCTGAAGGCAGCTGCTTAACCAACTGAGCCACCCAGGTGTCCCTCTTTGTTGTTTTCATTGTGTGAAAAGTTCGCATGAAAGTAAAGCCTTTAAAGTCACATACAGATACTGCCTGCCTCTCTGCCTACTTGTGATCTCTCTCTGTCAAATAAATAAATAAAATCTTAAAAAAAAGGGGGGGGGGCGCCTGGGTGGCTCAGTGGATTAAAGTCACATACAGATAAAGTTGAAAGAAATGAAGAAACTGTTACCAAACTCAGACTTGTCTGTGCACCCAAAGCACGGTAAACCTACATCTGAGACACTGGTTTTGAAGCAAAGTAAGGTTATTATCAGAAGGACAGTCCCACAAGAAGGCAGGCGATCATTCCCAAAGCTACCTTGCCCTGTTGAGTTTAGGGATAGCTTATATATGTTTGGGGAAGGAGGTGAATGCATGAGAGGAAGGTGAGGGGTTTCTTGAAAACTTGAGGTGGGGAGTTTGAAACAATCTGGAGGTATGCATCCTTCTGGACACTAAGATACTGTTTGGGACCTGATGCAATCAGATACATCAGATAATTTCAACACAAATGCTACCATCTGGTCCCCATTAGGGTTCTACAGTGTGTGGATAATCTGGGTGTAGGAGTAAAAAAGGCAAAGTTAATGATTGATCGTGCATGAGGTTAAGAGGTGAGTTAAACATAATAGAGAGTAAAACAGAACATGGAACTAAGTTGATAATACAACTAATATTTTTGAAAGCATATGCTTTCAAAACAGATGCAGCAACCAAGCATCTGGCTTCAAAACTGTGAGGAATAGGGCATTACCATATCCATTTGAGCCAATCACCTGATGCAATGTGGGAAGTATGATAATTGCATGGGCTTTTGGAGTAGGACTGACCCAGAATCAAGTCCTGGCTCTGATATTTACAAGCTGTGTGACTGTAAGAAAAGTTATAAATCTCTCTAAATCAAGCCCTGTTTCTTCATTTGTAATAGGGAGTAATAGTGGGGACCATATCTTAAAGCAGTTGCAAGGACTCAGAGACATTGCACAGACTTGGAGGAGAGCAAAAGCTCAATAATACCTACTTTTATTACCATTATGTGATGGCTGTAAACCCTGTTCTTTGTTTTCAGAATACAGATTAAGATGTGAAAGTTACAATATTCTCGGTGTAAGGGCCTATTTGGCCAGAGCAATTCCATCCGGTTAAACAGTGATTTTGTTGTTTATGCAGTAAAACTTACACTGACCCTGCCTCCCCCACCCCCAGGTGACTTACTTGAAAACAAGTCCCAGAAATCAGTCCCAGGTAACAAAGCCCAAATACAAGGGTGGGTCAGGCCAGGTGGAGACATCCAGTCAATGGGGCACGCATACTGTCTCCCTAGCTACCAAGGAGTGTGGGTCCCGACTTTTGGGCGCCAATTCTGACCAAGGTGATAGGCTGGTTCATATATCTACTAGGGTAAATTGTAACTCAATTGGTTACTTATGTGTGACCTAGCATGACTGTGCAGCTTTCTCTGTCTGTTACAATCTCATTGGCCACCTGTGCATGGCCAGGCCCAACCACATGGCCTTTGCCCTTAAAAGCTAGTCTGTAAGGCAGAGAGAGGTCACCTCTTTGCAAGAGATGGCCCCAGACGGTCAGTTTGATTCTCGATGCTTGGCACGAAATAAAGCTTTGCTTGACCCTCGCTTTGCATCAGTCTCGCTCCTTTGATTACGGACCCAACACTTGGAAACTTTTCAGATTTTCTAATCAAGAAAAGAAATATTTCCATTAGCTTAGTACTAATCTGTTAGCTCTGCTAACCAATATTTCTGGAATAGAAAATCCTGTCCTTTCTTCCCTCATTGACTTTCTTGGTTCCATTCCTACGTCTATTCCTAATGTTACCTCCTATATACAGTTTCACTTCTTGACAGCTTTGGCCTGAACAATGACAAATTCCTTCTAAATCTTATCCCCGGCTACTACTAATTAGTGACTCTAACTTTGGAAGGCAAGCTGGGTTTGGGTGTGAGAATCAAAATTTTTCAATGGAGTGGGTTGACTGTTATCAGATTATATCTGGAAGATCACCTCCATTCCTCTTACACCTGTCAAATTCTGTCCCCATAGTATCTTCCAGCAACTCAGTTTACATGTATTGCATGCTGTTGTTGGGATGTGTGAAAGTCTCTTCTTACCTACTACTGAACTAAAGGTGTTGTTTTTGTTGTTGTTTTTAATGCTTTTGGTTGTATCTCCATAGGCTAATAATAGCACATTTATTGACAGTTCACTATTTGTCAGGCATACAGTGTCACAATATATCCTCAGACGAGAATAGTTCTGCCCATTTTTAAACATGACATAACTATAACTTTGAGATATAACATGACTAAAAGGGAAGAAGCTAAGGTTCAGGTAAGATTTCAGCCCAGAAAAATAAGTAAACTAAATTTAGTTTCACATATGTGGGAAATCCACACAGACATGGAAATTCCAAAACTAGTGAGACAACATGGGGTTTATATGACATCCTAAGCTAAGGAGAGGGGTAGGGGTCTGGAGATACAAATAATTTCCCCTCTATCCTTCTATGTTTTTGGCTGAGACCCCCTGTGATAAAAAGCAGATTAACAGGAGAAAACAAGGGGTGCTTGGGTGGCTCAGTCATTAGATGTCTGCCTTTGGCTCAGGTCATGATCCTAGAGTCCTGGGATTGAGCTCTGCATCAGGCTCCCAGCTCAGTGGGAAGCCTGCTTCTCCCTCTCCCACTCCCCCTGCTTGTGTTCCTCTTTCACTGTCTCTCTCTCTTCCAAATAAATAGATAAAATCTTAAAAAAAAAAGGAGAAAATAAGCAGAAGTTTTTTTTTTTTTTTAAAGTTTTTATTTATTTATTTGACAAAGATTACAAGTAGGCAGAGAGGCAGGCAGGGAGAGAGAGGAGGAAGCAGGCTCCCCGCTGAGCAGAGAGCCCGATGTGGGGCTTGATCCCAGGACCCTGGGATCATGACCTGAGCCGAAAGCAGAGGCCCTAACCCACTGAGCCACCCAGGTGCCCCTAAGCAGAAGTTTAATAACACATACACCTCCTATATACATGGGAGAGACGCACAGAAACAGAGTAACTGCATAAAGAACCAAAGCTAGCACCTTAAAAACCATTTCTCAGTAAAGACAAAGCAAAATGTTGGGGGGAAATGAGGTTCAGGACAGGGGGTGGGGGAAGGCCAGTTAAGAGAGGTTACCAGGAAACCAAGGGTGTGGCTGATTTGCAGATTTAAGTCCATGCTTTCTCTCTTGATGAAGGGTTTCTAAAGTTTTAGTCATCCTATTCTTCCTGGTACACAGAGGGAGACACCCTTACAAATAGGAATTTACCTTATAAAAATGTAAATGTAGCCTTCAAAAGGGTAACTTTTCAGTTTTCAGAGGTACTCCTATGTCATCTATTTCATAAAAATAATCAGATCATGATAATCCTTATGCCAAAGAGGCCTATTTTGGGTAACATATTCTATTCCCCTTCGATCTAATAGTTTTTTTATTAATTTTATTTTTTATAAACATATATTTTTATCCCCAGGGGTACAGGTCTGTGAATCGCCAGGTTTACACATTTCACAGCACTCACCATAGCACATACCCTCCCCAATGTCCATAACCCCAACCCCCTCCTCCCATCAACCCTCAGTTTGTTTTGTGAGATTAAGAGTCACTTATGGTTTGTCTCCCTCCCAATCCCATCTTGTTTCATTTATTCTTCTCCTACCCCCTTAACCCCCCATGTTGCATCTCCTCTCCCTCATATCAGGGAGATCATATGATAGTTGTCTTTCTCCGATTGACTTATTTCGCTAAGCATAATACCCTCTAGTTCCACCCACGTCGTCGCAAATGGCAAGATTTCATTTCTTTTGATGGTTGCATAGTATTCCATTGTGTATATATACCACATCTTCTTTATCCATTCGTCTGTTGATGGACATCTAGGTTCTTTCCATAGTTTGGCTATTGTAGACATTGCTGCTATAAACATTCGGGTGCCCATGCCCCTTCGCGATCTAATAGTTTGTATCGTATTGGATTTCCTATAGATTGCCACAAATGTATAAGATAAAGTCCTTGTCCATTTTCCTCTAATTGTTTTTAAATAAATTGGTGTATAACTAAATAACTTGAAATACTCAACATTCTTTTTTTTTTAAGATTTTATTTATTTATTTATTTGACAGAGAGAAAGAGAGATCACAAGTAGGCAGAGAGGCAGGCAGAGAGAGAGAGGGAAGCAGACTCCCCGTCCAGCAGAGAGCCCAATGCGGGGCTCGACCCCAGGACCCTGAGATCACGACCTGAGCTGAAGACAGAGGCTTAACCCACTGAGCCACCCAGGTGCCCCGAAATACTCAACATTCTTAGTTGCTATTATGTGTGGCATTTTCTCATAACAGAGGGAAGAAAGAGTTCAGTTTTTCAGAAATGACCTACCAAAAAGTTTAGAATTTGCATAGAATTTAGAATGTGGAAAAAATAAGTCAGGCAGGTTTTAAGCAGTCCTAAAAGTGGAATAGGTAGAAGCAACTTGGCAATGGACTTGTGGTAATGAATATTAGGGTCTGGGAAATGGGAAATAAATTTAATTTGGAATTATTGAGCCATTTAATTGCCATAATTGATTAGTAAGCACTAGGGAGTCATTGTAAATACTTGAGCCAAAGACTGAAAGATTTATGGTATGTTTTCAGGAAATTAGTCTTGTAGTAAAATGCTGGAGAACAGGGTGGCAGGTGCACTGGTGGAAGCTGTTATAATAAGCTATATTGGTGTTGGGGAGGAAAAAGTCTTCTCGGCTTTTTAAGATCCTTCTAGTTGGGGAGTACCTGGATAGCTTAGTCAGTTAAGCATCTGCCTCCAAATCAAGTCATGGTCCCAGGGTCCTGGAATTGAGTCCCATATCAGGCTCCCTGCTCAGCAGGGAGTCTGCTTCTCCCTCTGCCCCTTCCTCTGCTTGTGCTCTCTCTCTCTCAAAATAAGCAAATAAAATATTTAAAAAAAATTTTTTTTTTTTTAAAGATCATTCTGGCTGGGCTGATAATCAAATTGACATGAGACAGAATGACAGGAGACAATGAAATTTAGTTTTACATATATGGGAAATCCACATAGACATGGAAATTCCAAAGCTAGTGAGACAACATGGGGTTTATATGACATTCCAAGCTAAGGAGAGGGGTAGGGGTCTGGAGATACAAAGTGGACGAAGATCATTAGCAGGAAGGTGAGAGGAGATGCTTGGAAAACAAAGGTTTCCCTGTTATGCAGATAAGTTTCTTAGGTAAAGGGGAATTTCTGTTACAGGCTCTCCTTTCCAATGTAAATTTACATTGAGGGTAAGAGGTAAAGAGTTTTTCCTGAATCTGCTGTGTTTCCATTGCTTTTAATTCAAAATAATCTTAAAGGCAAAGCAGTCCATCTTGGGGTAGCCTGTCCTTGGCTCCCATACTGGTTACCACAGTGATGGTAAAGCAAGAATACATCCTAGAGTTAGGATGGGGTGACCCATGTGACCCCCTTTCTCACCAATCTCAGTAGTATTGCCATAGATTAACAATTTCAACATTAATTTTATTTTTAGCATATTCTTACACTCACTTTAGGATTTTGAAAAATGGATCTATCATCTTTCACATTAAAAATTGTATCAATCGGGGCGCCTGGGTGGCTCAGTGGGTTAAAGCCTCTGCCTTCGGCTCAGGTCATGATCCCAGGGTCCTGGGATAGAGCCCCACATCAGGCTCTCTGCTCTGTGGGGAGCCTGCTTCCTCCTCTCTCTCTCTGCCTACTTCTCTGTCTACTTGTGATCTCTGTCAAATAAATAAATAATTAAAATCTTTAAAAAAATTTGTGTCAATCTCCTTCTTCTTCTTCTTCTTCTCCTTCTTCTTCTTCTTTTTAGGGAGAGAGAGTGCATTGTGAGCTGGGGTGGGTGAGGGGCAGAGGGAGAGAGAGAGAATCCCAAGCAGGCTCCATGTTCAGTGCAGAGCCCAATGCAGGACTGATCCCATGACCCCGAGATCATGACCCAATTGGCAACCAAGAGTTGGATGCTCAACTGACTGAACTGCCCAGGTGCCCTGTAATGATTTCCTTCTAAGATACCTTTTAAAAGTGCAGAAAAAGGGATGTCTGTGTGGCTCAGTAGGTTAAGCATCTGCCTTTGGCTCAGGTCAAGGTCCCAGGGTCCTGGGATCAAGTTCTGCATTGGGCTCCTTGCTTGGTGGGGACACTGCTTCTCCCTCTGCCTGCTGCTCTTCTTGCTTGTGTGCTCGCTCTCGCTCTCTCTCTCTGACAAATAAATAAATAAAATCTTTTTTTTTTAAGTACAGAAAAAAATAAAAAAGTACAGAAATCAGAAATATTTCTGTGTCTGTGTACACTTCAGGGGAATCAAAATTGTTCCAGTTGTTTGTTTTGGGAAACAGAATCAAAACTCCTAGACTAGACTAGTTCTCTACTTAATAACCTTTCCAGTACCATTTTGTTTTTTAAAATTAAAATGTGATTTTCTAGTTCCCTTAAATCCTATCCATCCTCAGCCCCTTTATATGGTATCCCACTTTATATTCCAATCATGATTCTACTAATATTATAACTTTGTTTTTTCACCTTCAGGTCACAAGAAGTAAGGGTAGTAAAAACAGCATAATAAATAACATAGAAAAGAGCTTGTTTACTTTCTCCCTTTTCCTTATAATCCCAGACTGTAGGTTTCTACTTGACTTAAAATTCCTTCCATTATACTCAGTGGGGTCTTACCCCTGTTCTTTGGTCTTTCCTCATAGTATCTGTCATTTTCTTCTGGCATGCACTGATGACTAATTACACTTCTGTTCTGCCATTTTTTCTTCTTATAATCTGGCTGTGATGTGAACGTCCTGTCCCACACATGATGAAGTCACCCTCCATCAGGTCAATTCATATCATCCCCAGGCATGGCTGGACCAGCTGGGGAACACAAAGGCCTAGGCTCAAGAGATAGGAATGCTTGCTTATCACTCAAAGGAACAGATAGGAATGCAACCCCACTAGCTTATAAGTCATTAATCAGCACTACCCTAAAGGTATAGTCACCAGATGTACTTAATGAAAAATTTAATATAAAGAATAAAGATATTTTTCTTCAGATTCCAAGTGTCTTGAGATGAAATAGATCTCTGGGAGTCTAGACAAAGCAGCACCAGAAATTAAGTTACATCTGCTAACACGACCTCATGGTCCTCCAATCAATAGTGCCCAACTTCTTAGGAGATCCATGCCCCCAATTTTGCCCTTAAAAAGCCTCACTTGGGGGCACCTGGGTGGCTCAGTCAGTTTAGTGTCCAACTCTTAGTTTTGCCTCAAGTCATGATCTCATGGATCGTGGGGTCAAGTTCCTTGGCAGGGGAACGAACTCAGCGGAAAATCTGCTTGAAGATTTTCTCCCTCTGCTCCTTCCCCCACTCATGCATGCTTGCTCTCTCTCTCTCTCTCTCTCTCAAATGAATAAATCTTAAAAAACAAAAAACAAAAAAACAACCCTCACTTCCAAGCCATTGGGGAATTTGAGACTTCTGAGCATTAGCTCCCTGTTCTCCAGGGTGGTACCATACCTATAAATGGCCCATTTTTCTT
Source organism: Lontra canadensis (assembly GCF_010015895.1). NCBI lineage: Eukaryota > Metazoa > Chordata > Mammalia > Carnivora > Mustelidae > Lontra > Lontra canadensis. The sequence continues at coordinate 5,106,813 of NW_022631080.1, read as the reverse complement.
CAGTACAAATGCTCAGTGTCAGTTTTTTATTGGCTTATTACACATCAGGAAGACAAACTCTTGTTTGGTTTGGTTACAATGATCAGGGCTTTGATATCCCTTTCCATGTCCTTTGTCATGTAGATTCAACCCCTGCCATTAATATTACCTTAAATGAGGGAAGATATAATTTATCTCCAGCTGGGCTTGACCTTTATACTGGCCACTGAGCAAGGCTGCTTATACTGTTGGTGCTTTCAGGAGTTTAAATGAGATGAGCTTTACTTTTCAATCCCCCTCTCTTGCCCCTTCATTGATTCCCACAGGGATTAGAATTCTGGGCTTAGGTTAGTATATGTGATTCACACTGAGTTCTATCCAAATGTCCACTCCTTCTGACTCTGAACTACTGCTCTTGAATTCCATTTCTGTGGCTTGACTCTTAACTGTCCTTGGAAAGCTTCTCTCAGAACTTCTTAGTTCTCATGTAAATAGCCCTGATGTTTGGCAAGCCAAACAACTATGGTGCATATAGCTTTGAAAATTCTCAAGCTGAGAACCCCTGCTACATAAAGATACAGAATTTTCCTTGTAATGAACGTCAGATAGTGAGAACATTGACAATTAGGTTCTTCAAGCAAGCCAGAGAAAAGGACCAATAGGAAGGAGCCGGGAAAAAGGAGGGTTTTTTTTTCTTCTCTTTTTGAGAACATATATACTGGTATCGTCTTTGATTTAAACATTTGCCTTAGTCCTTTAATAGTTTATAGTCCATACCAGAATAAGCATATTAACTGCTATTTTCAGACTGTTTTCACCCCTTTAAGTAGTATAAAAACTTGTTACTCTTCATAGTTAGGCTTACTTATGAAGGGAAAAAGGGTTGCCATCTCTTTCATATGCTCTTTGAGCCCATCAAATTTCCATTATTTGTCTTTTAAATTTGAAGGGTAGTAGAATATGCCACCCCTAAATGTCCTTCTTTGGCATAAGGATCATTTTGAGCTGATTATTTTGAGAAACAGAAGACCCAGAGTAGAAGTTCTGAAAACCAAGGAGAAGTTAACTTTTCATAAGGGATATTTACATTTACAAAGGAAATCTCAGATTGTAATTGTGTTTCTCACTCTCTACCAGGAAGATAAGACTCTAAATCACAGAATTCTATCAGTGGAGAAGGCACCAACTTGCATCTGTCAAAAATCTTACCCTGGTTCGTCTGCTTTTTCTGATAATCCTCCACAACTGGATCCCAACCACTACTTCACCCATCATCTTCTGTCTTTGGCTGGACATATTTAAGGTGATGGTTTGGGCCATTTTGGGGGAATTATTCAGTTTTCCTTGGTCTTTCCCATGTATACAGGAGGTACACATGTCATTAAACTTCAATTTTTTTCTCCTGTTAAGCTGTCTTTTATTAAAGTGTGTATCAGCCAAGAACATAAAAGAGCAGAGAGAAAATTATTTTTCCTCTCATCCTTACACTTTTATGCTTATTAAGGGGTAAAAAGAAATAAAAATTCATTTATTTCCCTCAAGTTAAAAACAAAAGTAGAATATGATACAACTAAAGGAAATATTTTGTTCTATTTACAAAATTTTATTCAATATAAAACTAAATGTACTTTTCCATTCTTCTTTCAATTACTTTTATTAAATATGTTGACCTATCTTAATAGCTTTCATTTTATTTTAAAACAGTATTTATGTTTTTTTACCTTTACCTATAGACAGAACATTTTCAGTATTCCAATTGAATAGAAACTGTAGGGGCCAAGGACAGGTTGCCCCAAGATGAGGCCCTTTGGCCTGAAGGTCATTCTGAGCTAAAGGCAGTTGAGACCCTACAACACAAGACAAACTTTTGCCCCTCCCTTAACTACATAGAAGAAACTAAATTGGGGTCTTTCCCAGAATCAACTTTATTAGCAGAGATAAAATTTATCTGAGTGACCCATGTGTACGGCCAGGCAAACATCTAATTACCAAACCTCTGCTCTTCTTATTGCCCTGTGAACTGCATTCCTTTCCTCTGAAGTCCCAGACCCTGACCCTCTTCTCTTCAGTTCAGGATGACATATATACCTCATTTTGCCTGATTGTCTTTGCAATTTCTATGTCTGTGTGGATTCCTTGTACATACGTATCATATTAAATTTGATTTCTCCTGTTAATCTGCCTCATGTCAATTTGATTCTTAGTCCAGCTGGAAGGACCTTTGAGGGGAGAGGAATTCTTGCTCCCCAACAAAAGCACTATATAAACTACTTTAATAAAAGTGCTTTAGAATTTCAGCAGACTACTTAAAATTCATTGCTTAATTAATGGTTAGATTTTATTTAAAGATGAATATCATTTTAAAGAAAGTTGGAGGACTTATTCATGCCCTTCTCTTCAAAATGGAAGTATTTATATTTGCATTCTTTTCTTCCCATTTAATAAAACCATAATTTTAAATACCATACTGGATCATGTCAGTCACTAGGTATCAAAATAATACTTGCTGTAATAGCTGAGTAATATGTGACATATACAGAGGGGTTGACTGAAAAAGTAAGAGCTAAACAGGAGACTATTTGACTACGTTCCAGACCCCTACCCCTACCCCTCTCCTTGGCACACAGAAGCATCACATTGCCTCGCTGTCTTTGGAATTTCCATGTCCATGGGAATTCCCCATATGCCCACTATTAAATTTTATTTTCTCCTGTTAATCTGTCTCATGTCAATTTGGTTCTTAGTCCAGCTAGAGGGATCTTAAAGGGCAGAAGAAATTCTTCCTCCTCGACACGATAATAGATAGCCATCTCACCTGTTAGATTTTCCTGATTTGAAAATCAAGATAAAAATGTGTTGATTAGCGTGGAAGACATGGAACTGTACCTCCTCAAGCCCCTTTGAGTTAGAACATACTGCTCAAACATGTCATATCTAGTCAAGTGACTGCTTCCACGTGTCAACTCCTACAGCGGCTATCTCAGCAACCTGCCCCTACAGTGCACCTCACCAGGCAAACCTGCATCCTCTGACTGAGTCCGGGTTACTGGCTCAGACATTCTAGACTAATGCCAAAAATTCTGAAGGGCAATTCAGATTTCCTTGTCATGTTGACCAAGGTCTCATGGGGCCTGTAGAGCTAATTTACTTTTTTTTTTTTTAAGATTTTATTCATTTATTTGAGAGAGAGAGAGTGAGTGTGGACATAGAGTGAGGGGGGAGAAGCAGATTCCTGCTGAGCTGGGAGCCCAACATGAGGCTTGACCCCAGGAACCTGGGATCATGACTTCAGCTGAAGGCAGATGCCCAACTAACTGAGCCACCCAGGTGCCCTGCTATTTCACTTCTTACTCTGCCCAAATCTGCTTCCTTTCCATTCCTTATACAGAAATTGATCCCTAATAAATCTCTTATACCTTGGAATATCTGCTTGTAACAAACTCAATTTGTGACAATTAGGGGTTGAATATTATAATTTTGGGGTCCCTACTGATAGTTAAAAAGTAAGCTTTTCTGGTAGTTCAAATTTATCTTGAATGATGGTGTCAGACTCTTTCCATTCATCTATCTTTGAGCCACATATGCATTTAAAAGTTTTAAATATCTTTCATGTGTTATGTACTGGTTTTTGACTTTAAGGAGCTTCCAACCAGATGGAAGAGATAAGATACTTACCTGCAAGTTGACTATGAAAGGGGAAAGGGTAGTAGTAGAAAGATCTGTAAATAAATAAACAAGAATGATGGCAAATAAACCAATTGATACTGTAAGGAGATACAGAACTACAATGATAATGGTATACCTCAAGGTTTGTTATATTTTAAGGGATTTATCTTCTAATATTTAATTTCTACAGCAAATGTTAGCTCCATGATCTTAAAAACATATTTCCTGTAACTGTGAGGATCAGTCTCCAGCTGCATTTTGGAGCCAGCACATGGGTATTTATAGGTATTGGAATCTGACCTTTTCCAGTGCTTTGCTGGACATACTGCTTTCCCACTACTAGATAGGTCTACAGATATAAGTATCAATGAAAGGAAGTTGAATTCCTTTCTCCCTACTAAAATGCAAAAAGTAGTTCAGAACTCTAACGTTTGTAACGATACCTGTCTTTATTCTATTCTAAATGGTCTTTATCTCAGTCTTCCACAAACTAGTGGAATCCTACTGTGCTCTATTTTAGGTTATATTTAAACTAAAGAGAAGTGGCTCCATGTTTTTCAAGATCTGTGAGAGTTTTTAACCCCAAACCATTTACTAGACCTCTTATGTTAAGAGTACCTTTGGCGGTGCCTGGGTGGCTCAGTCATTAAATGTCTTCCTTCGGCTTGGGTCATGATCCCAGAATCCTGGGATGGCGCCCTGCATCGGGCTCCTTGCTGGTGGGAGGCCTGCTTCTCCCTCTCTGACTCCCCCTGCTTGTGTTCCCTCTCTCGCTTTGTCTCTCTCTGTCAAATAAATAAATAAACCCTTAAAAAAAATAAGACTAACTTTGTTTTCAGGTGGGAGGTTGGGTGAGCCTGGTGGTGGGTATTATGGTGGGTATTGCATGGAGCACTGGGTGTGGTGCATAAACAATGAATTCTGGAACACTGAAAAGAAAAAAAAAAGAATAAAGATAAAAAAAAAGTACTTTGTTTTCCTCTCTGTTGTTTGAGAAAATATATGACTCTAAATTCATCAACACTTCAAAATAAATTTTCACTGTATTAACTATTAGAGCAGGCACTGACATTTGTAAGATCATGTTTAAAAATATGTATTTGTCAAATTATTTTTCTGTCTGTTGTGCATAAGGACATACAGAGCCTCAACTGCTTATGTTTCTGCTGTCCCTCCTATTTCCTTCCTCAGCCTAGAGTTAGGGATTCATATTTATAAATTATGGAAACCTGTGAGTAATTTTACCATTGCAAGACTGTGATTGATATTGAGTAGAAATATTTTGGAGAGATTTCACTGACATCTTATTTAAAATATACAAAACAATCTAATACAAATAAAGGTTGTCTATTTTCCTATGGTTGGACTTACATACAATGGGAATATTCTGAAAGAGAGCATGTGACTTTCAAGTATTAAATATTCAAGTGAAGCCTGTCTTATGCTGTACTTGGTACATCATAGTTCCTGGTTAATTTACTTTTTTCCTTGCTTTCTGACTCATTGCTCTATTATCAACGGCTCCCAGCTGACCCCACCCTCGGCAACCATAATGTGTGTGAAAGTAAGGCCAGACCACGTTCTGGTTTTCCATACCTCTGTGGTCATTTCATCATGGCTTAGTTGTTCCCTTGCTTAGGCATCAATATTTAATCTTCAAGCTAATAATTTATAATCCAACATTTTTTTTTTTTAGCATTGCTCTAACTAACAAGAACACACATTTCATGGTGATTTGACCAGATGATTAAGGAAATACATTTTAAAAAGGGATTCCATCAGAGGTAATTCCATCTTTACACAGTATCAATGGCCTCCTTTAAATTACTTGCATGACCAGCTTTGACCTTAGTTTCTGTTCATAAAAATCTCTGAATTACAATAAATTGGTTCCAGTATTTCAGAACATATCTATCCCTTCTTTCTTTATGCTCATTAAAAACAACCTGAAATCTTCTAAGAAATAAAATGAATATAACCTATAAAAATTACCTAGTCTGTGTTTTAGCTAGTTCATAGCTATCTTCTAAAATAAGTACATTACATATTTCTAAAGAATGGTTTAATGAAAATGAACTTACTGTGTTTATATGAGTTCATGCCATCACTGTGGGAGTTTTAGTTTTTGGTTATCAGCAGGTTGCGGATGTTGATTCACATAATATATTTAATGACTATTGCCTCTGCTCAGAATTCTCTGGTATTAAGCATTAAAGATGTAAATAGCAGAACAGCTAATGGTTCCTATGGTTTACAAATAACATTTTGACTCAGCTTTATTAGACATTATAAGGCTAATTGCATTACCAGAGTAATTGGTCATTTATAAAAGTTTTACTCTTTGGTTGTTAGTGGTGCTATTTACTATTTTGTAATTTATTATTTTGTAATCTGCATACTTTTCTGGGTATTTATGTTTTGTACTTGTATATTTTTGTAATCAGAGTTATTTATAGATATATTCATTAAACCAAAACATTTATAAATTTAAGTGTACATACATACACACACATATATGTATGGGATTTTGACCGAACTTAAGTAGGTTTAGGGAATGGTTCTTTTCAATTTTGTCACAATTCATTCCTAGAAACAATTTTTAAACTGTGCTTAACAATAGATTACAGATTTTTTTTTATAGGTATACTCTCTTGAAAAGAAAATATATATTGATAGATATTATAGGTAATTATTAATTTTTTAAAAATTTATTTATTTATCTATTTATAGCACAAGGTGGGGAGGTTGGAGGGAGAGGGAGAGAGAATCTCAAGCAGACTCCATGCTGAACACAGAGCCCAGCAGGGGGCTCAATCCCATAATCCTGAGATCATGACCTGAACTGAAATCAAGAGTCAGATGTTTAACCAACTGAGCCACCCAGGCATCCCTCAAGGGTACTTTGAAATTGTGACAGTAGGGGTACCTGGGTGGCTCAGTGGGTTAAGCCTCTGCCTTCAGCTCAGGTCATGGTCTCAGGGTCCTGAGATGGAGCCCTGATTCGGGCTCTCTGCTCAGCAGGGATCCTACTCCCCCCTCTTTCTGCCTGCCTCTCTGCCTAATTGTGATATCTCTCTCTGTCAAATAAATAAATAAAAATTCTTTAAAACAAAATTGTGACAGTAGTCCCTAATAGAAACTTTGTAATTCCTGAAATGTTTTATAGAAATTGAATTTTCTGTTTCTCTTACCAGATTATTGGTTATCCAACAAGTGAAATGATTTATGTGAAAATAATTTATACAAATTTATGGTTTTGATAAGTGGACATATGTTTCTATACATGTTGAATATTTATGGAATTTCACATAGTAAGAAGACAGTCCTAAGATCTTATCTTGCTATGTAATAAAATCATTGGAAGATACTCACTTGCAGGGACTTAGGCATACTTAGATCAAACTTAAAAACCATTTTAGTACACAAAATTAATTCAATAACATTTAGTCTAGAAATATTCACGTTCATAAATACAGTGACATTTTGGACTTGAGATAACACATGGTCTGTGTTATTGCAATGCCCAGAAGAGTAGTTGTAACTCTAGTCCTGTTCCCCTTTCTTAAGGATATTGAAACACAATGAGTAACAGTTTTTTGATGATAGGAAACCTCGTATCTTTGATTAGTTAGAAATCAATCAATCAATCAATCAATAACTTGAAGCTCTAGAAGTTTATCGATGATCAAAACACAAACTTTTGATGTCCTCACACGTGATAGAGACATTCACATGTGTACCAACATAATGGATGAGCTTGTAGGGGTCAAGGGCAGGCTGTCCCAAGATGGGCCACTTTGGCCTGAAGATCATTCTGAGCTAAAGACAATCAAGACCCTACCAACACAAGACAAACTTTTGCCCCTCCCTTAACTACACAGAAGAATCTAAATTGGAGGTCTTTCCCAGAATAAGCTTTATTAGCAAAGATATATTTTATCTGAGTGACCCATCTTATGGCAGGGCAAACATCTAATTACCATACATCTGCTCTTCTTATTGCCTTGTGAATTGCATTCCTTTTCTCTGACGTCCCAGACCCCTACCTTCTTCTTAGTTGAGGATGACATATATACATCATTTCACCTGACTGTCTTAGGAATTTCCATGTTTGTGGGGAATCCCTGTACATATGAATGGTATTAAATTTAATTTTCTCCTCTTAATATGCCTCATGTCAATTTGATTCTTAGTCCAGATGGTCCTCTTTGAAGGGGACAGGAATTCTTGCTCCTGACAAGCTCTATTGTCATAAATATATAAAGTACAGCACCAGTATTAAAATTTGCTTGTCCCATAGATTGGCCTAATCAACAAAAATTTACTAGCTATAGTAAACATTAGGTATTTAAATAAACGAAATAATTAAATCCTTTGTGTCAATAAGGTTAGATACAAATAATCTTGTTACCAGTTATTAAATGAAGAAATATGGATAGGTATAAATAGTGCAAGCTGCTTTAGAAAGCTTGCTGAATGAAGTTTGTTTTCTGTAATAGCTTTCTCTGAAGCAAGTACAAGTCACTCAAACTCATTCCACTGATTTTAAGTCTTTACTTAAAACTAGATGGAGAGTAAAAAGCACTTGTTTCAGATGGTTATGCTGGTAGTACTCTTTTACAATGAGCAGTAATTTCAAAGGGCTGACCCACCATATTTTCTTCTTTTCCTCCTGTTTTTCACTTTATTCATCTCTACAAATAGAGCTGTAGATCATTAATCTAAAGCAGTGTTAGCAGTAAACTCTTTCTTTAACCCTTCATAGCCACAGCCAATTCTGCCAACATGTAACTTTTGGTCTACCTGAGTTGAAAAAGCTTTAGGTAGGTAATTGTATTAAGACCGGAGAGACTTGCTCCTAGAAACCACACCATGACACCCTGCCACTTCCCCTTAGTTTCTATGAATTATAGCCATTTTCAGCAGAACTGCTTTTATTTATTTATTTATTTATTTATTTATTTATTTATTTATTTAACAGAGGTGGGGTGGGGGGAAGCAGGCTCCCTGCTGAGCAGAGAACACAATGTGGGGCTTGATCCCAGGACCCTGAGACCATGATCTGAGCCAAAGGCAGAGGCTTAACCCACTGAGCCACCCAGGTGCCCCAATTGAACCACTTTTTGAAAACAAGGTCTGTTTTCCAATATTATACGTAGGCATATAAACTTAGTTACAATCAGAAAGATATACACAACAAAATAATTTTATGGTACTAGACAGATTGTTAATATGACATCACAGTATTTCATATGGCACTGGAAATGCCATTTAGCAAAGAAATTTAATGTAAGTATTCAAAATTCCATCCCTAAAATAATTTGTGAAGACAAGGATAAAAGTTTTTTATTTTCACTAATGATGGAGAAAGGACTAGACTTTTTAGAAAAGAAAAGATTTATTTATTTATTCGTTTGTTTGTTTGTTTAGAGAACAGGGGGAGGGAGAGTGGCAGAGGGAGAGGTAGACAGAGAATCTGAAGCAGCTCCACGCTGAGCACAGAACCTGATGCAGTGCTCGATCTTACAACACTGAGATCATGACCTGAGCTAAAACCAAGAGTCAGATGCTTAACCAACTGAGCCACCCAGGTGGCTCTACGGGGGCTCTCTGGGGGCTCTATGTCCCAAAAGGCATAGACATTTGAAAATTGTTCACATTCCTCTGGTAATAAATGAAGTGATGAATAAGGAGACTTTTCATGTTTTCTGTAATATTTTAGATATAGCATATAGGAGGAAAAATAATTTTCCTTCTACCTTTCATTGTTCTTGGCTGAGATCCCCTGGAATAAAAGACAGATTAACACAAATAGAAGTTTAATAACATATATACCACTAGTACACTATAGGAATACATAGGTAAAACAGGCAACTCCCAAAATGGCCTGAGCCACCACCATAAATACCACCTCCAGTTAAAAACAAAAGACAGATGGTTGGGAAAGCAGTTATGGGAAGTTTTTAGGCAAAGCACAGTAAAAAAAAAAAAAAAAAAGTAAGATTTAAAATGCAGATTTAAGGCTATGCCTTTTCAAATAATGAGTTGCTGGAGATACAGAGTCATCCTTTTCTTCCTGGTACAAAGGGAGACACTTTCATAAATGGAGACTTCCTTTATAAGTGTCAAGGTCTCTTACAAAACAGTCAATTTTATTCTGTGTTTAGAGATTCTACTGTGTCTACTATTTCACAAAAATAATCAGCTCAGGGGAACCCGGGTGGCTGAGTAGTTAAGAGTCTGCCTTCAGCTCAGGTCATGATGCCAGGGTCCTGGGATAGAGCCCACATCAGGTTCCCTGCTCAGCGGGGAGTCTGCTTCTCCCTCTTCTACTCCCCCTGCTTGTGTTCCCTCTCTCGCTATCTCTTTCTCTGTCAAATAGATAAATAAAATCTTTAAAAAAGAGACCACCCTAGGTATGATCCATAACCCTTGCAAGCATAAAATGGAAAGACCACCCTGGAACATCCTCCTCCAGGCATCTCTGGAGTGTCTCTGTGTCTGCCTATGCTCCCATCTTGAGAGTGGACCTTTGCTTTTACTGCTATTAAACTCTTGCTTACTTGAGAGTTTGTCTCTGAATTATTTCTTGGATGAAGGCAAGAACCAAGCTGGGGAAGGGGACCAGGGGCTGGGCGGGGACTGGTTTGCAGTGGGGATGGGACATGCCACTGACAGGATCATGATCCCTTCAGTTTTGTTCTTCTTTCTCAAGATTACTTTGGCCATTTGTAGTCTTTTGTGATTCCATATAAATTTTAAGATTATTTGTTCCAATTCCATGAAAAATGCCATTGACATTTTGAAAGTGACTGCATTGAATGTGTAGATTGCTTTGAGTAATATGGACATTTTAACAATATTAATTCTTCCAATCCATGAGCACAGTATATCTTTCCATTTATTGGGTCATTTTCAATTTCTTTCATCAATGTCTTATAGATTTCAGAGGTCTTTCACTTCCTTAATTAAATTTATTCCTACACATTTTATTCTTCTTGAAGCAATTGTAAATGGAATTGTTTTCTTAAGTTCTCTTTCTGATCGTTTATTGGTGCATAGTAATGCACTGTATTTCTGTATATTAATTTTGTATTCTGCAACTTTACTGAATTCATTTATTAGTTCTAGTAGTTTTTTGATGGAGTCTTCAGGGTTTTTTTTTTTAAAGATTGTTGTCCTGTTTTTACCAATACACAATTTTTGGCTAAGATTTACCTAGACATTAGTACAATAAGTTAAAAATGGTAAGTTCTATAGATAAAGATAAAACAAATCAGAATTTCAAAATACCAGTGTAAAATGACTTACTGATTTATACAGCTTTTGAATTTCATTCAGAAACCATTCGTTACTGATGTGATTTGAAATATATTTTAATTTTTATGCTTTAATTTCTTCTTACATTATTTATGTTAAAAAAATAATCTAAGGCAGCATCCATTAATTATAGCTTTCCAGGTTTCATAGGAGATTGAGAACATCCATGCTGTGAAAACCTAGGCATTATAAAAGTAAATTTTTGCAATCATGATATTAGAACTGTCATCCCAGCTGTGCATCAATGGCATTTATTATATATTGATTTACCCCAGAAACCAACAGATTCTTTCATTAGAGACTGTTAGCTAGGTGATTTGGTGGGATGAACTAACTTGAATCCTACAAAACACAAACCAGCAAAAGATTAATATATTAGGAAGTGAAGCTATACAAAAAGGATGCATCATAGTAAAAGCATTAACATAAGAATAATTGATTTGCATAGAAATAGATCAATTATCACTACAATTCTTAGCCTATATGGTCCTAAAAGACCACTATTCTTAGGCAATTCTTTGGAGGAATGTAGAAGAAGTTGGAGAGGTCTGCATAAATAGACTCAAGTTTGTCAAAAAGGGCAATAATAATTTCTAACTGTTTTACAAGTTAACAATTCACTTCCTCATAATGCTGCAAAAGACATTCAGATTATATTTCATCTTGTGATGCAGCTGTTCTGCACTGTGCTTTTCAGTTTTGGAAACCAATAATGCATTTCTTGACCCTAAGAACCAGCCACCCTAAGAACCAATACAGTATCTGGCATGAATCACTCAAGCCCATTTCCACAAATTTCATTAACATCTGTGTCAAATCCTTAACCCTCTTGTCACCAGGCATGTCCATCTTGACTTATGCCCAGTGAAACCATTCTAAATCATTAATGCCTGAGAATGATATTTAAATTCCAGAACGATATTGAAATCCATATCAGAATGTGTTCTTATTTCACTGTCACCCTAAGCTGAGTATTTAAAGATCCTACTGCTAATGTTCCATTCTCTTTGGATTAACATAGAGAACCATTAATATTACCACTGTTTTCTGAATGAGGTATCTTATTTTCCAGGGAATCTTTTTATTAAAATTCAGAGTATTACTATTATCAACTACAGGTTACTTTTCTGTTGATCTATATCTATCTATCTATGTCTATTTTAGTAGAGTTGACACATGGTGTTATATTAGTTTCAGGTTTACAACATAGTGATTCAATAACTTTATAGTCATGCTATGCTCACCACAAGTGTAACTACCATCTGTCACCCTGCAGCACTATTACAATACCATTGACTATATTCCCTATGCTGCACCTTTTATTCCCATGACTTATTCATTCCATAACTAGAAGCCTGTGTTCCCACTACCCTTCAGCCATTTTGCCCATCCCCCTACTGCCCTCCCCTCTGGCAACCAACAGTATGTTCTCTGTATTTACACGTCTGGTTCTACCCTTTGTTTATTTATTGTTTTGTTTTTTAGATTCCACATATAAGTGAAATCATATGGTATTTGTCTTACTATTGTTTTAATATATTTTAATGCTAATGACACCAATGTATGAAGTACCCATATAGCCATGCCATATAATTTATATATTTCTTATATCATGTGCTTCATAGAAGAATGTGACCAATTTTGTCTATGTCCATTAATCTTTACTCTGAGAAGAATCTGAAATCAAATGTGACCACTGTCAAAAAATGATTTTGTAAAAAACAAAAAATCCCCCAGCATATCATATATTTATTCCCATTTGATCCTCTGGAATAAAATTTTACCTCATCTTTATTATCATAAATCCCTTACCTATTTGTAAATAATTGCATGGATAATGTTTCTTTTGTTTGTTCATTTTATATTTTTCATGAGTGGGTGTAGAGAGCAAAATGGAGACTCTCATGTCAAGCAGGAGCCTGTGTCAAGCAATGACGCAAGCAGTTAAGGTACTGCAGCTAGGAAATATCTCAGGGGCCAATGCCAGCTGACGCTCCAGAACCGATAACCAGCAGAACCAGAGCAGGGCTGCAGAGACCCAAAACCGATTCAATCCCTTTAAAAAAAGGGAAGGATTTTGGCAGCAAACGGTCAGACTCTCCAGACATGACTGTTCTATGTCTGACCACTTGAAAAAGGCAACTGCGGCCGAGGGCTCTGCCTGATGGATCTCAGAACAGAACTGAGAGCCTTCGCAGCTTGAATGTCAGAAGCAGAAGTGCTGAGAGCTGACCCAGACCATACTGAGGCCTTATCTCAACTGCGCCCCCACAGACTGACTTTGGGTTTGGTTCATTAACTTCCTACACCCTTCTGTTATCTCATTTGTTGTGTGGCTTGTCTTATGTTCTGTTCTGTGTGCCATGTAAGAAGCCAAGTTGGATTGGGGCACCTGGGTGGCTCAGTGGGTTAAAGCCTCTGCCTTTGGCTCAGGTCATGATCTCAGGGTCCTGGGATCGAGCCCCGCATCAGGCTTTCTGCTTTGAGGGGAGCCTGCTTCCCTTCCTCTCTCTCTCTGCCTGCCTCTCTGCCTGCTTGTGATCTCTCTCTGTCAAATAAATAAATACAATCTTTAAAAAAAAAAAAAAAAAGAAGCCAAGTTGGATCACATGGTGAACTGTCATTGAGTTTGGAATCCTGAACCTGCTTTATCATTGTGATTTAACTTTGCTTTATGATTGAATAAAGCTGACACTGTGGTAAGACACAACATTGTGGCACCTTCATAGGGTGCTCATGACAGTGGGAAGGTCCATAAGCTGATCTTATGGATCAGCTCCTTCTTTTAGGAGAGGATTCAGTGATATGTGTGACTAATTAAGGAAATGTTTGGGGAAAATTAGTAAAGGGGTAGTGAAAGCAGAATGGCGAATCAGTCATCTTAAATAAGTGTGGGATTTTAGTCAATGTTATTCACCCCAGTCTGATTTCATGGTGTTCTCTGGAGCCGAAATGACACCAGTGTTTTTCATTCATTTTTTTCTGTTCGAGGCAAGGGAGCTGAGCCTTCAAACTCCTGCGCAACATTGCCATTGATTCTGGGCCTGTCCCAGGGGACATCAGTTCCTAGCACTTCTGGTTTTGAGCAGCCCCAGTGGCCCAACAGGTCTCTAAAGAAAGTTAGAGCTACCCTACATGCTCCCCCAGAAGATGGGAGCCCAGCATGAATAAACTGGATGCCAGGAGATGAGGGTCTAAGAGCAGAGCATCAAATTTTTTGTTAAAATTGTCTTTGTTTCTTTTTCTTTCTTCCCCTCCTCCTAAAAGCATTGTTAAAACCAAAATAACACTTTTGATTCTATGATAGCAATGCTGATGGTGTCTGTGAATAAAATGTTGTATATAATCAAGGTAATATTTAAACACACTTGGTCGGTTAATAGAATTTTTGATCTACCACTCTGTTTGACATACAAACAAATTTATTAAGCAATAATTCCTGCTGTCTTGGTATTTTAAGTTTCATTTGTAAATAGGAGAGAACATTAAATAATTGTACATATGTGTTATTTTTCTTTTGCTGCTTTAGCAATGAGCCCAAATGCAATGGCTTAAAACAATACCACTTATTGTCTCACAGTTTTGTATATCAGAAGTCCAGGGTGGCAGGCAGTGTTCTCAGCTCTGCTCCCACAGGCTGAGATCAAGGTACCAGTCTGCACAGTGCTCATCGGAGGCTTGGGTCTTTTTCTAAACACAATGGTTGTTGCCAGAATTTGTTTCCTTGTGAGTATAGCACTGTGGCCCCATTGTCTTGCTAGTTGTCAGGCAGGGGCGGTTGTCAGCTCTTAAAGGCCTCATACTCATAAGCCATGCCATCCCATGATATGGTACTTTATTCCTTCTTCCTTTAGGCCAGCAGGAGCAGATTCCTCTGACCTCTGCACATCCAGGGAAGCTCAACTGATTAGCTTCTCACCTGAGTGAGTCAGGTCCACCCAGATAATCTTATTTTAAATTGACCTGATTTGGGACTTTACAGTTATAAAATATCTTACCAGTGTTTGAATGAAGAACCAGGGGGCTGGAATCTTGGGGGACCATCTTTAGAATTCTGCCGATGACAGCAGACAAATGCAAATTAACATTCAATGAGGAAATCTGATGCATGTGTTTAGGCTGTAGTGAATAGAATGCTTGGTTTGGATAGCCGGCTAAAAAAGAAAACCAAATACGTGGATTTTGCAGAGTCTGAAGAATTTGAAAGGGTGAAAATAAATGGATAGTGAATTCAACTAGGAAGAAATATATGCAGGAACAGGGAGGAAATAACAACTCAATTATATGGGATATACGCATTTTTAATGTTCTTGATAACTACTTATGTTTGAACTAAAATATTTTTCTTAGTTCTGTGATAGGTGAATTCGTGTAATGGTAGGAAGTTAGTGAGATTAATTTAGTTTTAAAATTAATTGATAAAATACATTTAAATAACTTTCCTTCTGTATTATGCATACTGATCTCTCTCTTCCCCTTGCTCTCACAGACATACACCAATTGTGTGTGCATGTATACATATAGATGTGGACACATGCATACATCTGCACACACTTATGCATATACTAACTGAAACGCACAAAAAAATCCTTAGCCCATTAATTACACAGCTACAGCATTCATCTAGTTGCAAAATCACTCAGTGAACCATTTTAATAAATACATCATTTCTTTGTTCAGTTATAAAATCCATCAACCAGTGTTCGATATACTCTAAAACTGGCAAAATAGATTATGCTTATATGAGGAGAAAGAGGAAATTAAGTCCTTTAAAGTATGTTTTAAATGTGAACAGAATTTAAAATTTTTCATCATGACAGCATCCATGTCTCCTAAAATATTTGAAAGTTTAATGATGCTTTATTTAATAAGAAAAAACTTTTATTAGCTGTCATCCAAAGAAATATGAAGAATGGAATAGAACCTGTCTCCAAACAAAGGACAAGCAAATGGCAGGGAAAGTAATCTTCAATTAATAAGAGGAGGGCAATGAGATCACTAAAATCTCAGTGAACTGCATCCTTCAAATAATTATGATGGTGAAAAATTTGGCTAATTTCCAAGTCTATGTCTTAATGTCAATTAGTTAATACAATAATTTTTGTAAAAGTCAGTGGACTGGTAGTAATTGGAGAGGATATGAGAACAATATTGAATTAGGGATACAAGAGGAAGGGTTAGGTTTCAGTGATAGGGAAAAACTGTGCTCTAAGATGGCTGACCAAATGAGCAAGGGAATTCCAGTCACTGACTCAAAGCCCTTCCGGGTTCTTCTTTCCTACCCCATTTCCCGCGTGAGCCAAAAGTACCAAGTATGTGGAAGTAGAAGGGTATAAATTCCCCTCTCTGCTTGTACTCGGGGCTTAGACCTTTGGAGAGCAACCTTCTCTGAGCCCACCAGTGTTAAATAAACCTCCGATCCTCCAAAGTCTCTGAGTGCCACCTGGTTCTTTTGTCAGGATCCAGTCTAGGTTCCCTAACATTAGAATTCAGTTGATAAAAGAAGAAGAAGCTAGAAAATAATTGACTATTTTGATCTCTTGTGGTTAAGTCCCTGTTTCTGTGAGCCATTAGTTTAATTATATTTTTCTAACCAAGGTATATTATACTATAAAATACAAACCTAAATTTTAATGCATTGTAGCTTCCTTCAAAAAAGAAAAATTTTCATGGAAAAGTAAACCCAGAGTGATATAATTCAGTTGACCCAAAAAAGAAAAAAAAAATAGATGTCATACATGAAAAAGAGAATAGGGAATTTGTGATAAAAATGCTTGGATCCAGATGCCATGATAGCAAAGGTCAGGAATAACAAGTTTTCAATTTCTGGGTTAATTCTGTAATAAGCTATGTTCATTAGCACTCAATACTCGGCAGACACTTAATCTAGATTGAGTTTAAATGAGTGGTTTTCATTAGAGAGGATCCCCATCTCCATCCTGATGATCATAAAAAAAGAAGGATGTTTTGACAAAACACTTAGAGTGGACTGGTCATGTTTATTATCTGAAGGATGGCTTAGGATATTCAAATAATTAAGGACTCTGGAAATTAGAAGTATGCAAAGAAAAAGAATAGATTAACCAAAAATGCAAAGACTTTTAGCTATTTTATAATTATAAATACTAAATGTAATACATTCCCTGGGTAATTTATAAGCACATATAGATATGTTCTATATGGATAGCATTTATCATATGCCCTTATGTGGTTTACATGCAAATCAATTACTTTTGATTTAGTTAAAATAAGTCACTGGTCTTGTTCATGGCATTGTTATGGACACTCATAAATATAATCTTTAAAAAATTGGCATTACTTTTCTGGTTTTAAAAGTAGTATATACCCATCGTGAACAATTTGGAAGTTACAGAAAACTATACAGGACAATTTCATTATAATGCTACTTTACTAAGATATCTATTGTTAATATTTTAGTATTTATCTTCTGTGTATGCTTATCTATCTATACAGTGCCCATGGGTACACACAGATACTGAATTTCAAAATATACTTATGTATCTAAACCAGCTCATTGAAATTTTTATGCAAAGTTCCTTCCATTCACTCCCACTCCCCCCAGGATCCTCTACAAGAATGCATGCCACCTTCTAAGAAGGTGAATATTTTGTCATCTATACCCCAGATATCTTATGTCAAGAGATGAGGTTAGCTTTTTCTTCAAACTCCATTGACACTTCTAGACTATTCCACCTCCATTTTTATCTAAATTGTCCTGCTACATTTGCTCTTAAGCCATCTGGCTCCATTGCCCTCTACAAATCTCATTTCTGCATTCAACCAACTCCATCTCATTTTTCCATTCATTGAATGACTAGTTCCATATTCACTTTTGTTATGTTCATGCTGAACCCTATCATACCCTGGATGACTGCAATTTTCAGGATTCTAAACACATTTCCTTAAATTCTTAACTGTGAATGTCTCTATGTTCTACTTGACAACCAATTCCATGGCTGTATCATAGACTCTGTCTCTGCCCAGACTGTTCCACTTCTGACATTACACATTCCTATGTCTATTCTGTGACCCCAAACACTTGTCCTCTCACTCTCACACTGGGGAATCCCATTTTACCTGCCCTGTGACCTATTAGTTTCTTGCTTCTAATGCCATTTCCTGCCAACTTAGACTTAATTATCTATCACTTTACTGTTTCTCTTGACAGTACCTGAGACCACTTGCTTCACAATCTTTTTTCACCAATTGTCTGAAAAAGCCCCACCCATGGATTTTTGCAAATCTAGATCTTCATCCAGCTGCTGAGAATGAGAAAATTCCATATGTATAGATTGTCAAGGCCTTAATGTCCAGTGTTGATGGAAGGTCTCTATATTCTAAGGCAGGTTTCTTTGATTGTCTTACACTTGCTCCTTCAAATCTTTACCACTCTTTACCACTTTTTAAAAAGACTATTTATTTGAGAGAGAGAGAGAAAATGAGAGAGAGAGCACAAGAGCGGGGAGGGTCAGAGGGAGAAGCAGACTCCCTGCTGAGTGGGGAGCCTAATGACTCCAGGATCATGACCTGAGTGGAAGGTAGTCACTTAACCAACTGAACCACCTAGGCACCCCTCTTTACCACTCTTATTAAATCTATTCCATCCTCTGCCTCAAGCTTGGGGTTAGGGGTGGTGGGGATGTCCTTTTTTCTAAATTTTAGAACAAACAGAGACCACTGGGCAGGAAGACTCTCAACTTCCAAGTACCAAACATGAGTTGGAACCCATGATCTGTCCTTTGGCCCCTGTCACTTAGTAGGAGCCTATTAACCTAGGTCATTCCTTCTCCTAATGGAATGAATACCTTTATCCAGGGGCCTCATTTCAAATGTCCTTTCTTACTCTTGACCTTCAACTTCTGCCTCCCTCCAGGCTTCTTTGGGAGAATGTCCAGATACGGCAGGAAAATGGGCTGATTCAGGCTATACACACCCAATCTACTCTTCCCAATTTATCAATCAGATAAATCACTCCACTTCCCAGGAAGAGAAAGAAAACTAGCCAAAGAAATTAGGCAAATTACTTTAGCTCCCTCTGATTGGAAGGAAATGTCAGAAGTGAGAAAGAACCATTTCTTCATTATACTTGTAACTTGACTTCAGAGCAGCATTTGATACTGTGACTATTCTCTCTTCAGACTCTCTCTGGGCTTCTACATACTACCCTGCTTTGGGTCTCATCTATGACTGTTCCTTTTGAGCATCCTTCGTGGGATCCACTTCTTCTACCTGTCCTCTAAAATTCTTTGAGTCAAAGTGAATTATCTTCTAGCTCCTTATCTCGTCTCCTGTTCATAGTTTCAACTGTAATCTATGGGCTATATCTCCACCCTAGATCCTATCCAGAGTTTCAGAAAAACTATATTCAGCTGTCTTCTATATATCTTTCACTGGACTCCCACAGGTACTTCAACAGCATGGCACAAACTGAACTCCCCTTTCTGAAATCATCTTCTTCCAAATGCCCTGTTTGTACCTACCATCTATCCCGAGATACAACAAGAAACCTGAGTGCCATCCTGAACAGAGTTCTCTCTCCTACACTCCACTTCCAGTCTCCCAATTCTCATCCCTTTTGTCTCCTAAATATCTGTCAAATCCAGTCACTTCCCTTCCTCTATACTGCAACTATATCAAAGCCACATTATACTTCTTTCAATTCTTCCAGCATCTATATTTTTGCTGATGATCTTTCTTATAACTGGGGCATTTTCACCAACTACAACCCACACACATATAGGAGATTCATGCCTTTGCATGTAGGGGTTTTATATCTTGCTGGTGTACCTTCACTGTTCTGCAATTCTCCTGTCGTGGCCCTTAACCACACTGTGAGTCAGCCTTCCCATTATCCATATTAATTTTAAATGTTAAATTTATAAGGTCAGTGAGAATGGGAATCATATCTGTCCTTTACACCCTTGAATCCACAGTGCTTAGCACACAGTGCCTAGCATATAAAAGGTATTCAATCAATACTATAAAATGAATAGTCTGAATTATGAACCATCATGAAGGTATAGTGGAGCAATATAATTTTATAATGGAGTAGACTTTATGTGGAACAGTGTATTCTGAGTGATGAGTAATTGGTTTTAAAGTAATTTATTGTATAATCCTGTTGACAGGATGGGAACTTTAATTTTTAAGATAAGGGGTTAATTTATTACTTTTTGTATTTTAAACATTTCAATATAATTAATGTAAAATGATATATTAGTTTCAGATGTATAATATAGTGATTCAACAATTCTATACATTACTCAGTGCTCATCGTGAGAGTTGTACTCTTAATCCCCTTCATCTATTTCAAACTGGAAGCCAACAGTTTGTTCTCTATAGTTGAGAGTCTGTGAGTCTTTTTTTTTGTCTCTTTTTTTATCTTTTAAATTCCATATGTAAGTGAAATTATATGGTATTTGTCTTTCTGTGACTCATTTCTCTTATTATATTCTCTAGGTCTATTTATATCACTGCAAATGTCAAGATCTCATTCTTTTTTATAGCTGAGTCATATTCCATTGTATATATATACTACTTGTTCTTTATCTATTTGTTTATTGATAGACACATGGGTTGCTCCCATAATTTGGCTATTGTAAATAAAGTTCAGTGAACACAGGGGTGCATATATTTTTTCAAAATAGTGTTTTTAGGGGTGCCTGGGTGGCTCAGTGGGTTAAAGCCTCTGCCTTCAGCTCGGGTCATGATCTCAGGGTCCTGGGATGGAGTCCTGCATCAGGCTCTCTGCTCAGCGGGGAGCCTGCTTCTCTTCCTCTCTCTCTCTGCCTGCCTCTCTGCCTACTTGTGATCTCTGTCAAATAAATAAAATCTTTAAAAAAAATAGTGTTTTTATATTCCTTGGGTAAATTCCAAGTAGTGGAATTATTGAATTCTATGCAATTCTATTTTTAATTTTTTGAGGAGTCTCTACACTATTTTCCACAGTGGCTGTACCAGTTTGCATTCCCACAAACAGCACACAAGGGTTCCTTTTTCTCCACATCCTTGCCAACAACTGCTTCTTGTATTTTTGATCTTAGCCATTCTGACAGGTATGAGTTGGTATCTCATTATAGTTTTGATTTGCATTTTCCCGATAAGGAGTGATTTCAGTATCTTTTCATGTGTATAATTGCTGTCTGTAGGTCTTCTTTGGAGAAATTTTCTGTTCATATCTTCTTCCCATTTTAAATTAGATTATTTGTGTTTTTTGGGCATTGAGTTGTGTGAATTTTTTATATATTTTAGATACTAACCTATTATCAGATATATCATTTGCCAATATCTTCTGCCATTTGCTACATAGTCTTTTTGTTTTCTTGATGGTTTCCTTCGTTGTGAAGAAGCTTTTTATTTTGATATAGTTCCAATAGTTTATTTTTGTTTTTGTTTCTGTGTTTTAGGAGACAACTCTACAAAAATGTTGCTATAGCCAATGTCAGAGAAATTACTTTCTGTGCTCTTTTCTAGGATTTCTTTATTTTAGGACTCCCATTTATCTCCTTAATCCATCTGGAGTTCATTTTGTGTATAATATAAGAAGTATAAAAGTATAAAATGAATAGTCTGAATTATGAACCATCATGAAGGTATAGTGGAGCACTTTCATACTTCTGCTGTTCAGATTACCGTTTTTTCCATCACAAGATAAATTGACAGTGTAATTGTGGGTTTATTTCTGGGGTCTATTCTATTCCTTTGATCTATGTGTCTATTTTTTGTGCCAGTGCCATAGTCTTTTGATTACTACAACTTTGTAGTATATCTTGAAATCTTGGTTTTATTCTTCCTTTTCAGGATTGCTTTGGCTATTTGGGGTCTTTTCTGATTCTATACAAATGTGAGGATTATATTTTCTAGCTCTGTGAAAAGTGCTATTGCTATTTTGATAGGGATTGCAATGAATCTATAGATTGATTTGGGTAATATGGACATTTTAACAATACTGGTTCTCCCAATCCATAATTTCTCTTTCTGCCACTTCATTTTTAGTGTGTGGAAATGCAAGAGATTTCTGTACATTACCTTTGTATCTTGTGACCTTATTGAATTTATTAATTCTAGTAGTTTTTTGTTGGAGTCTTTTGGATTTTCTATACATAGTATCATGTCATCTGCAAATAGTGAAAGTTTTACTTCTTCTTTGCTAATTTGGATGCCCTTTATTTCTTTTTCTTGTCTGACTGCTGTGGCCATCTAGTCCTGGGCTTTTGTTTTTTGGGATTTTTTGATTACTGATTCAATTTTACTGTTGGTGTTGAGTGTGTCCCAATTTTCTGTTTCTTCAGGATAAGAATTTTATTTATAGAAACTATATCTATGTATTTCACAGTTTTTCAAACATTATCAAAGCTAAAAGTATTTTCTAAATAACCCTAATGTATTCTAATATACTAAGAAGAAAGATTTCAGATAGCATAACATAGCGGTAAGAGTAGTAGATGAAAAGTCACAGAATCTGGATGAAAATTTTATTTCATGTGTGAACCTCACCAGTTTGCCATATAATTTTATCTTTATCTCTTAGAGCCTCAAATTTCTTATCTGTAATTAAAAGAATATGTGTACATTGGTAGAGTGGACAACAAGGTATTAATAATGTTTGTTTTATTTATTTGAAAGCTTTTGTGAGGACACATAGACTATAAATACCTGGAAGGTGTTATTATTACTCTCACTCTTATTGCTGCTACCATTATTATTGGTTTTTTTTTTCGGTTTTCCTTTTTTTCATAAGACCATTTCACAAAAACAAATGAGGAATTGCAGTACAATAAATAGTATTATAATATGAGTAAAATCTGTGTTTTTCTTATATTATTGAAGTTTATGGGTTAAAAATAATGCATCCATTTGGGAAATATTTCTAATGATGTGCATCATTATATTACACATATTTATATATTATATAAATTTTATATATTATGTACACATATTTCTAAAGATATCTCAAATATTATATATATTTATATATTTTATTTATATATATTATATACACATATTTCTAAAGATATCTTAAGATATTTAAGATATCTTTAGAAATATGTGTAATAGTAATCACTAATATATACTTGGTATTTTCCTGGTATATGGTGCTGTGCTATGTGACTTATATTCATTATTTCATTTCATCCTCCCAACAACTCTGAATTACAGAACCTTATTGAGCCCACCTTACAGATTAAGAAACTGTATTCTAGAGAGTTTGAGAAGTTTATACTTATAGCTGCTATGATCTAGCTGGACAGAAAACTGTCTGTCTTATGAAGGGATGGCTTTTCATGTGTGTGTATACTTTGCGATGAAATATATATGTTGGTCTTGAAAATACTGTTTAATGAGAAATGCTCTGTTTCAAACCAAAGTGTTTCATTTGAATATAAAATTATTTTGAATCTGAAGCCATTTTTGCTTCTATCATGTCTGCAGCTTAAGTTTTATTTAGGCTACTTAGGAATGCTAAGAATTTTCAAGATTTTTTTTTCAAGATGTTTCAAATGCATTGAAAATAAAGTATTTCAAGGGGGATGTTTCCACATACTATTCAGATGATAAGAAAAATTAAACTGTTTTGTTTGTGGAAATTCATCTGTGTTCTGCGCATTTCTGTTATATCTTAGAAAAGAAATATACTCCTTTCAAGATACAGTTAATGGACTCAGAATTTCTTCTTAGAGAACAGACTAAGTAGAATGGGATCTATTTGTTTGAGTGTAAACAGTAATACCAGAATATTTTACAATATTCAAGAAACTT
Source organism: Lontra canadensis (assembly GCF_010015895.1). Classification (NCBI taxonomy): domain Eukaryota; kingdom Metazoa; phylum Chordata; class Mammalia; order Carnivora; family Mustelidae; genus Lontra; species Lontra canadensis. Next base: position 5,083,068 of record NW_022631080.1, on the reverse strand, counting down.
TATGTGACCAACATTTATGTGTACTTGGCGTGGATATAGTAAATGAAAATTTGAATTTGAAGGAAACTACATCATGAAAGTAAGAAAGTTTTGGATCCATGGAAGGAATGAAGAAAAAAATAAAAAAAGCATACAGTTTCTTTCAGAAGCTTGTAAATGCAGCTTGGTCCTGCCTTAGTTACTTTGGCCCCATAAAAGAATATGTATTCCAGATATAATAAGAAGTTGAATATTACATCTTTCCCAAATCTCTTGTTTTATGTCAAAATAAAATATAATGCATTCTTTATAATTAAAATACATTAAATATTTTATTTTAAACTGTAAATTATGAAGGGATTGTTAATAAGAGCAAAAATCTGCTAATAGAAATTGTTTAGTACGTGTACTTTTCATTTTTTCTAAACATTTGATGGTTTAGGCAAGCACTTGAAAACTCTGAGCTTGAGTTCCCTCATGAAATGAGAAAGTTGAACGATAGCTAAGAGTCCATTTATAAATGCAAAATTTAGAAGTTATGCATTTATATATAAATAAAATATCAACCTTAGATCTGGCACTTGTATCAAGTAGACACATAGTTGTATTAATGAACAGGGAGAGGTTGCTTTACTTTGACACAATCTCATCTTTGACAATACATTTACCTTACTCCATTTGTGTGATGTTTTATTACTCAGCATGCCAAAAATAATTAAATCTCATTGGCCATATCAAGTCATGTATATTTGTTGTTAATTTAACTAGGAGTTTAGGTCCGTTGATAGTTACAACATAGCAGGTATGGCATTTTGTCAGAAATTCTCTATCATCAGCTTCACCACTAGGGTAATTTCCTAACACAACAGAGGCAAGTCTTGGTCACTGTAAATAGAAAAGCTACATTCAGAATTTCTGCATCTATATTCAGGAGCAAGCTAGACTGAACTAATTTTATGTTACCTATTTTTCTTTTCATTTTTTAAAATAAAACAAACCTAACTCCATAGAATTTATTAGTTAATATCTGAGATTTCTATATAGTGAGAAATTTAATATAGCAGATAGCTTGAAAGTTTAAAGACTTCATTATAAAATTACTTTAACCTGGTAATTTTTTCAGCAATTAATTCTAACTTCAATTTTATTTTGACTAATTGAAAATTTCACCTATTTTAGGTAAATTTTAATAAATTACTTTTATTTTGGGCATTCAAAATTCATTATTCAACAGTTGTGACTTATTGTCTCATTCAAAAAATTATTCTTTGTGCAGTTATGTTTTATGTGTGTGTGTTTTTACCTAATACAGGTGATGAGAGGGAAGAATTAGAAATATTTTGTTATTATAATGTACTTCCACTAAATACGAAGCAGTATGGTGTCACCTGAAAGTGGACTTGGGTTAATTGTAAATGTGTATTGCAAAGTCTAGGGCAAACACCAAAAAAACAAAACAAAACAAAAAACCAAACAAACAAACCAGTAAGTGTAATTGATTTGCTAAAAAGGAGAGAAAAAACAATCATATAAAATGTTTAATTAAGGGGTATCTGGGTGGTTCAGTCAGTTGAACATCTGACTCTTGGTTTCAGATCAGGTTATGGTCTCAGGGTCCTGGGATCCAGCCCCATGTTGGACTCTGCTCAGCAAGGAGTTTGCTTAATGGTTCTCTCTCCCCCTCTCACTCCGTCCCTCCCCCCATTTGCTTATTCTCTCAGGAAACAAAAACAAAAACAAAAACACTTTTATTTATTTTTTTTAAAGATTTTATTTATTTGAGAGAGAGGGAAAGAGAGAGAGAGAGCATGAGCATGGGGAGAGACAGAGGGAGAGGGAGAAGCAGAGTTCCCACTGATATCATGACCTGAGCTGAAGGCAGATGCTTAATGGACTGAGCCACCAAGGTGCCCCTAAATAAATCTTAAAAAAAATTTTTTTAAACAAAATAAAATGCTTAATTAAAACCATAAGTGGTGACCTCATGCTTGTTAGAATGACTATTATCAAAAAGACAAATACAACAAGTGTTGGCAAGGATGTGGAGAAAAGAGAACACTTATGCACTGTTAGTAGGAATGTAAATTGGTGTAGCCACTATGGAAAACGGTATGAAGTTTCTTCAAAAAATTGAAAATAGAACTAGCATATGATCTAGTAATTTCACTTCTGGGTATCTATCTGAGGGAAGCAAAATCACTAATTGTAAAATACATCTGCATCCCCCATTTTCATTGCAGCATAATTTACAATAGCCAACCAACATGGAAATAATCTAAGTGTCCATTGACAGATGAATCAATAAAGAAATGTGATACATACATACACACACACACACACACACACACACGAATACTATTCAGCCACAAAAAAGGAATTTCTGACTTTCATGATATTGATGAATCTTGAAGATATTGTGCTAAGTAAAATAAGCCAGATATAGAAAGACAAATATTCCACAGAGAAATTATACAAGGCATTTAAAATAGTAAATTCACAGAAGCAGAGAGTAGAATGGGTGTTGCTAGGTCCTGGGGGGAAAGGGAAAATGGGGAGAAGCAAAGGGTACAAAGTTTGTAATGCAAAATGAAAAAAGTCCTAGAGAACATATTCCGTGTACAACAGTGCTTATAGTTAATAATATTGTAATGCACAGTTACAAACTTGCTAGAGGGTACGACTTATGTTAGGTGTTTTCATCACACAAATATAAAAAAGGGCAGGAAGAAACTTTTGGAGGTGATGGGTATGTTTATGGCATAGATTACAGTGATGATTTCATGGATGTATATTTCAAAATCATCAAACTGTATATGTTAAATATGTCAATTTTTTGTGTAGTAATCATACCTCAATAAAGTGGCTTTAAGAAAAAAACAGAATGTTGTTTCATACAAATCCTTTTAGGCTCTAATTGCCTCATTCTCAGAAATCATGCATACACTCCAGGAATGCTTTTGTCAGTTCTTCTTGGTTAATAGTTTAGATAACAGGATATAGCTTATCTCACCCAATTTGATTTTGTGTCATTTTGTTATTTTTGCTTCTTAAATTTGTTCATTCAATTGTAGCTATTGTCTTGCATTATATTCCAAAATTCAAGAAAAAAATATATTCATGGCTGAAAAATTGTTTTTTGAAACAAGAGAAATGTAAAAAGGATAACAGAAACACTCCAATTCAGAATGCAAATGTAAACCGAGCTATCACATGAATAGAAAAGATAAATCTGTATGTGATTAAAGAATATTTGTGTATATAATGATTTTACAGAAGAAGCTAGAAAAGAAAAATGTGGTAGAAAGTATAGTAATAGATATCTGGAAAGTAGGTTTAATTGGATTGGTAATTAATTTCTTCCAAGTATGGTCTGTTAAAAAGTTTTATCAAATGTTGTCACAATTCCATCATAAAGTGTGACATTTTCAAAGAACTGGGATTCCTCTGGTAAACCAGTGGGGTTTCCTCAGAGCAGTATTAAATTATGCTTTTTAAAATTAAATTGATGTTTTTTGTTGCTAAACATAAGGGAATGAGACCCAAAACTACAGAAATATATGGAGAGGTATATGAAAATACAGCAGAAATAAAATGTAACAAAATAATATTAATATGTGGATTTTATATTAGAGAAGAGCTTACAATAGCAGTTCCAAAATATGATTGTAGAGATGACAAAATTGGTGAAAGCATTTTCTTAAATGTCTCTGTAGGATGACCCATGATGTGGAAGAACAATTAATCATTTCACTGGATAAAACATCAGAAAGGGAATGTATCAGTAACTTTATATGTGTGTGGTACATATATGTGAGTGAATTACCTGTTAACGTTTTGTTCTGTTTATTACTAAAAGCCCATAATAGAAAAGGAGAGATTTTGGTCATTAAGTTAAAAATTAATTCACGATACAAACAAGAGACTTCAAGATAAGTATGACACAACTTTAGCCATTGGAATAGTAAGGAAGAGATGTTTGTGAGTAAAGGATGTTGCAACTGAAACACGAACAAGGAAATATGAGCAGTTTGTATTATCCTCTCCATTCAATGTTAATAAAATAATAAAATTGCAAATATTGTTCAACAATGGCTACTGAGTTATATATTTTTATTTTTCTCTGAAGGTAATAGCTGTAAGTTCTAAATCTTGAATGGACATAACTGTTATTTATCAGTATGTCATTCAGTCACAAGTGAGGTTATAAATGTTGCTAGGTAGCCTACATACTGTAAGGACCTATTTAGCCAGAGCACTTCCATCCAGTTAAACAATAATTTTGTTATTTAAAACTTAAATGGTCCCTGCCCCCCCTTCCCCCAGGGGACTTACTTAAAAACAAGTCCCAGAAACCAGTCCCAGGTAACAAAGCCCAAATACAAGGGTGGATCAGGCCAGGTGGAGACATCCAATCAGTGGAGGGGGGGCACATACCGTCTCCCTAGTTACTCTAGTTAGGAGTATGTGCCCCGCCCTTTGGGCACCTTTTGGGTGTCAATTCTGACCAAGGTGATAGGCTGGTTCAAATATCTACTAGGGTAAATTGTAACTCAATTGGTCACTCATGTGTGACCTAGCATGACTGTGCAGCTTTCTCTGTGTGTTACAATTTCATTGGCCACCTGTGTGTGGCCAGGGCTAACTACATGGCCTTTGCCCTTAAAAGCTAGTCTGTGAAGCAGAGAGAGGTCTCCCTCTCTGTAAGAGGTGTGGCCCCGAGCGTTAGGTTTGATTCTTGATTCTTGGCACGAAATAAAGCTTTGCTTGACCTTCGCTTTATATCAGTCTTGCTCCTTTAATCATGGACCCATTATTGGGGGACCTAACACATACTACTTGCTAAATCAATAAACATATACAAAACATTACCTGCCTAAAGAAACAGATGAATTTTTCTTTACACAGATAGCATCACATAAAACCACATACATCCAAACTATGTCTTTCCTCTAATGGGAGGAGGACATATTTTTAAAATTTATACAAAGGCTCAGTAAAGGTTAGTGAGGTTTTTGTAACAGAATCTGAAAAAACTTAGAATAACACTGAAAATTATTTTTCTTTGCCATTCTATCTCAAGTTAAGTCATTTTAACCTTTTGCATTAAGTGTATTAAGTTTGTCAGGAGAGCTTAGCATCTGAGAGTTTGGACAGTAGATTTTCATGAAAAACCTACATAGAATGTCTCACTTCATATTTCACTTGAATATCCAGAACTATCTTATAGAATCACCATTCTTGTTGACCCATAAAAATGAAATTACATTTTCTCATGATAAGTAGAAAGAGAGTATGTAAAAATCAACAATTGAAAATGTCGAATGCTTGGAGCACCTCAGTGGCTTAGTTAGTTAAGCATCTGACTCTTGATTTTGGTTCAGGTCATGATGTCTGTGTCATGAGACTGAGTCCTACATAGGGCTCTGCACTCAGGGTAGAGTCTACGTAAGACTCCCTCTCCCTCTGCCCCTCCCCACCTCCTCTTGCTCTCAAATAAATAAATCTTAAAAAAAAAAAGAAAGAGGGGCGCCTGGGTGGCTCGGTGGGTTAAAGCCTCTGCCTTCGGCTCGGGTCATGATCCCAGGGTCCTGGGATCGAGCCCCGCATTGGGCTCTGTGCTCTGCGGGGAGCCTGCTTCCTCCTCTCTCTCTCTCTGCCTGCCTATCTGCTTGCTTGTGATCTCTGCCTATCAAATAAATAAATAAAGTCTTTTAAAAAAAAAAAAGAAAGAAAGAAAGAAAAAAAATGTAGAGTGCTTTGTAAATTCAATGTATTCACCACCTAACCAGATAAATACATATGTTTTAAGACTCTAACAATATCATTCCTCCCACTGCTATGTTGCTATGAAGCCATTATTATTGTCATCACTGTTTATATAATAGTGCTTTTTTCTACTATTTAAAATTACATTGACTCTTGTTTTAATTACCAATATTGACAATTTTGTGGCTACTGAACCCACATTAAGTGACCTATGGTGCTAACATTTGGAATAGGAAACCACACTGAGTGCACAGGTGAAAAATGGGATGTGTACAACTAAAGGCATAGTTTCCATTGTCTCACTCATTCCACACCTAAGTCAGAAATGATCATAAGAGATGGGACTGAGTGGGTAGGGATTATTCAAATTCAAGAAAGCCTTCAAGTCTTAGATCCTTTCAGTTTTTGTTCTTATAAAGTCAAGCATAACTCTCACAGTAATGAGTAATTACCCATTACTCAGTAAATAATTTTGACAATGAGGAATGGGTACTTTGGTCCAGCACATAATCCTCAACTGGATTCTCAATTAACTTGTATTTGGCATACTACCATAAATTCCTTGAGTTAATGGTGTAAAGAGATTCCAAACAAATGTCAAGCCCTCAGGCATCCCTAAGTCTGAAAGAAAGGTCACAAACTGACTATTAATCATTGTCTTCTGGTCAGAGTAAGACTATTCAAGATAATACCACAGAATCAAGCTAGCTATTTGTTAGAAAAGAAACAATGGGCCCCAAATGGAGTCATTAGCCCCCATGACAGCAAGCTAATACTTATTTTTAATTTCAGTCTCTCTCAGAAATGTGACCTTCAGTCAGTTTGAAATTTCCTGATCAGCACTAGTGAGGCAATCTGCATAAGACCCTTGCTTCCCCCTAAAAGATGATCTGGCCTGTTTTTCAATCCTTTCTTTTCTTTTGGTAATAACTTCTTTGCCCCACCTTCCCTTTGCCTAAAAAGACCTTCCATTTTGCACAACTCCTCAGAATGCCTATTTATTTACTAGAAGGGATGCTGCCTGATTCATGAATCATTAAATAAAGCTAGTTAGATCTTCAAATTTACTTACCTCAATTTTTGTTCTTCAACATATCTAAATAGTCTAAATAAAGGTGGAGATTTATATTGATAAAAAGATTAAAATCGTCTTTTTCCTTTGCTTATTTACAAAACAGATTTTTTAAAAAAAGATTTTATTTATGTATTTGACACAGTGAGAGAGAGAGCACAAGCAGGGGGAGAATCAAGCAGAGAGAGATGGAGAAGCAGGCTCCTCACTGAGCAGGGAGCCTGATGTGGAGCTCAATCTCAGGACTCCAGTATCATGATTACAGTGGAAGGCAGATGCTTAACCAACTGAGCCGCCCAGGCACCCCTACAAAACAGATTTTTAAAGTAACTTTAAAAATTTGTCATTGCATTATGCCACCAAATATGGAGGAATAGGGAAATCCAAGGATACATCTGTCCACTCAATAGAGCTATAATCTGAACTAACTGAATATAAATAAACCTATAACAAGCAAAGAGATTAAATCAGCATTCAAATAACTTCCCACAAAAAAAAGCCCAGGACCAGATAATTGGCTTTACAAGTTAACTCTACCAAGATTTTATAGAGAAATTAACAGCAATCCTTTTCAAACTCTTCCAAAATGTAGTGGAATATTTACTTCAGTAGTATAAGAGGTTAGTAATACCCTGTTACAAAAGCCAAACAAAGACATCATTTAAAAAATCCAAACCCAAATCCCTTAAGAATATAGATGCAAACATTCTCCACATAATACTAGGACTGAATGTAGCATCATATTAAAAGGATTATATGCCATGATAAAAAGGGATTTACTCTACAATATAAGGGTGGGTCAACATATGAAAATCAATCAATTTAATATTCTTTATTAATATGATAGAGGAAAAAATATTATTTCAATTGATGCAGAAGACATATTTGATGAAATTCAACATGCTTTATTGATAAGAAAAAAGAAACAATAGAAGACATTAATAAGAAAACCAGAGGCCCAAAAAGGAGTTACTCCTATTAAGAGCCTTACTTCAGCAAATCAAGACTTAACATCTAACCTAACTGCAGTTTCAAACCCCTACCCCAAATGTAACTTTTAATCAGTCAACTTGGAATTTCCTGGTCAGCACTAGGAAATTTACCCATAGAGCTCTTCCATTCTCCTTAGGAGGGAGAACTTGCCTAAAATAATAGTTTCTTTACTAATAATTTCCTTTTTTCGATCCTCTCTCTACCTTTGAAAACCTTTCCCTTACTGCAGCTCAGTGGAGCTCCTTTTTATTTGCTAGATGGGATGCTGTCTAACTCACGAATCATTTAATAAAGCTAATTAGATCTTCAAATTTACTTGGTTGAATTTTGTTGTTTAACAAAGGGAATATTCTCAATTGGATAAAAGGTATCTATAAAAAGCCCAAGGCTAACAACATATTAAATGATAAAAGAACATTTTCCCTCTAATATCAGAATCAAGACAATGACACCCACTCTTGCCATTTCTATTCAGCATTATACTAGAAATTCTCAGCAGGGAAATGAGCCAAGAAAAAGAAATAAAAGGCATCCAAACTGGAAAGTTAAAAGTTAAACTATCTTTTTTTGCAGACTACATGATCTTATATAAAGAAAATCTGGGTTGCCTGGGTGACTAAGTCCGTTAAGTGTCTCCCTTTGGCTCAGGTCATAATCCCATGTTCCTGGAATGGAGTCCTGAATCAGGCTCCCTGCTCATCAGGGAGTCCGCTTCTCCCTCTCCCCCGGCCCCTCACCCTGTCAGGCTCTTGCTCTCTCTGTTTCATTCACTGTCTCTCTCTCTCTCTCTCTTAAGTAAATCAATATAATCTTTGAAAAAAAAATCCTATAGCGTCCACTGAAAAGAAATTAGAGATAATAATAAAAAGTTTTTAGAGATAATGGAAAACACACATAATATATTGCAGTATGTAAGACCAACATACAAAAGTTAGCTTTATTTCTATACTTTAATAATTAACAAACTAAATATGAAATTAAGAAAAATATTCCATTTAAAATAACATCAAGAAGAATACAACACTTAAGAATAAATTCACAGTGAGGATGTAAGAGTAGTACTCTGAGAAGCACAAAATATTGAAAGAACTGAAGGAATTAAATAAATGGAAAGACATCCCATATTCAGGGATTAGAAGACTTAATATTGTTAAAATGGTAATATACTCCAAAACTTATCTGCAGATTCAATGCAATCTCTACGAAAATTTCAACAGCTTTTTTTTTTTTTTTTTTTTAAATCAGACATGGACAAGCTGATCCTAAAATTTTGAATGGAATTACCCAGGATTCAGAATAGCCAAAATAATCTTTGGAAAGAAGAATAATGTTGGAGGACATATACTTTGAAAACCTACCACAAAGCTGCAATAATTGAAACAGTGTGGTCCTGGCATAAGGTAAACATATAGATCAATAGAATAAAATTGGGAGTCCACAAATAAAGCCATACATCTATGGTCAGCTGACTTTAAACAAGAGTGACAAGAAAATTCAATGAGGAAAGAATAGCCTTTTTAATAAATGTTGCTGAGAAAACTGATATTCACATGGAAAAGAATGAAGTTGGACCCTTACCTCACACCATATACAAAATTAAATTAAAGATCTAAATGTAATAGCTAAAACTCTTAAACTCTTAAAGAACAGAAGTTAACATTCATGGCAAAGGATATGACAAAGCATTCTTAGATATTACACTAAAAGCATAGTCAACTAAAGAAAAATAGATAAAATGAATTTCATCAAAATCAAACTTTTTTTGTATTAAAAGATGTTTCTCAAGAGAATGAAAAGACAATCCACAGAACAGGAAAAATATTTGCAAGTATTATATATGATAATGATCTAGTATTCAGAATATATAAATACCACCTCCAATTCAACAATAAAGGCCAGTCACGGAGGGACAAATATTACATGAATCCACTTATAGGAGGTTCCCAAAGTAGTCAAATCCATACAAGCAGAAATTAGAATAATGATTACCAAGGGCTGGGGTAGAGAGTAACTGAGGGAGAAATGGATAACTATTCTTCAATTTTTACAGCGATACCTTGTTTTCTTGCACTTTGTAGATATTCTGCTTTTACAAATTGAAGATTTGTGGCTACCCTGCATAGAGCAAGTTTATTTTTCCAACAGCATTTGCTCACTTTAGGTCGCTGTATCACACTTAGTAATTTTCTCAATATTTCAAACTTCTTCCTTATTTTTTTTTCTTTTTTAAATTTTATTTTTTATAAACATATAATGTATTTTTATCCCCAGGGGTACAGGTCTGTGAATCGCCAGGTTTACACATTTCACAGCACTCACCATAGCACATACCCTCCCCAATGTCCATAACCCCACCCCCCCAACCCCCCTCCCCCCAGCAACCCTCAGTTTCTTTTGTGAGATTAAGAGTCACTTATGGTTTGTCTCCCTCTCAATCCCATCTTGTTTCATTTACTCTTCTCCTACCCCCTTAACCCCCCATGTTGCATCTCCTCTGCCTCATATCAGGGAGATCATATGATAGTTGTCTTTCTCCGATAGACTTATTTCGCTAAGCAGGATACCCTCTAGTTCCATCCACGTTGTCGCAAATGGCAAGATTTCATTTCTTTTGATGGCTGCATAGTATTCCATTGTGTATATATACCACTTCTTCTTTATCCATTCGTCTGTTGATTGACATCTAGGTTCTTTCCATAGTTTGGCTATTGTAGACATTGCTGCTATAAACATTCGGGTGCACGTGCCCCTTCAGATCACTACGTTTGTATCTTTAGGGTAAATACCCAGCAATTGCACTGGGTATGATCATAGGGTAGTTCTATTTACAACAATTTGAGGAACCTCCATGCTGTTTTCCAGAGTGGTTGCACCAGCTTGCATTCCCACCAATGGTGTAGGAGGGTTCCCCTTTCTCCGCATCCTCGCCAGCATCTGTCATTTCCTGACTTGTTCATTTTAGCCATTCTGACTGGTGTGAGGTGGTATCTCATTGTGGTTTTGATTTGTATTTCCCTGATGCCGAGTGATATGGAGCACTTTTTCATGTGTCTGTTGGCCATCTGGATGTCTTCTTTGCAGAAATGTCTGTTCATGTCTTCTGCCCATTTCTTGATTGGATTATTTGTTCTTTGGGTGTTGAGTTTGCTAAGTTCTTTATAGATTCTGGACACTAGCCCTTTATCTGATATGTCATTTGCAAATACCTTCTCCCATTCTGTCAGTTGTCTTTTGGTTTTGTTAACTGTTTCCTTTGCTGTGCAAAAGCTTTTGATCTTGATAAAATCCCAATAGTTCATTTTTGCCCTTGCTTCCCTTGCCTTTGGCGATGTTCCTAGGAAGATGTTGCTGCGGCTGAGGTCAAAGAGGTTGCTGCCTGTGTTCTCCTCAAGGATTTGGATGGATTCCTTTCTCACATTGAGGTCCTTCATCCATTTTGAGTCTATTTTCGTGTGTGGTATAAGGAAATGATCCAATTTCATTTTTCTACATGTGGCTGTCCAATTTTCCCAACACCATTTATTGAAGAGTCTGTCTTTTTTCCATTGGACATTCTTTCCTGCTTTGTCGAAGATTAGTTGACCATAGAGTTGAGGGTCTATTTCTGGGCTCTCTATTCTGTTCCATTGATCTATGAGTCTGTTTTTGTGCCAGTACCATGCTGTCTTGATGATGACAGCTTTGTAATAGAGCTTGAAGTCCGGAATTGTGATGCCACCAACTTTGGCTTTCTTTTTCAATATTCCTTTGGCTATTTGCGGTCTTTTCTGGTTCCATATAAATTTTAGGATTATTTGTTCCATTTCTTTGAAAAAAATGGATGGTACTTTGATAGGAATTGCATTAAATGTGTAGATTGCTTTAGGTATCATAGACATTTTCACAATATTTATTCTTCCAATCCAGGAGCATGGAACATTTTTCCATTTCTTCGTGTCCTCCTCAATTTCTTTCATGAGTACTTTATAGTTTTCTGATTCTTCCTTATTTTTATATTTGTTGTGGTGATCTGTGATCAGTGATCACAATTCACTAAAAGCTCAGATTATAGCATTTTTTTTAGCAATAAAGTATTTCTTAATTAAGATACATACAATGTCTTTTTAAACATAATGCCACTGTACACTTAGTAGACAATAGCATAGTGTAAACATAAATTTTATGCACTGAAAAAGCAAAAAAATTCATTTGACTCACTTTATTTTGATACTCGCTTTATTGCAGGGTTCTGGAACCGAATCCACAATATCTCCAAGGTATGCCTGTGAAAGGTTTCAGTAATGCAAGACAAATTAGTTCCAGAGATCTGTATAGCACAATACTACAGTCTATAATATTGTATTGTGCACTTAAGACTTTGTTAAGGGGGTGGATATCATGTTAAGTTTCTTATGACAAAATCCCCCCAAACCCAAAAACTCCAAAGGGATTTTTAATAGATGTATCTATTACCTTGATTGTGGTGATGGTGTCATGGGTGTAGATGTATACCAAAATGATCAAATCATAAACATTAAATATCTGTGGGTTTTGTATATCAGTTATACCTCACTAAAGGTATTCTTTATGTTTTTTTAAAGATTTTATTTATTTATTTGACAGACAGAGATCACAGGTAGGCAAAGAGGCAGGCAGAGGGGGTGGGGGAAGTAGGCTCCCCGCTGAGCAGAGAGCCGGATGTGGGGCTCAATCCCAGGACCCTGAGATTATGACCTGAGCCGAAGGCAGAGGCTTAACCCACTGAGCCACCCAGGCGCCCCAATAAAGATATTCTTAAAGAAAAAAATACCAATTAAACATGAGCAAGGGACTTGAATAGACATTTCTTCAAAGAAACTATATAGAGTGGCAAAAAAAACAAAAAAAAAACCATAAAAAGATGTTCAGCAGCATTTGTCATTGGAGAAAAGCAAATAATCAAAACCACAATGAGATCCCACTTTGCATCCATTAAAATGGTTACAGTAGGGGCGCCTGGGTGGCTCAGTGGGTTAAGCCACTGCTTTCAGCTTGGGTCATGATCCCAGAGTCCTGGGATTGAGTCCCAGGATCGAGTCCCGCATCGGGTTCCCAGCTCTTCTGGGAGTCTGCTTCTCCCTCTGACGTTCTCCCCTCTCATGTTCTCTCTCACACTCTCTCTTTAAAAAAAGAAGAAAAAAATGGCTACAGTAATTAAAAACAAAAAGTAACAAGTATTGGTGAGGATGTAGAGAAGTTGGAGTTCTCTTACATTTCCAGTGTGAATGTAATATGATGAAGTACTCTATAAATTTTGGAATTTCCTCAGAAAGTTAACCATAGAATTATCTTAGGACTGAGAAATTCCACTCTTAGGTATATACTCAAGAGAATTAAAAACAGGAGTTCGAACAAAAAGCTGTACACAAATGTTCAGAGCAGCATTAGTCATAATAGCCAAATAGTAGAAATAGCCAACTAATTAACATATAAACAAAACATGGCATATTCATATAGTAGAATATTATTTCACCACAAAAAGGAATGAAGTACTGAAAGATACCACAGCATGCGTCAACCTTGGAAATATTATGCTAAGTGAAAGAATCTAGAACATCAAAAGACACATAATTTATGATTTCATTTATAAGAAATGGCCATAAGGGGCAAATTCATAGATATTGAATACAGAGTAGTGGTTGGAGGGAGCTGAGAGGAGCAGAGGAATGGGGAGTGACTATTGAATGAGTATGGGTTATTTTTTCTGGGTGATGAAAATATTCTTGAATTGGATGGCAATGATGGTTGCACAACTAAAATCCACTAATCTTACCCTTTAAAATGATTAAAACAGTGGATTTAAGCAAGGTGAATTTTATCTCAATAAAGAAAGAGAGAGACAATGTTAAAGACCAATTTCATATATCCTGGGGGTTCTCTCATTTAAAAATACCGTGAGAATAACAAGCATCAAACCAGTTGGGATTATTTGTCAAGGTACTGTACCAGCACAGGGTCTTTGATGAGAGAAATTGGAGTAAAATTTGACATGTCTTGTGCTGCACTTATCTATATGATCCATCAGGGATTCCTACAGGTAAATTTGGAAGGTGTCATCACCATGATGAAATTATAGTTCATCATTGTTAAGAATATCTTTAAATGTCAGGAAATATAGGATAATATTGCAAACAAGTTCAGATTTTAAAATGTTGGTATTGAAAATGTGGATTTATATATAAAAAGAGCTAACATAAAATTAGGATGACTAATCATTATCAGAGCCATTGACAGCATCTCTGTTTATTTACAATATGACTATCCTCACAAAAATGGAATCATTACAAATTTTGCAGAAAAGTAAGTACATGTAATAAGAGGTAAATCTATACTTCACCATCTAGAGCTAGAAATAAAATAACTTTAACCTTTTCTTAAGAGTTTGAACAAATCTTAATCTCTCTCTCTTTCTCTCTTTCCCTCTCATTTCTCACATGTCAAATGCTTTATTTTGACAAAGGCTATGTAGTATATATTAGGTAAAATTTGTTCACAGCCAGAACTGTTGCAGTTACATTTTATAATATTAATTTCATTATATGTGTCATTAAAATAGATTTAACTATGTACTAATTAAAGACCCCAGGTATGTTGGCAAGATGCCAGCTGGAGGCACTCTGGATCACATTACAAAATAAAATGATTAGACAGCTCAAAAGTTTTGTTTAGTGGGCACTTAAAAATGTTATGGAATGACATTAAAATTGGTCCTTTATGAACATTTCTCCATAACCAAAAACCAAATATAGTCCCCATGACAAAGTGAAAGACCCCAAATCAGGTCTGTGGTCAACACCAGCCATATCTGTCGCTCTTTCCAGAGTGTAACCACATAGAACCTTTACAAAAATAACTGATGGTACTTTAGCAGACACAAATGAAGGGAATTTCTTTAAACAGATCACCAGTTTATTATAAAAGGATTTAACTCAGAAAAAGCCAGCTGGAAGAGATGCACAGGGTGAGATATACGGGACAGGGCACAGTTTCCACACTGCCTTTGAAGTTTCCACTATCCCCAGTTTCGCATATATTTACCAACCTGGAAGTTTGGGAATTTTTAATATATGGCATCAGCATATTCAGTGAAGTCCAGCTTAAAAAATTAAACCCAAGATATATCTTCATGTAAATGGAATGGCTTCTGTTATTTACATATGCTTCATTGACCTTAGTCGTGCTGATATGAGATTAGTGCAAAGCCAGAACCTATTTAACTTAAAATATGAACCCAGGGGCAACTGGGTGGCTCAGTCACTTAAGCACCTAACTCTTGATTTTGGCTCAGATCATGATCGCAGAATGGAAAAATGCCCCATATCAGGCTTTGCACTGGACATGGAGCCTACCTAAGATTCTCTCTCTTCTGGGGTGCCTGGGTGGCTCCTGGTTAAAGCCTCTGCCTCCAGGTCAGGTCATGATCCCAGGGTCTTAGGATCAAGCCCTGCATTGGGCTCTCAGCTAGGCGGGGGGCCTGCTTCTCTCTCTACTTGCCTGCTTCTCTGCCTACTTGTGATCTCTGTCTGTCAAATAAATAAATAAAAACTTTAAAAAAAAAAGATTCTTTTACTCCCTCTCCCTTAGCCCCTTCCCATGCTCACACACACTCTCTCTCTCAAATAAATATATAAATAAATAAAAATCTTAAAAAATATATATATGAACCCAAACCTTAGGCATAGAACGACCTAAGAATTCCTGCTGAAATGGAATTTGAGGCTTTACCCAAAATGGCCTAAATTAGAATTCCTGGACTTATTTATTACTTGCTAAACTCTAACAAATTTATGAGTGCATTACTTTGCACATTCTTTTTTTTTTTTTTACGATTTTATATATTTATTTATTTGAGAGAGAGAAAGAGAATATGAGCAGGGGGAGGAACAGAGGGGTAGGGAATGGAAAGAATCTCAAGTAGACTCCAAGCTGAGCACGGGGCTGGGTGTGGGACTTGATCTCTCTTGACCCTGAGATCAGGGCCCCAGGCCCAAGCTGAAACCAAGAGTCTGACGCTTAACTGACTATGCCACACAGGCAACCCTGCCTTGCATATTCAACCTTGAGAACCACTGTTGCCCCAGAGGTGGCAGAATTCATACTGTCTCTCATTCTCTTTCTCTATTTCCCCACCACCTCTCTCCCTGTCTCCTAGCATGCCCTCCTCATTCTCAGTCAGCCACTAAAATATTACCAGTGGTTCTGCTGCTGATAATCTATCTTAATCTGTGGTCATGTTTCAAAATTCATGGCAGTATCTGGGGGAAAAAATCATGGCAGAGGGGGAAATATTTTTCCTTACCAGAATAATTGTAGAAGAATGAGTTTAAATGTTCCTTTAAAATAAGGGGCTCATTGATATACTCTTATTAAATGAACTCAGATTCACACAGTTCTCAAGGAGAAGAATGGTTGCTTGAAGCCACTAGTCTAATTCCCCAAAGGTCAAAACACTACAGGGGTATCCTTTTTAGCAGAAATTTTTTGGACTGGAACCTATTTTTGCTTAGAAACAGCCAGGATTAGAGCTGTACGGCAAGATATGACTGCTTAGAAGGAATAACTGTAATGATAAAAAACTCAGGAACACTTGGTCACACGTGTGTTCTCAGGAGCCAAGCACTATCCATATCTAGCAAACCTACTATTGCTACATGATTCTCTTACAGGGTCTCAATTGCCTTAAATACATACTGGTATAATTATTTTAGCTGCACGTCCAATTTAGCAGGCCAAGTGACACTCTCCAACTTTATATCCCCATATCTTCTGATTTCTCCCTCTGACTCTTCCTTCTGAGAAAAAGACTTTTATTTCCCTTTTGAAGTACAGGATATTTATCATCAATTTTTCTAGTATATTTTCAGTATCCTGTATTTTAACATAATAAAATCTTCCAATATGAGGAACTATGCAAAGTCCTGTAGGGTCTAGAAAAAATGAGTGAGTTTATCTCTGTCCCCAAGCATCTCTATCAGAAAAAGAAAAAACCCAGTATAAATTATTTACCTGAAAAATATAATACAGGGAAAATACAATGAATGCTAAAAGGGAGAGGACACAGAACTCGAGAATCAAAGGAAAGCTGCTTCAGATTTTGTGCAGATTACATAGAAATCATTTGAGGCGGAAAAGTCAACATAAGCAAAGAGCAAGAGGTGAGTAAACTGCATCGTATTTAAGTGACAGCTCAGAATACAGACTAGGATATTTCATAAATATGGGAAGTAGTGAAAGATAAGATTTTAAATATTATGGAGATTATGGAAATCATTGAAGACTGGATCATGGAATCATTTTTTTTTTCAACAACTTATTAGGAAGGCATAGGATTAGTCGCACTTCAGAGTAACTAGTCCACTGGCTCTCTGAAGGAGAATTTAGATGGGGGGGGAGTATAGTAACTAGACCAACAACTATTGAATAAGTGAACATAAACTGATGTGGGGCTGATGGTGGCACTGGAGATGGAGAACAGAAAACAAATGTGGGTGTAGTTTTAAGTCCAGATCTGTGGAGCATCACCACTGACTGGATGCAGAATATGAAGGATAATCAAAGATACGTTTAAGGTATCTGAACTGAGTTCCTGTAAAGAGTGAAAAAAAAAAGGAATTGACTTGGTGGTAAAGATAATGAGCTCCATTTTGACCATGTTAAATTGGAGATGGAGCCATGCAGTGACACTTTGAAAAGTGGTAATGAGTTTGAAGTTATTGAGATGGGTTTGAGAGTCATTTGATGATGGCCAAGGAAAGACTCTTGGATGAATATACAAGATGAGAAGTTGGAAAGGATAATTCCAAAAAGGAGCAAAAAAAAGAAAAGATGACATGGTAAAACTAGGGTCTCATAGAAGTTAAATAAAGAGATAATGTGTCGAAAAAAGAAGATGACAGGCTGAGGAAGGTGACTATTAAAAACAATTGCATCAAAAATCCTGACCTCAGATTTATTTTGAGTAACACATCAAAAATCCTGATCTCAGATTTATTTTGAGTAACACATCAAAAATCCTGATCTCACATCAAAAATCCTGATCTCAGATTTATTTTGAGTAACACCATGAGATGGATAAAAAAGTACCTTAATATATAGTCTCTGCTGTCTGCAATCCAGTCAGGGACTTAACTATACACAGTAAACAGCTAAGTGATCAATTAGGGGTATATATTTGAGTCTCTAAAGCAAGTGGCAGAAATGAAAAACCCTAAAGAAATCCAGAGAATGGAGATGGTCTACAGGGATGGGAAAGCTTAGAGAATGTCTCTTAAAAGCGTTGGGGAGTAGAGCCAAAAAAAAAACCAGAAAAAAAGGGGTGCCTGGGTGGCTCAGTGGGTTAAAGCCGCTGCCTTCGGCTCAGGTCATGATCCCGGGGTCCTGGGATTGAGCCCCACATCAGGCTCTTTGCTTGTCGGGGAGCCTGCTTCCTCCTCTCTCTCTGCCTGCCTCTCTGCCTACTTGTGGTCTCTGTCTGTCAAATAAATAAATAAAATCTTAAAAACAACAACAACAACAACAACAAAAACGTAGTTAGAAATGTTAAACAGCAACACCTAGACCTACAGTTCTTTTAAGCACACTGTTTACTTGCATAAAAGGAAAACCAGGGCGCCTGGGTGGCTCAGTGGGTTAAGCCACTGCCTTCGGCTCAGGTCATGATCTCGGGGTCCTGGGATTGAGTCCCACATCGGGCTCTCTGCTCAGCAGGGAGCCTGCTTCCCTCTCTCTCTCTCTCTCTCTCTGCCTGCCTCTCCATCTACTTGTGATCTCTCTCTGTCAAATAAATAAATAAAATCTTAAAAAAAAAAGAAAACCAATTGTTAAAATGTCGGCCTCAAGTAGTCATGGGAGATGGATGAAGTGGAGACTGCATAACATCAACATTTGATCTGGCAGCAGAACTGAGAACTGACTGAAATGTCTTTGGTCTGAGCCTTCTGTGCTTGCCCAAGAGCACAAGGTACCAGAGAGTCAATCACAGTTTGGAGAAATTTCTTTCCCTAACCACATGGTTGCAGGGAGCCATGTTAAAAAAACAAAAGCAAAAAGCTGAGTCTGTATTTGAAAATTCATAACATGTGATGATTTGTTTTAAATGTGGTGAAAGTAAAAAAAAAATGTTTTCCATTTAATAAATAGACACCTGCTCGTGTGCATAAGGTGCCTTTGTAATGCTTGCCAGCTCTTGCTCTTGAATACTTATCCTTCCATTCCCAGGAGCTCGTTGCATTGTGTTTGCATAAACCCTTTCAATAGTAACTCTATAGTTAACAGTTTTCATTGATTAATATTTTCTTACATGTTGAAATGTAACATGTAACAGGTCATGGCTGTGATATGTCTTCTGTGTGATTCCTTGGGACATTTTGCTTCAATTGCTACATTGAACTGCTAATGGGAATTTTGTCATCATGGAATCACCTAGTGGTTCTGAGAGCAACAACTGATCATTTTGTAAACTTGAGTGGAATTTCTAACAGAAATAAATATTTCCACTGGGCTACAGTCTTAGCAAAATCTGGCAATTGGGGCATTTTGAACTATCTGTTCAAAGAACTACTGTTCTACAAAGTATTACCATTTACCTTATGCCTATTTAGACACTACTGATGAAATAATAACTGGAGTTCTTAAGAATGAACGATGCTGCTGTTTTGCTATTTTTTTGAGAGGAGCCCAAACTTCACTATATTTGGTAACATTTCTTTTTAACTTTACGTACCATCTAAAGATGCCCTTTACTTCCTGAATGAAATTTAAGAGCTAATCTTATAATAGTTTTTTAAGGTAAAGAATATTTAATAAATGTTTGGGACATTGGATAGCCTTTTAGTAATTTTATGTATTCTTAAAATTGATGTGGTTCTCAAGTCTTAAATCTGTATGCACTGAGTTATTTCAGTGTGTCTAATTTTCAATTTCATTGAATCAGCAAGGAATTATTATTTACAAAGTGTGTGTTTCTTTCAGATGTTACAAATTATTTCTTTAAATTTCAGCATTAAATATTTATCATTGATGTTGCAAGCTTGAAATGCACACGGACAATAGAAATAGAATAATCTGATATTATTACATCATGTTTACATTTGTATTTCTGTAGTGTGACCATCAGTCAATAGGTAGATGCTGTGATTAGTGTGAAGCTCAGCACTAAATTCAGAGAAGTGCCAAGGAAACAGAGTAATGTCCAAATAGAAAGGCAAACCATCTCCAGTGGACTGCTGACCTGGGGCCATAAGCCCTGATGAAGAAGGCAATAATCATGTGTCCTACAAAAGAGACCACTTGCCAGTGGTATATTCATACATACCTGTTATCACCAAGTAGAATGAATTGAGGGCTCTAATTATGACTCTATCTGTCTGAATCAATAAACACTAAAAATTTTTAAACAAATGAGGGGGCAGGAGATACATGAGAAATCTCTGTACTTTCCCCTTAATTTTACTAGGAACATAAAACTGCTCTAAAAAATAAAGTTTTTAAAATAAAATAGATAAGAGCTTCTACTATTATTAGAAAAACATTATCAGCATTATTTATTAAGATTAAATGCCCAACATTAAATTTTGCCAGTAATTGCAGCTTGCATCTTAACTCCTCCCCCAGGGACAGAGTAGGGAAAAGACATGAGAATATAACAATAATGTAACCAAATACTGAAATGGGATGCTTTCTGACTAAACTTTTTTTGGGGATCCAAAGGCCAAGAACCAAGCAATTGTGCCATATATCCCAAAGGTATACAAAGATTGTAGCTGATGAGTGGGACTGCTTGGGGAGTTATCGGTGTGCTGTTGTCTATGCCCGGCTGCCATGGGGGGTGGGAGAGGGGGCATCCATTTCACCTTAAGCCAAGTGAGAGAAGAGGCTTTGAGAGACAACATAGGGAACCTTACCCATGACAGTCCTCAGAACCTGGAGATCATAAATACTGGTATTAGAAAAAATAGCTAGGTGGGGTTCCATGGTGTAATGGTTAGCACTCTGGACTCTGAATCCATAAAAAAATAGCTAGAAGGTCTGAAAGGGTTTAGTAAAGGGAAAGAAGGAGGACTGCTTTGAGAGGCAACATTCCAGCAATGGTAGGGCCAGGATGCCTGAGTGGGTTTTCAGATGTGGAAAATGTCAGAGAAAACTGGTGTCATGCTGTTTGGATCCCTCCCAAGAGAACTGCCTGGAGAAGCAAGGAGTCCCCAATGTAAAATCAGTATATCAGAGACTACCCAATATGCAGGGGCTATGGTTTGATGGGCTAAGAGATCAGGTGGTGAAAATGGATTGTCCATACTTTGAAAAATATAACTGTAAGTTTCTGATGGGTGCTTCTGAGGAATCCACAAAACTCCCATAGGAAAGCGAACTTAACACTGCAGACAGCCATTGCAGATAACCCTGGGATTCTCTCTAGACTACTCAAGAAATGAATTTTGTTTTTTGGTTTTGGTTTTGGTTTCAGTCTCTACTCTTTATTCTTCTGACTCTGAAGACCTAGAGTCAGTCACTCTAGCAGGGGTGCTATTGAGATGGAGTGAGGTGAATGGGGAAATAAAGGGGTAGTAAAGGATAAAGGGGACATCCTTCTAGATTTCAGGCTCTAAGGATCTAGGCAGAACTGAGCAGGAGAAGGAAAATTATTTCCACAGGATAAGATCATGGTTTATGTGTTTATCACACTAGAGTGCACATTTAATTAATGAAGTGGGATTTTCGAGGAATTGAAAGTGCTTCAAGGGCATTCTATTACTTAGGAGTTACCAAAAACTTTTATGGGAATTTCTGAAGTTTTACCACAAGACAGAGAGAGAACCAGTACACAGAGCAGGTTTGAAAGTGAAGTGGGAAAAAAAAAGTTTTCTGATTTTACTCTGATGAGTATAACCCATTCAGTGTAACTCATGATGATGTGACCTTGATGATTTAGAAAGATTAATAGAGACATCACTGACTAATATTGCCTACCTCATTTTTGACTCAGGTAAATTCTGACCTATCCTGAATTTTCTAGTTTTTAAATTCTAAAAACTAATTTAAGAATGATACAACACACTATTTAAGTAGCAGCACAGCTCACTGTGCTGCAGGCAAGTCTTTTAGTCATTAATAGGGGAAAAGAGGGTCCTTTCTTTACTTCAGAAGTAATAGCAATATAATTCAACTCTGTTAATATTATTTAGGACCTGAGTGTGGCGAATATATTACTGGAAGTTGATATTGATTACATAAAGCATATATGGAAATGTACAGATTTTATATTTTCCTTTCATCCATAATTTTAAGTACAATAACCTCAATATCAAATTTACATGTGCAGTTATATAAAGAAGGCTTTTGAAGACTTTACTATTTCAAAATAGTAAAATATTAAAAACATTTAATAATGTTCAGATATGAAAACATCTTAAAATTTAAGAACTATGTGCATAAATAATGAAAAATATAAGTCAAAATTATAATGGTCTGCAAATTATTTGCTTGTCTACCTGGGAAACCCAGAACTAGTCACTGAATACCCATTAGAACTCAGAAGAGAGCTTAGAGATATTGCCATTTGTTAAACAAACTGGTAAAAATCAATAACTCTCCTATATGCCACCAATAAATAGGCAATTTAATAAAAATTACTACTTCAATAGCAAAAACATATAAAAATAACTAGAACAAGCTTAATGAGATATGGACCAATATTACATTAAAAAAACAAAATGGGGCACTTGGCTGACTCCGTCATTAAGTGTCTGCCATTGGCTCAGGTCATGATCCCAGGGTCCTGGGATCAAACCCCTCATCGGGCTCCTGACCAGCAGGAAGCCTGCTTTTCCCTCTCCCACTTCCCCTGCTTGTATTCCCTCTCTTGCTATCTCTCTCTATGTCAAATAAATAAATAAAATCTTAAAAAAATAAAAAGAAAACAAAGTAACTCCCATATTGATATAAAAGGAAATTTAATAAAAGGAAGTACATAACATATTTCATTGTGGATAAACTCAAATGTACAAATGTCAGTTGGCTCCAAGTTAATTTGTAAAATTTATGAAATTTAATACCAATAGGAATTTTAAAGGAAGCTGATAAAATAATTTTAAAATTGACTTGGAAAAGCAGGTGGTGAAAACAAGACAACATTGAGAATAACCAAATATTGGAGCAGGCAGCAACTTACTATTCAAAATTTTTTAAAATATATTATGAAGGGAAAATGGTTTTAAACTTTTGCACTAATGGACATAAAAATAGAACACAATACAATATACAACTCTGAACAATGTAAGTACATATAATAGAATTTAAATGTCATAGTGCTTCTCTGCGTAATAATTAAGCTTCTAAGAACAGTGACACTTTTAATCACAATAGAGCTTTCATTGCTTGTAATATCTATGGAAAAAAACCCAGGAAAACAGGGAATGAGGCAGACAACCAACCACCACATTCCAGGATAATCAGTTATTGTGTAGAAAATGTATCTTTTGGTGAGTTCTTATGGAATTATTTTGATTTTATTATATATAGCCCTGTAGTCTGCAAAATTGTAGGTTTCTTCCATCAAGCCAGATATTAGACACCCTACAGGTATCCTCACAATATTTAGCTTTATCTCAAAATGCTTTAAATATTCCTTAATGTCCTTGAGTTCTTTGATGGGGAGTAGACTCAGGGCTATTTACAAAAGAACAAGAGCTAGTCTACAATATTATGTAAGGAGAACAAGCCTGGATAAGGCAAAATGACGCAGAGATTTCACTTACATTCTGTTCTTCAGTATTGTTAAGAAGAAAAACCACAGAATCGAAATGGAGTCACTTATGTTATGAGCCCCACGTCAGTAAACCATGACTTAATGCCTAACCTGACTGCAGTTTCAACCCTCTCTCCCAGAAATGTAACCTTTATCAGTAACATAGAGTTTCCTGGTCAGCACTAGGAAATTTATGGATAGACCTCTTCCTTTCCCCTTAGGAGGACGACCTTGCCTAAAACGATGCATTGTTTGCTAATAATTTCCTTTTTTTCACCTTACTCCCTGGATACCCTTAAAAACCTTTCCTTTTTTTTTTTTTTTAAGATTTTATTTATTTATTTGACAGAGATCACAAGTAGGCAGAGAGGCAGGCAGAGAGAGGGGGAAGCAGGCTCCCTGCTGAGCAGAGACACCCCCCCCACCCCCCGCCATGTGGAGCTCCATCCCAGGACCCCGAGATCATGACCTGAGCCGAAGGCAGAGGCTTTAACCCACTGAGCTACCCAGGCATCCCAAAACCTTTCCTTTTCTACAGCTTGATGGAGCTCCTTTCTATTTGCTAGATGGGATGCTGCCTGATTCATTAATTGTTCAATAAAGCCAATTTAATCTTTTAAATTACTCAGTTAAACTTTTGTTGTTTAGCAAAATAATTTGCTTTTAACTTTGACTGAATATTTGACAAACCCATGATTAATAATACGATAATAACCAATATTTGCTGAATGCCACGAAAGGACTGATCATGTGTCATATATTTGCTTCCTTTAGCCCTCACAACAACGTGATTAAATATTATCGCTACTATTATTAAACATATGGAAAAAACGAAGCACAAAGAGTTTAAGTTACTTTCCTGCAAACATGTAAAGAGTATACTTGGGTTTAAGCTGAGGTGGTTTGACCCCAGAGCCCATGATTTTTATCATTGTATCTTTGTAGTATTAATGTTAGACTTCTTTAACTTAGACCTCTGAAGTTCTCACAAACCCTCTTCCTGTTGCAGCCACAGAAGCGTTTCTGTCAAACCTGGGTCATATAAAAATCACCTGGAGAGATTAAATAATTACAGGTGCCTGGGACCCATCCCAAACCAACTGATATTGGTAGGGGTATCCTCAGCATCTGTAGCTTCCAAAAGCTGTCCAGGTGATTCTGATGCACAGTGAGGGTTGCAAACCACTGACCTGGGCAAATATAAAATCAGAGATAAAATTAAATAGTACTTTCTTGGTTGCCTTATAACTTAAGTCTGCTATAAATTATGTAGTTTATATCTTTTATACTTGTAATGTGATATACTTACCATTTATTTTTTATTAATTTCCCATGGTGTACATAGGCCTAAATGTTTATCATTTTTGCAGAATTATATACCCATCAAAGCAGCCCCAAATGATCTCCTCTTCCCTTTGATCTTCTGTAACATTTATTGTCTTAACTATTTAGTAGTTAGTTATGTAAGGTCTTGCAACAATCCTGTTTTTACTTGGAACAAAATTTGGGAGGTGATTTTAAAAATTGGAACAATAACTCTGAAAATACAATGCACACTCAATATTTACAATTCAAAGATGGCAGAAAAGTAAAAAAAAAAAATCACCATGCATGAAAAATCTCACCACCCATGATTCATCAACTTTTAATATTAAGTGAAGAGCATTACAGGCTTTTCCTCTGCTTACATACAGTAGATGAGTGAATGGATAGAAACTTGGATTTTCCTTTTATTTTCCTTTTTCTAGCCATACTGAGATATAATTGACATATAACATTGTGTAAGTTTAAAGTGTAGAGTGTGATAATTTGACACACATATATGTTGTGAAATGATCACCATAATGAGGTTAACCCAGGTACCACCATATAAGTACAACTGTGTGTGTGTGTGTGTGTGTGTGTGTGTGTGTGTGATGAGACCATTTGAGATCTAATCTCTTAGCAATTTTTAAGTATCTAACACAGTATTGTTAACACTAGTCACTTCTTTATCATACATATATCATACACATATCATACACATATCATGTGTGCCCTTTGACCATCTACTTCCTATTTCCTCAATCTCCCAGCCCCTGGTAACCACTGTTCTGCTCTCTATTTCTATGAGTTTGACTTTTTATTTTAGATTTCACATAGAAGTAAGATTGTACAGTATCTTTCTCTGCACTCAGGAAAAGTGTAGGGGAAAATGGTATCTTTGGTAAGAAGCTAGATTTCAGGTAAGTATCATTGCTCAATGTTTCCTGGGTTTCAATATATGTCTCCATGAAACTTGAATTTTAGTAATTCAATTTTCAATTTTCAATTCAATTCAAATTTGAGATTTTTATTTACTTGTTTGTGTGTTTGTGTTTCTCACTCCCTCGCCAGAGAGGACAGTAACATCTTTGGTGGAAGTAAAGGTGAACTGGACTTGTGAAAATATATCTTTTTAAAGATTTTATTTATTTATTTGACAGAGAGACACAGTGAGAGAAGGAACACAAGCAGGGGGAGTGGGAGAGGGAGACCTATACGGAGCTTGATCCCAGGACCCCAAGGCAGTAGTTAATACTGAGCCACCCAGGTGCTCTGCCATTGAGAAAATCTTATGCCAGGGTTCAAGCATTAGAGCCCACTTCATGTCAGTCCCCAACTGCCACTTTGTGCAGAGGATTCTTCATATCCCAATTTGACCCCCAGAAATGCTGGCTATAGTTTTTTTTTTTTAATCATTTTTAAAAATTTATTTTCAACATAACAATATTCATTGTTTTTGTACCACACCCAGTGCTCCATGCAATCCGTGCCCTCTCTAATACCCACCACCTGGTTCCCCCAACCTCCCACCCCCTCACCTCTTCAAACCCTTCAGATTGTTTTTCAGAGTCCATAGTCTCTCATTGTTCACCTCCCCTTCTAAATTCCCCCAACTCCCTTCTCCCAACTCCCCATGTCCTCCATGCTATTTATGTTCCACAAGTAAGTGAAACCATATGATAATTGACTCTCTCTGTTTGACTTATTTCACTCAGCATAATCTCTTCCAGTCCCATCCATGTTGCTACAAAAGTTGGGTATTCATCCTTTCTGATGGAGGCATAATACTCCATAGTGTATATGGACCACATCTTCCTTATCCATTCATCCGTTGAAGGGCATCTTGGTTCTTTCCACAGTTTGGCAACCGTGGCCATTGCTGCTATAAACATTGGGGTACAGATGGCCCTTCTTTTCACTACATCTGTATCTTTGGGGTAAATACCCAGTAGTGCAATGGCAGGGTCATAGGGAAGTTCTATTTTTAATTTCTTGAGGAATCTCCACACTGTTCTTTAAAGAGGCTGCACCAACTTGCATTCCGACCAACAGTGTAAGAGGGTTCCCCTTTCTCTACATCCCCTCCAACACATGTTGTTTCCTGTCTTGCTAATTTTGGCCATTCTAACTGGTGTAAGGTGATACCTCAATGTGGTTTTAATTTGAATCTCCCTGATGGCTAGTGATGATGAACATTTTTTCATGTGTCTGATAGCCATTTGTATGTCTTCATTGGAGAAGTGTCTGTTCATTTCTTCTGCCCATTTTTTGATATGATTATCTGTTTTGTGTGTGTTGAGTTTGAGGAGTTCTTTATAGATCTTGGATATCAATCTTTTATCTGTACTGTCATTTGCAAATATCTTCTCCCATTCCGTGGGTTGCCTCTTTGTTTTCTTGACTGTTTCCTTTGCTGTGCAGAAGCTTTTGATTTTGATGAAGTTTATTTCAGTATTTACATGTCTCCTTTTAAAACACATTGTTTCTATACAAATATTCTATGCTATAGTGTTTTTTTTAAGTTTGTGTATCCTATGAGTACTGATGACTTTTATTATGATATACTCTAAGTATAGGGTGTAGAGAAAACATGTTTCTCCCAGAGTTGGAGATTTTAGAAAACAATCCCCATACTTTTGGGATCCTAGCATAAAAGCAAGACTTAGGAAGTTAGAACTCCAGAAAGATTTAGCTAAATCCCGAGGTCTGTATTTGCATTTTAACAGGAAATGAGACCTTGGATACATCTCTAGGTTGTAGAATCTTGGGACATCAGAGCTTGTTGGGCCCTGGGAAAGATTTATTTATACTCCAAAGGTCACATTGAAGACTCAGGGTTTTTTTCTAATCCCATTTCCATAGAGCAAAGGTATTTCTCCGTCATTTCAAGAGGGAAAGAAAGGTAGCTGCCTCTTGCTCCTATATACAAGCAGGAAAAAAAAATCAATTTTTCTCCATTCTTCACTGATTAGGATAGCTTCAAATTTCTAAGCATAGGACATTTGACTTGGCTTTCAGCAGGTCACCTGAGGAGTAATAATCAGGGTGTGACAAACAATATGATTATTACTTGCATTTAAGTGAATTTGTGTTTTAAATGAATGATAAGTCTGTCTGATCCAGAACATGTCATTTGAGCATTCAGGATGAAATTAATAAAGATGATTGTTAAAAGCACAATAGCAAGTATTATTTCCATTTTCTGTGTGTGTGTGTGTGTGTGTGTGTACGTGACTGAACAATCCCGAACAATGCTGCATAACTGACAAGTTATTATAAAAGTTCTCCATGAAATTGTATTTAGCATGGCCATATACAATCGGGTGCCTTTATAATATGCATTCTATAACCATCTTATGAATAATCTTTGTTACTTTACTTCTTTGTATTATTGCTTCGTTCATACATTTTTAATGTCTGAATTGGAAAAAGAATTTTCATGGGATATTATTACAGAGTGGAAACTAAAATATGGCTCCATATAAAACTACTGCATTTCTAAAAATATGTAAAGTATGTACATCCAAGTGTGCATAATTAGAAAGTAGTCTTAGTGAGAGGTCCGGGTTTCATAAGCCAAGAGAAGGAAGGTTGAGCACTTTATTAGCATTACTCATGCTGTAAGAATAAATTTAAAAAGCACAATGGCATTCATATAGATATAGTATTACCATTTTCTATTTTAGTAGTAAAAGGAAAGTTTTTCACTTTTGTCAGTTTTTAATTAAGTATATGTGTGTCAAACTCCATAGTAATAGCACATATCCTTGTGTTTGGGCCTCCTTGTTATAATTCTACTTGGCCTTTCACATCAAGTCGCTAAGAGCAATTATCAAAAATGTTTTTTATGCTTACTATTTTGAGCACTTTGCTCTTTGGGGGAAATCTGATGATATAAAAAATGATTCCTGCCTTTGAAGTATATATAGAATGATTGGGAGACATGCAGAGGAAAGAGTAGAATTAAGATAAGGGAAGAGATCAATTTAATCTAAATTTATCAACCAGACTCTTTGATGAGGCAAGAATTATTTGGGTTCTTAAAGGATGTATTAGATTTATTAGTAAAAGGGGGGGGGGACCTGGGTGGCTTAGTCATTAAGCGTCTGTCTTTGTCTCAGGTCATGATCCTAGGGTTCTGGTATAAAGCCCTGCATCAGGCTCCCTGCTCAGTGGGAAGCCTGCTTCTCTCTCTCCTGCTTTCCCTGCTTATATTCCTTCTCTCACTGTCTCTCTCTGTCAAATAAATAAATAAAATCTTAAAAGAAAAAAAAGAAGTAGAGAGAGAAGTGTAAGGGCCTACTTAGCCAGAGCGATTTCATGTCGGCTAAACAGTGATTTTGTTGTTTATGCAGTAAAACTTAAACTGACCCTGCCTCCTCCCACCCCCAGAGGAATTTACTTAGAAGCAAGTTCTCTCTGTAAGAGGCGGCCCCAAACGGTCGGTTTGATTCTCGATGCTTGGCGAGAAATAAAGCTTTGCTTGACCTTCGCTTTTTATCAGTCTCACTCCTTTGATCACGGACCCTAACAGAAGGTGTTTGCTAGCAGAGAATGGTGTGGCTAGAATATAGACAGTGCACAAATGATACACATTTAGGAAATTGTGTGGATAGTTGTTGAAGTTTGGGATTAGAAAATTATATATGACATGACACTTCAGGTCTCCTCAGCTCTTGCACCATTTGTGTTTCCAAAGCTAGGCCTAGATTATTTTCAATTTGTAACTTGACTGTGTGTCATTAAGATATAACAGATCTTCATTTCATGGGAGCGCAGAGTTCCCTGTATGTCAACAAAGACAGAGTTGATGAAGTGTACGTCTGAATCCCTGCTTCACATCAATCCCAAAGCTTCTTTTCTATAATTACCATCCACCAGCTCCACCCTTTCCTAGGAGATCCTAGGCACTTTTTCTGAAGCTGGCCTCTTTTTGACTGCAATTTTCATTCTGGCTATTTATTGTCCCTGATGTTATTCCTCCACATTTAAAAAATTTATCTCAAATCCAATCCCCTTTATAATTTATCTTTGTTTATCAGTATAATTACCTTTTCAGCCTTATTATAATATTTCTCCTGGGAAAAGGACCTCCCCCAAACACTCCTGTCTAATCTGCCTGAATTGTTGCTCTTGTCGTATTATCCCTTGTTCAGAAGCAAAGTCCCTTGTGCTGGCATCAAAGCCCTTCACATGTGACTTCCGTCTCATTACCCACTTGTCTCTTAGTTTCTTTTGCATGAGTCAAAGGCTGCTTCTCCCCTGAATAAATACTATCTCTTTGCCTTCTATTGCATTCCCTTTCCAATAGAATACACCTTTTCCCTTGCCCCAAACACAACCATTTCAAAATTCTAGCATTCTTATTCTGGGCACCTGGCTCAGTCGGCAGAACATGCAACTCTTGATCTTGGGGTCGTGAGTTCGAGCCCCATGTTGAGCACAGAGATTACTCAAAATTCTAGCATTTCAGTGCCTATCTTAAAGGTCACTTCCTCCCTTGGAAACCTCCCGTGGGCTTTGCTTAAATAACCTTGTCATCTTTTACTTAATAACACAGTAGTTTGTCTACTTGTCATTGTCCTTTTATTTAATTACATATTTCTTTAAAGCAGACATGATGTCTTAGTCACTAATCATTATTTATAGTGTATAGTGTTCTTTCTGACATCTAACTGGCTTTTATGGGGTCTTTGAGACTTTGAGGTTATTGTTATTTTTAGAACACCCTTAATTCATTTTTTAACTGTTCTGATTTATCTTTTAACACTGAGGCTAAGGTCTTGTGATTGATCTAAATTTACTGTTTGCTGGGTCTACATTTCACTGTCATTGCCAGTTACTGACTTTTTAAAGAAATGCAATGTTTCAACCCTTTATTATTATTTTTTAAAGATTTATTTATTTATTTTAGAGAACGAGAGGATGAGCAGACTGAGGGGGAGAGATAGGGAGAGAAGCAGATGTCCTGCTGAGTGTGGAGCCCTCAGGGGGGTGAGGATCCATCCCAGGACCCTGAGATTGTGACCTGAGCCAAAATTAAGTCTGACACTCAACCAGCTGAACCACCCAAGCACCCCTGTTTCAACTCTTAATATATTTTAATTAATCTGTATATCTTCTTAGTTTATATTTTTCTTTTTTGAAACTAGGCCACTGATACCTATGACCCAAATCCAATCCTGATGCTCATGCTTTTTGTCTCCATTTATGAAAGTTTCCCTATACACGTTCCCAAGAAGAAAAGCCTTTCATTTTACTTTCTCACCTCTGTGCTGATACAGGTATAGCTGTGTGGCCCCAAGGACACTGTGGTTTTAGATTTTTTTTTTTATAAGCCCAAATTCGTTGTAAGTACTTAGAGGATGCTCCTTCTAGGTGAAAGGTTTAGAAGTGTGAAAGAAAGTTTTCTTCTTTATTTTTTTAAAAAGCTTTACTGAGGTATAATTGACATACAAAGAACTGTGCATAGTGTGTATAATTTGATGAGTTCTGACATATGCAAAAACCTGTGATATCATCACCACATTCAAGGTAATGGACATACCCCACGGCCAGCACGTATAAAGTTTCAGTGGTGTTAGATGAATAAGTTTCAAAGATCTATTGTATAGCACAGTGCCCGTGAGCACCAATATGGTGGTATTGTGCATCTGTTAAGAGGGTAACATCTGTTAAGAAGGTAGATCTCATGTTAAATGTTCTTATCACAAAAAGAATAAAGGACAATAAAAGAAGATGTCTCACTTAATAAAAATCATCACCTGCAATGAAAGTAACCATCCTTTCATTTCCACGCATGAAATGGATGGGTTTGGGCAAACAGAGAATCAAAGTTCAGTGGTTTTGAAAGTTCCATCCTTCAAGACCACTCAAGATCCATTTCATGCATTAGAGGACTGACACTGTAGCAGAAACATGGAATCTGAACTTTTCTTTGAGGAGTAGTTTATACATCCAAATGGATTGATTCAACTGAAGACATAAAAGGGAAATAATGGAAGTGCTCTTAAACTGGGCTAATTAACCACTAAAGGTTTTTATAGGTGCTGGAGCTGCTAATTGTGTAGAAATATACTTTTCAATTCACAGAAGAAATTGAAAGTATAATTTGTGAGTGGTAATAATATTTCTATCTAAATATATTCATGTTTATAGGTGCTCTCTTGGGAGGGAAAATATCTTGTCAAGGAACACTGATCTCAATTTTTTTTCCAACCATTCGTATCTTATTAGCACTTATGAAATATTTTCTAGCATAATTTTTAATTGTTTATATAAAATTATCCCTTCACTAGTTTTCATAAAATCATCAACCACATGTGTAGGTCTCTTTGTACTGATTTCTCAGGACAGAATGGGCTGATAGCCTTATTCTGTGTAATAATTAATTTGTCACGTTAATATAATTCATGTTTATTCCTTTCCTTCAGGCTTTGTTGTGTGTTCTCACTCATATTTTATAGGGAAGAAAATAATTTCACACCTTTGTTGCAAAACTACTTGATTTTTTTTCTGATGATCTTTGATTTGTAATTGCCATCTTCTTCAAAAATAATTATGCAGTGTCTGTGAGGTGGTGAGTGAGGGTTTACAAGTTTTAAGTTATAAATTGGAAAAGAATACATTCTTGTCTCAAAAGGGCTTGCTTTAGGAAAAGAAAGCAACTGCCTTCTGATTTTCTGCTAGTAAACATTAAGATGTATTTTCTTGTATTGAATTATTTTTCCATTTTAGTTTGAAGAAAAGAAATAGTATTTATTTGAATTTTTCTTTTCAACAGCATTTCCTGGGATAATTCTTTAAATGCTGTGCTATTTAAGGGCTTTGGGTCCTCAGGCTAACTGGCCTAGAGCTGCAATTAATTACATTGCAGAGGACTTTGGACTTGAAGTGAATGCTTCAGAAGAATTAGAAGCATTCTTTTTTTTTTCTGTTTTTTTTTTTTAAAAAGATCTTATTTATTTATTTATTTATTTGACAGAGAGAGAGAGATGGAGAGAGGGAGAGAGCAAAAGCAGGGGGAGCAGCAAGCAGAGGGAGAGGGAGAAACAGACTCCTTGTTGAGCAGGCCGCCAGACATGGGCTCAATCCTAGGACCTGACCCCAAGGCAGATGCTTAACTAACTAAGTCCCCCAGGTGCCCCAGAATTAGAAGTACTCTTTTTTTTTTTTAAAGGTTTTATTTATTTATTTGACAGAGATCACAAGTAGGCAGAGAGGCAGGCAGAGAGAGAGGGAGAGGGAAGCAGGCTCCCTGCTGAGCTGAGAGCCCGATGTGGGACTCGATCCCAGGACCCTGAGATCATGACCTGAGCTGAAGACAGCGGCTTAACCCACTGAGCCACCCAGGCGCCCCTAGAAGTACTCTTAAATGTACGAGTGACTGGAGATGACTGATCAGCGTAAGAAATAAAATATTATTACAGTTAATTTATTATAAGTTCTCAGTTGCTATCTACATATTTGCACTTCTTTATATCATTAAAATATTTAATATTGGGATGCCTGGGTGGCTCAATCAGTTAAGCGTCTGCCTTTGGCTCAGGTCATGATCCCAGGGTCCTGGGATCGAGTCCTAACTCGGGCTCCCTGCTTAGTGGGGAGCCTGCTTCTCCCTCTGCCTGCTTGTGTTCTCTCTCTCTCTGACAAATGAATAAATAAAATCTTTTTTTTTAATAAATATTTTATTTATTTATTTGACAGACAGAGATCACAAGTAGGCAGAGAGGCAGACAGAGAGAGAGTGCGGGGGGGGGGCACGAGGGGGGGAAGGGCTCCCTGCTGAGCAAAGAGCCCAACGTGGGGCTTGATCATAGGACGCTGGGATCATGACCCGAGCTGAAGGCAGAGGCCTTAACTCACTGAGCCACCCAGGTGCCCCATAAATAAAATCTTTAAAAAAAAATTTAATACTAATGCTAGCTAATGTTTAAACTTAAATTTTAACTGTGATGTTAAAAATCAAATTAAATCATATTTAAGTGGAAACATGGTTTCCTTCCCCATTTACCTTTTTACTAGAAATAATGCTTAGGTTTCAAGACTATTGATGAGAGCACTAGGTGATGTATCGAAGTGTTGAATCACTATACTGTAAACCTGAAACTGACATGACACTGTATGTTAACTAACTGGAATTAAAATAAAAACTTCAAAAATATTTTGAGATGAGATTATAGAGATAAGGCTTTTACTTTTCACAAATGCAGAGTAGGTTTCTTTGAAAGAAAATTTAAAAATTAAAAAATAAATGTAATATAAAACATCAGTTCTAGCACCTCTTGACTTTAAATCCCATTAAAAAAAATAACTTTTGGAAATTGCTAACTGAAGTGTTAGGCATTTTGCCCCTGTGAGCCAACACCATGAAATGACAGTGCCTAAGTCATAGAATGTCATCATTGCCAAACCTTTCAACCCTCTAGAATATAGAAAAACCTCAAAAGGTAGGTATTATATTTGAAAAAAGTATTTCCGTACAAATGTATTACTAATGGAAATATAAAATGCTGGCCCCAGAAAAAAAACTAGTGATCACGTTGTTCATTGGTTTTGATACTGGTTTTCTAAAAACTGAACTGTTATATCTATCTTCTCTTTCTAAGACAAAATTTACACAGAAGCCTGGTAGTTAAAAATAAAAATGTCTTTCACTGCAAAAGAGGAACGGAGACCACATTTTTTGTTTTCCTTCTCTTGAACAGTTTCTCTTCTCCCCTATCCACCTCTACGCACTCCATGAAATACTAAACTTTCGTGGAATAGATGTGTTCAATGTCTTTGTGTCATTTCACATAGACTGAGTGGATTCCTTAAGATATCAGGGCTGGTTAGGGAAATTTCAGGGCTATCAACTAATAATTCAAGTTGAGTCTACTGTCATTTTTAAAATTTCCCTCCTAAAAATGGAAATCAGCAACTTAAATCTTGTTATTACTGATGAGAACTAAAATGATATGATGTCATAAGAACAAAGGAAAAAATCCTGCCCTCATTATAAGTGATATTTATAGGTATTTGGGCAACCTGGCTCAAACACTGTCTTGGAGTTAGGAACGCTTACACGGGATGGTATGTGATGCTTCCTGCACTGGGCTTCTCACATTGCCAGCACCAAGTCAGTTCAAAAACGAAGAGTACAATCTCCATAGGTTCTGAATCCAATCTGCAAATCTCTGCACCTTAGGTTAATCCTCTCTGTCAGCCAGTATCTGTTGGCAATGCAGGCAAGTGACCATAGTCATAAGATACCCACTCTCTGGTGGATGCCACAAACTCAGGAAACATGAGAAGCAGTCTGTGCTGGGGACACCACGTAGATTATTTAGGAGACTTGTCCACAGCTAGCCTTTTATCTGAAGAGCAACTGAGGAAATTAGTACTAGGGTAGCCCCTTTAAATCTCCTCCTTGTTGTTCTTGCCTGCTGCCTCCCACTGCTCCTTGGTGTTTCTGGTCTGTCTCAGCTGCCTATCATTACTCACTAAGATTCATGTAGCCCAGACCTCAATAGAGAGGATGCACTGTGCACAGAGGATGAAATGCCTATTGCCAGCAGATCCCAAGACTGATCCCAGCCCTGATACATAGGCAAAGGTTCAGTGGGCCACTAGAGTAGTCAAGACATGTAGCTTTCCCAGAATCCACTAGTAACATTATTGGATGATGCAGGAAAGACAGCTATCTTTGGCCTAATAGTACATGCAGGACTTCTACAGAATGGTGGATGTTTCTGTCCTTTCATCCAGTAACTTCCCCCACTTAGATAACCATATAGTTTCCCGCTATTAATGGTGATTCAGAGATTTCCCAAGCCTATCTATGTGTATTGTCTTGGGCCCTCCATGCGGATTCCCCACTATCTCTTTTTCTCATTCCTTCTCCCCTACTCTGAACTCTGGATTCAGAACTTTGACTACCAACCAGGTCTGGGTTCTCTGGACTTGAATTTCAATGTAGTCTCTCTCATGGACCTTGGACATTGCTCTTTCTCTGGATATTCATCTGTCACTAAATGTAAGTGTCTTGTCTATCTCCATTCCTAGTCAACTGGTCATTTTGAATCATTACTTTTCAAATTAAGTACTTTTGATTTATAAAATAATACACATGTGTTTATGGTATTAACATGCATTAATTTGTGAGAATATGAATTGGTAGAGTATTTTGGGGATTACATTTTGGCAATATTTATAAAAATTTACAATGCCCAGATATTCTTCACTTTGACCTAATTTCTACCTTCTGTCAGACCAATAAACTTTAGCCCAATAAGTCATGTTCAAATTATTTCAGTTCTATAAGTCATAAGAAGAAATGGGAAACAAATTATGTGCCTGTTGGAAGGACATGGTTAGGGGCACCAAGGTGGCTCAGTCAGTTAAGCATCTGATTTTCAGTTAGGTTGTGGTCTTGAGGTTGAGGTCTCTGGGTCAAGTCCTGCATCCAGGCTCCACGCTCATTGGGGGTCTGCGTGTCCCTCTCCCTTTGCCTCTGCCCTTCCCCTGGTTTGTGTTCTCTCTGTCTATTTCTCAAAGAAATGAATAAAAAAATTTTTTAAAGGACATGTTTAAAGTAATCATGACACATATATGCTATGGGAGCAGTTATAAAAGTAAAGCAGATCTATATGTGTTGTCATGGAAAGATCTTGCATTCATGTTAAGGGTGAGAGACTTATGGCAGAATAACATGTATATCATGACCCATTATATTTTAAAATGATAGATAATTTTATAAAACAGTTATGTATGAGAAAGCCTACAATTAGCTTTAAATAATATATAGATTAATTGTGGCTGTCTCTGAGACTGTGGCTGAATTATGAAGGACTATGGTAAAGGTGGAGATTGTGATTTGTCTGTATTTTTAACATTTTTGCATCAAGAGCATGTGCACTATCAGCTTTGTCATTAAAATATTTAAATAAGCCTAACAGCAAAAGTAATAGCTGTGTATGAATTAAAGTTTATGCTAGCCAATGGAAGAGACAACACCTGAAATCTGAATGGCTTACATATCAAAAGTATATTTCTTGCACACATAATATCTGATTGATTTGGCAGGGAATCTTTGCTACCAGGTAACACAGAGACCTAAGCTGCCTCCATCCTGTACTTTCACAACTCAACATAGGGTCCCCATGTTTGCTGCTGGATGGAAGGAAGGACACTATGGTGGCATCTTGGCTCTCAAATGCTTTGGCCTGTGACAAACATCCTTTGTGTTCATATTTCAGTAGCAAGGGCTGGTCATAAGATCCTTTATAACTATAAGTAAACTGCACAGTGTAGTCTTCCCATGTACCCAGGAAAGAGTGGAAGACAAGTTGTGGATGAACACTTGTAGTCTCCACCATAAACTCTTATATACTAGGGGCCTGGTAGAGAGCAATCTCTAGAATTTGTTAGGCCAATGACCCTCTTCATTTCCTGGTAGAGTTTCTGAGGAGGCAAAATGTTCTTGGCAATTCTCCAACTTCATGAGATCTTACTATTTAACAAGTGCTTTCCAATAGAGTCACATATATTTTTCAAAAGGACCTTGTAAATCTTTGCAGGAAGTGTTTGCCATACTTCACTTTTTCAAAAGCACTATTACACTTTGTCCTTTTCAATAACCACTATGATCACAGTACACTGAGAATTTTCTTACTCTTGGTGCATTGATAAAACTTTACCTCATGATTCTCTGCTATCTATCACCTAACTGAAAACGCCAAACATCTGCACAAATAAAATTGTGCACACTGAAAACCAAAATTCTTTCTATTCCATCTATTTCATCTATCTATCTATATATCTATCCATCCATCACCTATCTATCATTTGTCTATCTCTATCATCTATTACCCAAAGGTAATTTAATAGAGTCCTAGAAGTCTTATTATCCAAAGGTAAATAGAGTCCTATAAGGACTCCAGAATTTACAGAAACCGAGACACTGTAGATGGGGCACATGGGTGGCTCAGTTGGTTGAGCATCTCCTCTTGTTTTGGGATCAGGACATGATCTCAGGATTATGGGGTCTAGCCCTGGGTCAGACTCTGCACTCAGCAGAGACTCAGCTTGGGATTCTTACCCCATTCTTCTCCCTCCCCCTCTGCTCCATCCCTAGCCCCCCTCAAATAAATAAGGAAATAAAATCTTAAAAAAAAAGAATAGGGAATTTCTTCCTCACCTGGATGCAATTCAGAACGCCTAGAATTTGTGACAAGGACCAATTCCTTGCCTCCCTAGCTTCTGTTCCATTCAGACCACTCCTATTCCCACTAGTTTCACACCCTTAAAAATATAAGCATTTCTTAGACTATGCCAAATTATACTGAAAATAGCTTAAAATATGCCTTAAATGGAGTAGCCTCTCGGCCTCCTAAGCCAGGGTAACCAACGGTTTCTTGGTGTCTTATCTCAATAAAGTACCACTGTTATCTCTGAAAACTCTTTGAAGACTATGTGTATAAAAACTTGTTTGTGAATTATGTTCTGTGGAACAAGGATACCATCACAGGACAACTTCCATTCCTGCCCTAAAGATTTCTCCCTTTTTAAACTATACCCCCTAATTAACTACAAATA
Source organism: Lontra canadensis (assembly GCF_010015895.1). Classification (NCBI taxonomy): domain Eukaryota; kingdom Metazoa; phylum Chordata; class Mammalia; order Carnivora; family Mustelidae; genus Lontra; species Lontra canadensis. Next base: position 5,044,615 of record NW_022631080.1, on the reverse strand, counting down.
GTTTTCCATTCAAGGTTTTTGAGTCTCAACTGGGAGACACACCATCTGAAGGTCTAATTTCTGATCACCATCCCCTCAAGCTCAGCTTGCCCTAAGTCCAAATTTAAGTTAAAAATTAACACTCCCTACAGGAATTCCAGCTTTCCCAATGTCCAAAATCCCTTGTCCTTGGCCATTTACACTTGATAGTCTCATATGGAATACCCCCACTTACCTGCTAACTCCATCTTGTATTTGCCCCTAAGATATTAGAAGGCATCCCACTGTAATGATAGGATTGCTGATCCTATAAATAAAATTTGTAAGTGCAGTTGTAGGTATTGCTCATGCTATAATTTCAAAGACAAACATGGTGATTTCCAAAGAGCACATGTTCGATGAAGGTTTGGGGAATAAAAGAAACAGTGAGCATGGGGTCTAATTTATTGATGTTTATTTTTAATATATCCATAAACAAATTAAGCATATTAAAGTGTATATAATTTAATTGTATAAAACAAAATGTAAAAGGTAAAAGAGAGCCACAGATTGGCAATCTTTAATTTGTTCTCTATTTTTTTAACCCAACCACCTTAAAGCTGATCACTCTTACATTTCCAGTAAATGCCTATAGCAATTCCATGTTATGTTATTCTAGATGACAAAATAATACGGATTCACAATTAGTTTCACAAAATAACAAAGCTCGTATTATTAAACCTCATTATAACATTAAATGTGTGACCAATGTCATCCACAAACTTGTAGATTTTAAAGCTAATTAAATCTAAATTAAATTAAATCTACATTAAAGACACAATATTTGAACAAATACATTGTTAAAAAAGAATAAATTTTCAAGTTACATAATAATGTAGGAACACATAGGCATATCTACCATATTCCTTTCAGCCCCAACCCAGACCTAAATTCTATGAACACTAACTGCCCTTTCTCAAACACAAAGTGAAAAACCTGCCTCAGGCTTCTCTAGGAGTAAGAGAAATGGCTGGACTTGGCCCTAGAACACGCATTGGCCCCAAAAGTAGAAGTGGACCGGGAGGAAATTCTGGCGCGGGCCCTCTCTTCTTCATCTTGCAAAGCCTCCTCATACGGAGACGGGAAAGAGCTCGGGTCAGTCCCATGAACCTTGGCCAGAAACTCCAGGACTTTCATCTTGGTGGTTTCAGCGTGGGCTCTCGGGCCCCACAGGAATTCAAACTGTGCCGGATCACTGTCGGCCACCTGCCGGTACTCCAGGTACTTTTCCTTCACGAAATCTTTGGTGATGAGCTCCCTGGGCTCCCCAAAGATGGCATGCTTCTGCCCGGCATATATCCCCGTCAAATTCAGAACTTCCCAGACTTCCTCTTCGGTGGCACTGTTGCCCTTCATGAAGATCACACCCAGGATAAAGATCAGGATGCCGGTCTTGGGCATGCCCTCTTCACCATCCAGCACCCCATCATAGGTGAGGCCCAATTTGATGAAGAGGCCATAGCAGTGGTTTGTGGGATCCACGCTCTTCACATCAAGGCCAAAGACCATCTCCATGTGCTCACAGGCTCTCAGGAAGATCTCGGTGAAGTGGTCTTCATACTCTTTGGTGACGACCTTCATATCTGCCTCTGTCACGGGCTCTTTCATGTGATACTTGAAGAGCATGAAATTGACCAACGAAATCACTTTCTCATCTAGAGCACGTATGGGCACATTCTTGGGGGTGGACCCAACCCATGAGATGCCAACCTCTTCTTCTTGGCCACTGGCGCCCTCATTCAATTCACTTGATGAGGTGGTTGTCATGGCGATGGAAGATGAGCAGAAACTCTGATGACTCTCAGGGGTACTGGGTTTACCAGCATCAGGAGCCTCCTTGGAATTGCCAGGTATCAGAGGATAAGAGGAGAGATGGGTCTCTTGCAGAGCCTTGGAGACCTGGTCAACCTCCATATCTTGGATCTCACTGCAGGTCTGAAAGCACTGATCATATAAGCATTGTGGATTCTTTTGGTGCTGAGGCATGCTGACTTATATGAGTAGCAACAGACAGGAGTGAGGAGAGGAGAGTGGGCAATGGGGAGTCACGGCCTAAGAGGAAGAAGGAGACATGAGTGGCCTTGGCTGCTCAACCCCACTGGGGTGGCTCTGATAAAACTGCCTCCAGTGGACTTCTTCTGGGAACACTCTTCTAGGGCCTCACAGGTCTCCCAACCTCTTGGTTGCTATGCCCCTGAAGAACAATGAAGGAAGGAGTCTGAATGCTCCTGAGGAAGCAGCCAGCAAACCCAGGCTGAGAATTCTCAGAGACCGCAGAAAGCGGGGGGTGGTCGGGCTCTAGACAGCCATTTCTGTTCTGAGGGGGGTGGTCCCATCAGTCCTCCCTCAGGTGCATTGCCTTGGCTTTCGATAGGACCTGGTGTACCTCCCCTATCTTAATATGGGATGGCCCCCCGAAGACCAAAGTCACATCTCCTAAGACAACTGATGCAGGTACCTCTTCCAGAAGGCCTACCTCGGACTTCCCAAGGCTGACAGCGGGACCTAGACTGGGTGGAGGCTATCTATACTGCTGCTGGTGGTCCCCCCATTTCTCACTTCGTTGCCTTCTTTGAATCCAGGCAGGTCCTGGGATCCCTTCATTTGCTGACCTAACATTGTCCCTTCAGAACAAAGCCTCCACTTTCTGATTTCCAGAAGGTAATTAGGGCACTTGTCTACTGACAGCCTCTCCCATAGCCTCTCAGTGCTGACAACAGCTCAGGGCAGAATTCCTCATGATCTGCACTCTCCTGGTGTCAGCGGACCCTCAGTATTCACTCTGGGTTCTTGACTTGGCAACTGGTGGGGTCTCAGGTCTGACCCCTCTATGTGATGTCAACCCTTCTGTATGTAAGAATGCCTTATCCTCACGAGTTACCTGAGAAGGAAGTGAAGAAGGGCAGTTCCTTTCCCCCTTTTTTAAGGGTTTCCTGGGCTGACAGAAGGAGGTAGAAACTGTAAAGGTCCCTCTTTTCTGGGGTGGGTACGTCTACCCGTGGGATCTCACTCAAGTTCCTACTGTGATCTGTGAGAGGATCTGGATCCCTTTCCTTGATGACCTCATACGATATAGGTACATACACCAAGGATCTCACCTGTCTCCAACTCCCCAAAGAAGGGGGATCTTCTCATGTAGTCTCTGTGCAGAGTTCTCTGGACTGATAAAGGTCCAGGGTCTCTTTGATGACCCTATGTTTTGGGGTGGATCCCTTTCAGTTCTGACTCTGTATGTCCACATGGACTCCAGTACTGCCTGGTCACCCTGTCCTCTGCTGAATCTGACTATGTCCCAATCCCCTAGGTGTCCAGCGTAGGAAGTGAGCTAGGAAGACTCCTGACCGTCATTGTCTGGGACCTTTGCCCTTCAGACGTAATTCAATGACAACTGCCAGGGTCTAGGACTCCTCCTGACTGAACAAATGCTTTAACTTCCTGAGCCCCAGAGGAGGAAAGGAAAAGTCCCCTCTGCCTGCCATCCCTTCCCTGGGCCTCTCAGGGCTGACAACAGGGGAGGGGCTCTGTGCAGCCCCTCTGCCATCAATCAGTTGGTCGGTCCCAGCATCCTCACAAGTGCTAGTCTAATACTGGTTGGTGAGGTGCCTGCTGCCATCTATTACCTGGTGTTCCACCTTCCAATCAAGGCCCCACGTGTCCGAGACACCCAGAAAGGAAGTGAGGCGACACCTCATCTGCCGGACACAGAGACCTGACCACAGAGGCTTAATGCTGTGCCACAACCTCTACCCGCGATCCGGGGAAGCATGAGCACTCACTCGGGGTCCTCGCCGGGACTCCTACCAGAGTCCCCCGCGGGGCCTGAGGCTCCTTCCTTTGCCCACAGGACACCGCCTGCCTCGGGCTAAGCTCTTGCCTGCCTCGGGCTAAGCTCTCACCTCCCTCAGACTCTGGAGGCGTAAGTCAGCGATACTTCCGCCGCCCCTGCCCGAAGCCTCCCAGGGCTCACAGACTGGCCGAGGCTCACCGACTCCACCACTGTCTGGGGTCGGTGGGCCCCTCAGGACTCACTCCGGGGGCTTTTTCTGGACTACCAAGAGGTCAAGGGACTCAGCCCCGCAACAGAAACGCTGTCACCTCGATCAGATCGCAAACAGGAAGTGTGTCGTAGGCCAGCATGATAGGCGGGGCCGGGGTTACCGGAGTTGGACCGGGGCTCTCATCTAACGTGTCCCCTCATTTCTGTGATACGGGATCTCCTCAGCTCTCATTTGGAATCTTACTTGACTCCAAGCAGATCCTGGGAATCCTCCCTCTGCTGATGTGGTTCCACGCACCTCAGATGGAGTCCCGTACAGCCCCAGATCGAATGCCGCACAGCCAGACGGTCTTGAAGAGGAAATCAGAGGCGTCACATCCGGTTACACCTGCCTGGGGTCCTCTGGGCCGATAGGGGGGGGGCAGGGCTGTGCGTGCCAGGCTTTCACGGTGGTGGTTGCTGCTGGTCCCTCGTTAGAGTCCTGCTGACTTCTTGTAGCCTTGGAATTAATCCCTCCCTTGATCCCGTGTCATGCCTCTCATGCCAATGTCCTCATGCCCCTGGAACCCTCAAGCGGAATCGAGGGGATGCTTCAGTTGGGGAGCCCTGCCTGGGTCAGCAGGGCTCAAAGTAGGCACTGGCCCATGTCTGTGTGAACCACCGTCATTCTCTGGTTTTGGCTTCTTCTGTCCTTCCTGGGAGTTCTCGTTTTGGCTCCTTTCTTGTGACTTAAGGCTTTCTGGGAAATGCCGTATCTTGGCAAACTCTTGATGACTTTACCTCCTGAAAACCTTGTCAAGTGTGGAATGGGTCACGTCCCAGCCTCACTGTGAAATGAAGCTGGAACGCAAAACAGGCAGGGGCCGGGATCTCTGGTTATCAGACATGAAGGCTGGAATCAAGATATATTTATTTCACAGACAGAAGTCACAAGTAGTCAGAGAGGCAGGCAGGTAGGGTGGAGAAGCAGGCTCCCTGCTGAGCAGAGAGCTGGATGCCAGGCTTGATCCCAGGACCCTGGGACCATGACGTGAGCCAAACGCAGAGGGTTTGACCCGCTAAGCTACCCAGGCGCCCCTTGGAATCAAGATACAGTAATTAAACCAGAAGCTACCTGATGAATAGGATGCACAGGCATTTGGGGCACTCCCATCCTGCTGGGGTCCAATCTCCTCTGAGTTCTCCTGTTGGCTGAACTGAATCGTCATCCTGATGCCTACGAATTGTGTTTAGTTTTTTTTTTTAAAGATTTTATTTATTTATTTATTTATTTATTTATTTATTTGACAGACGGAGATCACAAGTCGGCAGAGAAGCAGGTAGAGAGAGAGGAGGACGTAGGCTCCCTGCTGAGCAGAGAGCCCCATGCAGAGCTCCATCCCAGGACCCTGGGATCATGACCTGAGCCAAAGGCAGGGGCTTTAACCCACTGAGCCACCCAGGCAACCCACGAATTGTGTTTAGTAAAGTGCAGAACAGATAAGACTGAAGCATGAATCTGAAGCCAAATAGGTTAAGGACTGGCATACCATATCAACAGATCAATTTTAAAAATGTATTTCAATTGATAGAGAAATGTGTTTCATAAAAATAATCATTATTCTTTCATGATGGAAGGTATGTTTTCAAAGTAGATAAAGGATATCTACCAAAAAATCCCCAGAGTAAAAATCATATCTCATGTGGAAATCTTGAAACCTTTTTATTTTAATATTGAGAAGAGAGAAATGCCTGCTATCACCATTTGTAGTCTATATTTTAATAAAGACACTAAAAAAAAAAGTAACAGGAAACAGTAGTAATCACAGAGATAGAAACCAGAAAATAAGAAACAATGTCAGTATAATTAACATGAATAAAGTGTATATGAGGAAAATATACTAATGTTAAACTATTAAATCAATAAAAATGCCTTTAAATAAAATTACTGGCTATGAGATCAATATACAAAGAGACACTTTCTTTTTGGTAGCAACGTAGTATAATGAATTAAAGGATATCTTATAAATTATCATAATAAATACCTGATTCTTAAAAATATACATAATAAAAATATAAGAACTCTATGGAAAAATTATATAGCTATTATTTATTGAAATTGCTAAAGACTTAAATAAATGGAAAAATATGCTTTTACAGGGATGTTTCAATTACGTAAACATGTTAAATTTTCCTCAAATTTAATCTATTAATGACCGTAATCCCTCATCCTCAATAAAGCTACATAACTTTTACTTGTAAATGTTTATATACATGTGAATTCTGTGTGAATGCTGACAAGATAATTCTAAAATTTATTCTTTTTAAGGATTTTATTCATTTATCTGAGAGAGAGAGAGCATGAGAGGGGAGAAGGTCAGAGGGAGGAGCAGACTGCAGGATGAGTGGGGAGTAATTCTGAAATTTAAATTGGCTTGCAAATGGCTATGAATAGCTAATATACTCTTGAAAAGAAAGATGTGATATTAAATACTGTAGTAATAAGAGTTTGTGGTATAGGTGTTGGCATAGACAAATAGACCAAAAGAAGTGAATAGCATGTTCCAAACAGATGCACTATATCTTGTGTCCTGGTGCATTAAAGTTAGCTACTCAGAGAAGTAGGGGAAAGAATATTGTTTTTTTTTTAATAAGAAATCACACTAGTACATTTTGATATTCATATTAAAAACAAATGTGATTAAAATCCTCCCTTACACTTAATAGAAATTCTAGTTCTAAGCAGATTAAAAACTCATTTTAAACCTTTTTATTCTGACAGTTTTCATACTCACGTAAGTGAGGGGTATACCACATTAACATACTAAATGAAAAAAATCATTCCTAAGTTGCTAAATTGATTTATAAAAATCAGTATTCATTCATAATGAAAAGACGTCTTATCTCACTAGATAAAGTATACTTAGAAAAACTCTACAGTAAACATTATACTTGCTGTCAACTCACTGAGAGCCTTTACTTTAAAACTGGGAAGGAGATGAAGATGCCAACTATCACCATTTCTATTCAATATTTTAATGAAGATCCTATATAGGGAACTAATGGAAACAAATCAAAGATATTTGGATTGGAAAATAAGAAACAAAGCTAGCTTATCATTAAGAGATGATAAGAACGTATATGAAGAAAATCTACTAATGATAAATTTTCCCATAAGTAAAGTTGTTTATAAAGGTTGGTGGGTATAATATTAATAGGAAAAATGTATTTGTGTCTGTGGTAACAAAATGAATGAAAAAAATTAAACAAAATAGGGGCACCTGGCTGGCTTAGTCATGAGTCAAGCCCCACATTGGAGGTAGAGATTATATAAAAAAATTTTCAAAAATAAAAAATAAATTATACAAAGTACAATTTGTAGATTACCATGACAAAATACCAGGTACCTGTAAGTAAATACAATTCTAAAAGTTTATCAAGTCAGGGAAAAAAAATACACTGATAGTATTTAGAGAAATTAATGAAGCCCTAACTAAAAACAGAAATATGTTTTTAGATAAAAGTTTCAATATTATGACCATACTAAGTCTCCTCAAATTTAATCTCCAGATGACTGTCATCCTTTTCCTACAAATAAAACCCCAAATGTTTGTGTGTAAATGTCTATGTCCATGTGTATGTGTCTTTGAAACTTGACAAGCTGATTATAAAATTTAAATGGATTCACAGGGACACATGGGTGGCTCTGTTGGTTAAGCATCTGCCTTCAGCTCGGGTCATGATCCCAGATCAGGTCCCACTGGGCTCCCTGCTCAGTAGGGAGCCTGCTTCTCCCTCTATCTGCCACTCCCCCTGCCTGTTCTCTCTCTCTCTCTCTGACAAATAAATAAAAACTTTAAAAATTAATAAATAATTTGATTCACAAGTGGCCCAGAATACCTTATATCTTCTTGAAAAATAAAAATAAAATACACCTTAATTTACTAACTATTAAGAATTACTAAAAGTCTATAATAATCAACAGCTTATGGCATAAGTGCAGGCATAGGCAAACAGATCAGTGTAACTAAACAGTATCCTCTGACAGACCTACTTATGCACTGTTGCTTAATTTATTAAAAGTGTGCCATTGCAGGGGTGCCTGGGTGGCTCAGTCCTTACGCGGCTGCTTTCGGCTCAGGTCATGGTCCCAGGGTCCTAGGATCAAGCCCCGCATTGGGCTTCCTGCTCCACGGGAAGCCTGCTTCTCCCTCTCCCACTTCCACTCCCCCTGCTTGTGCTCCCTCTCTCACTGTGTCTGTCTCTGTCAAATAAATAACTAAAATCTTAAAAAAAAAAAAGTCTGCTATTGCAGAAAAGTGGGGACAGAGTAGTATTTTTATGAAGAAATGACAGTGGAACAGTTGGTTGTAGAAGAATTCAGACCAGAGGTAGAGTTCTACCTTTGTCCTACTCTAGCCCTGAACTTGGGCACATAACCAGACTTTCTAATCCTCAGGCTCTTCATCTGTTAAATAGGTTTGAGAAGTGCTGTCCTCTAAGACTGTCAAAATGCATGCAACATACACAAAGAACCTATTATTCTGCCTGGCGGATTTTAGATCATTAATGAATAGTTGATGGACGCATGAAGTGCTATGGGACATGGAATTACAAATCTAATAAAAAAGCTGCTTCGTAGGTAAAACTCCACCAATTTTCCCCATTTGAGGATAGACTGAGTGTTGGGGAGTCTAAATGGGTGCAACTCCAAACTCTTAAAATTTTTGTGAAGGGCTCTCTTCTCTGTCCCTCCCAGCTGCCTTTCCATCTAAACCATCCCTATTTTCATTCATTCTACTGCAAGCAGAACTCTATCTCTTCTATGTAGATTTACAAAATTACATTTAAGATCACTTCATTCAAATGCTCTTTTTAATGGAGCAGGCTCTGCTCTCTCAGTGCAGGACAAAGAGTGCCCGCCCCATGTCTCCTTCATATCCTGCCTCAATGGAATATCGGACTTATTTCTCAGAACCTCTTGGGACACAATACTCCTAAAACACCCGGTTTGTGTACTGAGCTCAACTGCCTGGGAAAGAGTGCCCAACTCCTTCCAGTACTGCTGCAGGGGCAGATTCTCTCTGGTTTATCTAAGATACCAAAGTAATTGTTGTGAGCAGTTTTTCATTCCAGGCCTAGTCTCTCAACTCTAAGATACATCATTCAAGTGTTTGGCCTTTGTTTACCACTCTGAGAACTTTATCTGGCCCACCGCCCCATTTAACTTAAAATTACCTCCCACTGAAGAAGTGGCAGTTTCCAAAACCTCAAACTTCCTTGTTTCATGACATTTACACTTGACTATTCTGAAACCCATCCGCACCAACCCCCGCCAGAAAAACATAATGATCTTAATATGTATGCTCACACAGAAGAGCTTCAAAAACATAATATAAAATCTGAGAGAATTGAATGGATTTATAGACAAATCCATGCTTATAGTTGGAGATTTAAACGCCTCTCTCCAAGGGATCAGCAATAGTAATAGAAAGGAACTCATTAAGGATTTAGAGGTTATAAATACAGGATAAAGGTATAGAACTGAACAGTAGCACAATCCAACAGGATACAACTGATGTTTATCGAACACAACCCAACACAACAGAACACATGTTGTTTTCAAGCACACACAGAATATTCAATAAGTTAGACCATATCATGAGTAATAAAAGAAACTTAACAATGGTAAAAGAATGAAATGATACAGAGTGTGTTTTGTGAATATAATGGAATGAAACTAGCAATCAAAAACAGAGCTATAACAGGGAAATCCCCAAACCATTAGAAATTAAACATACCTCTAAAATATATATAGGCAAAGAGTATTTCTCAAGGTAAATTTAAAATTGTGTTCAAATAAATAAATGAAAAATTAAATACAGTATATCAAAATCTGTGGAATGCAGGTAAGGCAGTAATTCAAAAATATTTATAGCATGAATTGCTTATCCTAGCGTATCAGTTTTCTCTTCCTGCCTTAACAAATTACCATCAATTTAGCAGCTTAAAACAACAAAAATGTATTATTTTACAGTTCTACAGGTACAAAGCCTGACATGAGGTCATTGTGTTGCCAAGACTGTTGTACTTTCTACAAGCTCTAGGGTCAATCAACCAAGAAAATATTGCAATGCTTACTGTGGATTCACCAAACAAAAGAACTGAAAAATATGTGAAACCAAAGCTGATAGAATTGAAAAGAAACACAGATAAATCTATAAGTACGTTTGGAGTTGCTGAGAGTTTAGCTCAGCTACTCCATGGTATTTTTGCCTTGGCATTCATTTTGTTTGGCCAAGCAGCCTGCAGGGACCTTAAACTGACATTAACCTCTCCTGCAAATGCATGCCCTAGGTAGCATCCTGCAGACTCACAAGTAAATGTTAAGTTCCTGATACAACTTCACCAACAGCTCTTTTGATCAAGTTTCTCCCCTCCTTCCCAGAACCTTTTCTTTGATGTACCCCTTAGATACGATCCCTGTGTAATTCACCAAAACTCTGCTCCTTTGGTTTGAATTGACCAATCCAGCCTTAGCCTGGGACTAACCCAGGAACACTAATAAAGACATGTGTTCCATGTCCTGCCTCTTTCTACATTCTGCTTTGATCTCCCTATGTGGTCCCTCAAGGCATACTATGTACATCCTCCAAGATCTGTAAGTAGTAAACTCAATTTCAATTTCTATTGTGGTCCGTTGTTGAACTACATAGCTTACTATGTAGCACTTTGTGCTCCACTTAACAAATGTTAATTTAATAAAGACATAAGAAGAGTGTTCAACACTCCTCTCTCAACAAATGATAGAACACATACAAGATACAAAATCAATAAGGATTTAAAAGAACCATCAACCAACAGAATCTAAAAATATTTATGAACATTCTACACAAAACCAGGAGAATGCACATTCTTTTCAAGATCCTATGCAATATATACCAAGATAGACCATATCCTAATTAATAAAAGAAACCTCAACAAATTGAAAATAATTATATTCATAACAGAGTGTGCTCTCTGACCATAATGGAATCAATATTAAAATCAATTAACAGAAGAACAAGAAAACACCAAATATTTGGAAACTAAGAAACATACTTCTAAATACACCATGGGGGACGCCTGGGTGGCTCAGTTGGTTGGGCAGCTGCCTTCGGCTCAGGTCATGATCCCAGCGTCCTGGGATCGAGTCCCGCATCGGGCTCCTTGCTTGGTGGGGAGCCTGCTTCTCCCTCTGACTCTGCCTGCCACTCTGTCTGCCTGTGCTCGCTCTCGCTCTCTCTAACAAATAAATAAATAAAATCTTTAAATACACCATGGGTCAAAGATGAAGTCTATAAAGAAATTTAAAAATGCACAAACTGAATTTAAATAAAAATATAACATTTCAAAATTTGTGTGGGCACAGCTAAAGCAGTGCTGAGTAAAATTTATAGCAGTAAGATAGTGCTTTTAAAAAGTGGGGGGAAAAGGTGGAAAATTCTCAAATCTGTAATCTAAACTCATACCACAAGAACCTAAATAAGGAAGAGCAAAATAAACCCAAAGCATGGGAAGGAAAAAAATGGTAAGGAGCAGAACTTGATGAAAGTATAAGCAAGCAACAAAAAGAGGGGACAATTAATGAAACAAAGAGCTGGTGTTTTTTGTGGGCTTTTTTAAAGGAAGAATCAATAACACTGATAAACCTCTAGTAAGACTGACAAAGAAAGAAGAAAAAAGAAAAAAGTTACTAAAGTCTGAAAGGAACAGAACATCATACTGACAGAAAATAACAATAATAATAATGATAATAATGAGTATAGTTATTATCATTGAAAAAAAGTCAGCAACTGTTTGTGACAAAAGTCTTAGGAAATAATAGAGAGTTCCTTCAACTTGATAATGAACATCTATGAAAATCCCTATTTTGACATTATACTTAATGGTGAAATACTCAATGACTTCCCCTTAAGATAGAGAACAAGGCCAAGACGTCCACTCTCACCACTGCTATTTAACATGCTGCTAGAATTCCTAGACAGCCCATTAAGGCAAGAAAGAAAATAAAAGTCGTAAGGATTACATATGAGTAGATAATCCTGTGCCTCTTTGAAGATGTCATGACTGTGCATATAAAAAAATCCCAAGAAATCTATAAAACAACTCCTAGGCCTAATAAGTAAGTGCAGCATGGTTGCAGGCTATAGGATCAACATACAAACATCAGTTGTATTTTTTAAAGATTTTATTTATTTATTTGACACAGAGAGATAGCAAGAAAGAGCACAAGCAGGGGGAGGGACAGGCAGAGGGAGAAATGGGTTCCTGTTGAGCAGAGAGGCCCATGTGGAACTCGATCCAAGGACCCTGAGATCATGACCTGAGCCTAAGGCAGATGCCAAACCAACTGAGCCACCCAGGCACCACTAGTTTAATTTCAATACACTATCAATAAACATATAGAAACTACAGATGCAATACCATTGACAATTGCTCAAAAAAACCCTAAATCTGAAATACAAAGGTATAAATACAAGGTATAAGGTATAAATCTAAGGTATAAATCTAAGAAAACATCAGACCTTGTTTGCTGAAAAGAACAAAATCCAGAGGTCAAATACATTTTTTAAAAGATTGTATTTATTTGTTTATATGAGAGAGAGAGAGAGAGAGAGAGAGAGGGAAAGCACAAGTCAGGAGGAAAGGCAGACGGAGAGGGAGAAGCAGAAACCCTGCTAAGCAGGGAGCCCAATTTGGGCCTTGATCCCAGCAACCTGGGATCATGACCTGACCCAAAGGCAGACGCTTAACCAACTGAGCCAACCAGGCACCCACAAATAATATATAAATAAATGGAATGCTATAGCATGTTCACAGATTAAAAGAATCAACATAGTAATAGTATCAATTCTTATCAAATTAATAAATAGGTTTAACACAATTCCTATCAAAATGTCAGCAATATTTTTTATATACATAATCTTATCTAAAAATTTATACAGAAAGGCAAAGGAACTAGAATAGCTAAAGCAATTTTTAAAAAGAAAAGTAAAATGGGAAGAACTGCTATATCAGATTTAGAGACATTATTTAGCTATAGTAATCAAGATTCTGTGATATTGATGGTTGGATGGACATATAGATGATTGGAACAGAATAGAGACTGTAGAAATAACCCCACATAACTATGGACAACTGATTTTCAACAACGTTGCAAAAGCAATTAGATGGAGGATGAATAGATTTTATTAAAACTGATGTTGGAGCAATTGAACATCCATTAGGGAAAAAACAAACTTTGACCTAAACTTCATATCTTACATAAAAATAAATTCAAATATAACAGATTTAAATGTAAAATGTAAAGATATTAAATTTTTTAAAGAAATGTTGGAACAGGGTGCCTGGGTGGCTCAGTCAGTTTAAGCATTCACCTATGTAAAAAAGATTTATATGTGGAATATCTAAAGATCTCTGAAAGCTCAATATTTAAAAAAGGAAACAATTTAATTAGGAAATAGGGTGCATGGGGTGCTCAGTTGGTTAAGTGTCAGACTCTTGATTTCAGGTTGGGCTATGGTCTCAGTGCTGTGAGAGCCCCTACTGGGCTCTGTGCTCAGTGGGAGTCTGCTTGAGGATTCTCTCTCTCCTTCTCGCTTTGCCCCTCTCCCTGCTCTAATATAAAAACAAGTAAATCTTAAAAAAAAAAAAAGGATAAAGACATCGTGAAATAAAAAATACATATAGTGGTCTCTGCTCCCATTCCTGGAACAGAGCCCCTAAAATCCTTATAGTTTCCTAAATGATAAGAACATTAGGAATATCTCACATCTCTTGTAATATTTGTCTTTGACCCCATCCCTGACATAAGGATCCGAAACCCCTTGTGATTTCCTAAGTGATGAGAGTACTAGGGCCATAATTTTTTCTAATGAGGTGACTCTGGATGGACTCCTGGATGACTCCTGGATGGGGGCTGGTCACCAGAAAGGCCAACCAAGCCATGATCAGAAGCTTGGAAATATCAGCCTCATCCCCATTATCCAGAGGGGAGAGAGGGGCATTGTTCATGCCTACATGAGGAAGCCACCATAAAATCTGAATAGTGGGTCTGGAGAACTTCTAGTAGGGCAAATAACAGATCTTACCCTATGTACCTCTTCATCTGGCTATTCATCTATACTGTTCATCGTATCATTTAATAAATTCTGTGAGCTGCTCTAGAAAATGAATTAAACCCAAGGAGGGGGCCTTGGGAACCTCTGAAGTTGGCTAGAAGCATAGGTGACAACCTGGGCCTGCAACTGGTGTTCTAAATGTGTGTTGCTGGGGGAGGGGAAAGTGTTGGGGCTGGGGGGCAAGGTGGTGGATGGTGACAGTGTTGTGGAAGTGAGCCCTCATCTTTGGGTAGATAGTGTCAGAACTGAGTTAAATTGTAGGATACCCAGCTGGTGTCACAGAGAATTGTTTGTTATGGAGGAAAAAACCCTCCATATATTTGGTGACCAGAATTGTCAGAGGTATGAGTGTTCTGTGTATCTAGTAAAGGAGACACATGGGACAGAAATATATAGTATGGAAGAAATGGATTTTTCCTTACAGAAGAAAGTAGAAAATTGAGTTTTTTCCTATACAGATATGAAGAGACATTTCCCTGAAGAGGATATGCAGATAGCAAAGAAGCACATGAAAAGAAGTTCAACTTCACTACACTTCAGGAAAATGCAAAATAAGGATCATGTTGAGATACTTCCATATACTTATCAGAACACCTAAAATTTAAAAAAAATGGTAACAATACCAAATGTTGATAACAATGCAGAGCAACTAGATGACCCATACATTGCTGGTGGGAATGTAAAATGGTACGGCAACTCTGAATATTGGTGAAAAGTAAAAAAAAAACCAAAAACAAAAAACAAAAAAAACCCCCCAAAACACTAAATATACATTCACAATATGAACTAGAAATTATACAACTGATTATTTATCCCAGAAAATGAAATCTTATGTCCACAAGAAAACCTATACATAATTGTTCACAGTAGCCTATTCCATTATTTAAAAACTGTCATTATGAAAAAATTATTCCTGCTAACCACATTCTCTGATATGCCAGTTTAGGATCACCTTTTTCAAAGTGAACAAATATTTATCTTTATTTTTACACTGCAAATGTGATAACTACAAATTTGAAACTGAATTTTTTAAAAGATTTGATTTATTTATTTGACAGACAGAGAGATCACAAGTAAGCAGAGAGGCAGGCAGAGAGAGAGGGGGAAGCAGGTTCCCCGTGGAGCAGAGAGCCTGATGTGGGGCTCGATCCCAGAACCCTAAGATCATGACCTGAGTCAAAGGCAGAAGCTTAACCCACTGAACCACCCAGGCGCCCCAAAACTGAAAATTTGAAATGTGCAGCCAAGTATAAAGAAAAATACAAACTCCCATCAGAGAAACACAGTTATTTTAACACAAGTGGTAAATTTCTCTCTGATCTTTTAATATGTACATGTCTGTGTTTATAACATGAGTGTGTATATATATACATATATATGACATGTTACATAGACATATTAATATCTATTATTTAACATTTACTATATACCAGATGCTAAGAACATGTATTTTATGTACATTTTCATATTTAATCTTCATTATAAACTTATTTACCTTCTCATGTTTAAAAATATTGAAGCAGAGAAACATTAAAAAAAAAAATCCAGTATCCACAGCTATCAGGTTACTAAGTGTTGGAGTAGAGGTTTAGAATGGCACTCTGATTAGCCTGTCTGTCATACAGTAGACATGTAACCATCATATAAATACACATGTATACAGACATACACCTGAATATATCCCAGAAAACTTGGCAATAATTTAACAAAATTGTTGACTTAACTATCTGTAGGAAGTCCTGAAGGTCCATGATCCTTGGCATGTAATTTATGGCAAGAAAACTTAGTCATATTTTTGGCTGAGCTAGTTTGTAAGAATAGGTCTCTTGTGTGAACCTAATAGACTGATTCCTACCAAGTATGTCATGGATGTAGAAGGAAAGGTATGCAGAGCTGAGAATAAAACTATGAACTGGGGATATACAATGGGGACTTGTAACAATGGTAAACCATGGACATAACAAATGTTAACTACATAGAGGTATATGATAAATGACATCCAAATGGAAAAAGTCTACATGAGCTTTTAAATTACACAGAGAATGAGTTATATTTTGAATTTCTAAATATAAAATAAACCATAAATTATTTGTAACATTTGGTTACCCTAATTGACTTTTCTTTGCATACTTCTAGTTTCCAAAGATCCTGATGATTTAAATAGTCTAAGTCATCCATCAGATAATAAACATGACCAGTCAACCTCATGTACTCCATAAAAACTTTTTTCTTTCTTAATGATCATTGGGATGGATATGGAGACACTCTAATCATTGAAACCCATTCATTTGAACTCATTCTTGGTGTTTTAATTGTCTGCAGGATACTGAGTGCTCATCACACTGCTCATTTTAGAATTAATGTAGATATTGAAAATCTACTCTTCCTGACCTTGGCTATCATAACATTTGGATACTATTACATCACAAAGTATCTATTTCTTTTTCATGTATGACATCTAATTTTTTGTTTTAGCATCAACTAAATTTACCCACCCTTGCTTTATCTTTACTTTAGATGTTTTAAAGAAGCTATAATGTATGAGAACTTTGTATTTTATTTTATGAGATAATATAATTTGGTTAGAAAAATGTAATTAATATGATGGATCGTGGAAACAGAGACTTACCAAATTGATCAAATCAGTCATTTCTTTTCTAGGGCCTCCTCTTTCTTTAACAATCCAACTCCAAGTCTCTTCTATAGCTTCACTGAATTCTAAAAGGTTTTCTTAGATCCTTGATTCACCATTTGTCCTCTAATCACCCCCAATTACTACCAGTCCATCAAATTTTACAACAATTAGTCTATTAACTAATTTACATTATGAAACAGGATTCATAAGCCGATTCTCATCATTATAATTGTTTGATCAAAACATTTCACTAAGATTTTAGTGATTTTCATTGCCCTCCTCCAAGCAACTGATGGTTGCTTCCCTGCCATTTATTTGTCCTTATTTTGGAGTAAAATTCCATTTCAGTCTTCATACCCTTTGGATGATAGGTAATGGGATTTAGGGAAGGCCGCCGAAGAATATGCCACTTTGGCCTATTGATTATTTTGAATTACCTGAGAAACAGCCATGCAAAAAGAATATTCTGACCTTCCTTTTGCCTGCCTGAAAGCAGGAAATAAATCCCCAATGTGAAAGGTACCCTCTGCACCAGGAGGTAGAGAGACCTCCTTGTCAACTGAGATAAGGAATTCAGGGCCCAGAAGACTATATAAACAACCCCTGTTTAGATTTTTACTAATGAATACCCAAACCTACATTTCTTGTTTTGTTAATTCCTCAAAAATGTATTATTTATTTGTCTAAAATGTATAAAAGCTGACTGCTTTGGTCCCTTCTTAGGTCCTATCTATAAGACCGCCATACATACTATTAAATATTTTTTCTCCTATTAATCTGTCAGTTTAATTAATTATTAGAAGAACCAAAAGAACTCAAGAGGAGTAGGAGTGATAACTTATCCCTCTCTTACAAAGCTGATAAGTTCTTTGGTGAATGAAGTATTTGCTGAATTATTTTCTCTCTACCCTTCTAGGTCCTTAAGTGAGACACCTCCTGCCCCCCCACCCTATAATAAAAGACAAAGTAACAGGAGTAAAGCAAACAAAAGTTTAATAACCTATATACTTACTGTATACATGGGAGAGACCCAGGAAAACTGAGTAACTCCCCCAAAATAACCCAAGTCACCACCTTAAATACCATTATCAGCTTAAGACAAAAGAGAGATGCTGGGGGTGGGGGGAATTCATGGAGAGGTTAGAGGAGGAAATAATTGCTACACAAAGGTTACCTTGCCATGCAAATAAATATCTCACATAAAAAAGTTATCTCTGGTAATAGCTGTTTCTTTGGTAAGGACCCCTTTCTAATATAAATTTGCTTTATAAATGTAGTTTTTCCTATAAAGAGGTAACTTCTCTGTTCAGAGCTTTTCTTATGTCTACAGTTTCTCAAAGCCATCAGCTCAAATTAATCATTATTCCAAAGAGGCATACTTTGAAGCAGCATATTCTACTCCCCTTCAAAAGCATCATTGGATTTTCAAGTATTTTCAATGTTGTTGTTGCCATGACAAAAAATTTCAAATTCTGTTCACATTGCTCCTCCAGAACATTTCCTTGATTCCTTTCATTCCTCTGTTTCCTTACATGAGCATAATCTATTTTTCCAGTTCTGGATTATGCCAAGCACTGGTTGATGGATTTTATAACTGAGCAAAGAAGCAACTGTATTTATTGGAATAGTTCACTGAATGATCTTACAACTGGATGCCTTGCTATAGCTGTGTAATTGATGTATTAAGAAACTTCCTTTATGTTCTACTTAGTGCATGCATATGTATAAAAATGTATGCATGTGTCCACATCTTGTGTGCACATGTACATATGAATGGTGCATGTCTGTAGCAGAAAAGAGGAAGGAAGTCACAGCACATAATGCAGAAGGAAAATGATGTAAACTTTTTTAAAAAAAGATTTTATTGGGGAGCCTGGATGGCTCAGTGGGTTAAGCCTCTGCCTTCGGCTCCGGTCATGATCTCAGATTCCTGGGATCGAGCCCCGCATCGGGTTCTCTGCTCAGCAGTGAGCCTGCTTCCCCCTCTCTCTGCCTGCCTCTCTGCCTACTTGTGATCTCTCTCTCTCTCTCTCTCTCTGTCAAATAAATAAAATAAAAAAGATTTTATTTATTTATTTAAGAGAGTGAGAGGGAGCACAAGAGTGGGGTGAGGGGCAGAGGGAGAAGCAAACTCCCTGCTAAGCTGGGAGTTCGATGCGGAACTCAATCCTGGGACTCCAGTATCATGACCTGAGTTGAAGGCAACTGCTTAAGCAACTGAGCCACCCAGGTGCCTGCTTTATTAATTAATCTTAAGACTAAATTAATCTCACTGGTTTCTGACCCCTATACTCACTCACTTATCACAGAATCAAGAAAAGTATTTCAGCTCAAATATAAGAACTTCTCAAGAATATCAAGCCTACACAATCTTCTCTATATAACTAAATTGTTATTTCTTTCATGGTCCTACATACACTCTTTCTTCCTTGAAGAGTGCATTATTCATTTATATTTATCATCTAAAAGTCTTCAAAGGGGCACCTGAGTGGCTCAGTGGGTTAGGCCTCTGCCTTCAGCTCAGGTCATGATCCCAGGGTCCTGGGATCGAGCCCCGCATCGGTCTCTCTGCTCAGCAGGGAGCCTGCTTCCCCCTCTCTCTCTGCCTGCCTCTCTGTCTACTTGTGATCTCTGTCAAATAAATAAATAAAATCTTTAAAAAAAAATAAAAATAAAATAAAAAAAATAAAAGTCTTCAAAATTTTAAGCAAAATACACATATTAGGTTTTCTTTTCAAACCATTTACCTAAACCAATCATTCTATTAACTGTAGCCTAAACACATACATTGGAAAGCCCTGCTGAATGTTAATTTGCATTACATACTGTCATAGGCAGAATTCTAGAAATGTTCCCCCAAGGTTCTAGCCCCCTACTTGTTCAATCAAACACTAAGCTAGGAAGAAATTTTACAGATGTAATCAAAAGTTCCAGATCAGTTTACCTTAATTTATGGAGATTATCAGTTTACCTTAAATTATGCTGGGCCTGACTCAATAAAGTGAGAAGCTAAACAGTTGAATTTCTCTGGATGTGTAGAAGTCAGAGGGATCTGCTCCTGCTGGCCTATAGGAAGAAGGAATAAAGAACCATTAAAACGATGCCCTGTATACTTAATGAGGTTAAAAATATCACCAGCAAGACCTTCATTGACCCCTTTTTTCTTCATAGGAATGTTAATCTTATCCTTTTGTTTTTTTTAAAAAAAATTCTTTATTTGAGAGAGAGAGTGAGTTTTGGGGGTAGAGGGAGAAGGAAAGAGAATCTTCAACTCAGGGCTCAGTTTCAGGACCCTAAGATCACAACCTGAGCCAAAACCAAGAGTTGGATGCTTAACTGACTGCACTGTCCAGGTGCCCTTAACCTCATCTTTTATTTATTTTTTAAGGATTTTTTAATTTATTCATTTGAGAGAGAGAGAGAACTTGCAAGAGCATGAGCAGGGGAGATGGACGGCGGGAGAGGGAGAAGCAGACTCCCTACTGAGCAGGGAGCCAAGCATGGGACTCTATTCCAGGACCCTGAGATCATGACCTGATCTGAAGGCAGATACTTAACTGACTGAGCCACCCAGTTGCCCCCTGTAACCTTATCTTTTAGAGGCAAACAAGAAGAAGAGCTCTGGCTGGCCTAGACCCAGTTTGAGCTTGGCCACCTATTCACACCTGCACAGGCAGACCATGGAATGCTAGACAGCTACCTCCACCTCATTATAAAGTTATAATCCCTGCCTAAGGAGGAGCATGAACCTCATTAACGTAATATACAATGCATGTATAGGCATGTTTCCTAAGTACGCACGTGTGACCTTATACTCACCTCTACATGCAATGAAAAATCTTCCCTTTCTGAATATCCATCCTAACCCTAAATAAATTAAAAAAAAAAAAAAAGAAAAGAAACCACTCATACCTGCTTTGGGAGTCACAGCTTTGAAAACTAATCCCCATGATCTCCTTATTTGTGGAGATAAAGTTTCCTTTGTATTGACAACTCCACTTGGTATAGTATCTATCTGTAACTCACCAAGTAACAAACTCACTTTAGTTTGGTTGCACCATGTTGTGGGATGACTTGTGAGTGTGAGCAGCCAGCTGCCAGCTGCTGACAACCAGCAAGAAAACAGGGCCTCAGTCTCACAAGCATAAGGAAACAAATTCTTGTAATGACCACTGGGTTTGGGAAAGGAGCTAACCAAGACTTAGATGAGCACTGTAGTCTGGATGATACCTTGATTTCAGCCTGTGGGACTTGAGCAGAGAACCCTGCCACACCACATTGGAATTTGATGTACAGAACTAAGATAATAGGTGGTATTATTTTAAGAAATTGAGTTTATGTTAATTTGGTATGACAGTGTTGGGGAAGGAGGATTTCCTCTGCCCCTCAAGGTCCTTCTAACCGGACTAAGAATCAAATTGACATGAGACAGATTAACAGGAGAAAATAAAATCTGGTAGCATATGTACTTACAGGGAATTCACACAGACATGGAAATTCCAAAGATAGGGAAGCAACATGATGTTAAGGAGAGGTCTAGGGGTCTGAGGATACAAAGGAGAGAAAGACTATTAGCAGGAAGGTAAAAAAATGTTTGGAAAACAAAGTTTCTGTATTATGTGGATAAGTTTCTTAGGTAAAGAATATGCTGGGTGCCTGGGTGGCTCAGTGGGTTAAGCCTCTGCCTTTAGCTCGGGTCCTGGGATCAAGGCCCGCATCAGGCTTTCTCTCTGCCCGCCTCTCTGTCTACTTGTGATCTCTGTCTGTCAAATAAATAAATAAAATCTTTAAAAAAAAAGAGCATGTTAATAGCTCTCTTCCTGGTAAAAGAAGGCAGTTGAGGGGAAGGCAAGAGTTTTTTCTGAATCTCTTGGGTCTGGATTGCTTTTAACTCAAAATAATGTTCTTGCTAAAGTTGCTGACTGTGGGGCAGCCTGCCCTAAACCCCTACAAAAGCACTGCCAAATAAGTGATATTAAACTCTTTTAGACTATATTTATGTAGGTATGTTATTTAAGTGTTATAAAAATTATATGAAACTCCTAGAAATGTGAAGTCCTACCTAGTACATTATTGTCTTGCAATTTTGTGTGTCACAGAAATAACAAACTTTCCTTGTCAACTGCATTCTAATCAGATATTTAATGATGTCCATTTTTGTCTTTTATCATTTACAGACAGTTACACTTTTCCCTGCAAGTTTGTTTCATCTTCATCTTCAATGAGACTCATGGAAAAAAACTCTGAGTACAGGTTTCTCATAACCTTTAGATCATAAAACTGGCCTAGATAAAAATTTCCAAAACTAATGGAAAAATCAGATTCAAGCAGAACAAGAATTAATAACATGGGATTGAATGACTGAGGAAGATAATTATATTTTTTATGACTTTTTACTTAAAACATTGCTGACTTTAAAAAAATGTTTTATTTTTCTTTCAGATTTAATAAAATTGTTTCTCTTAAGCTAATAGGCTTATAACAATTTGATAAAACATACTATTATGAACAAATTGAAACATTTACCTTTTCTTCCTACCTAAACCCTCCACAATTCAGAAACTCTCAGGGAGTATGTTCATATTTTTATGGCAATATATTTATTTGTATAAGTTCAATAAGAATCTCTTCTCCTTATGAAAGGACACAATTGGAAATACTGTTTATATTACCAAGGCTTTGACTAGATACCTAGGGAAAACATGTATAGGCTCAGATATGACCAAACAGCTTTAAGGAACTAAGGTTGAATTTGTGGAGCCAATAAAGCACCTTGGAAATCTCAGCCTGATACCTTGCTCACAGAGTTCCCAGCACCCTTTACCAGGTTAGCAAAGAAGGTCACTTTCCGGCACATGCAGGAACCTAGGGTATTTGGGAGATCTTGAAAAGAGGGGAATTGACCCAAATCTCTAGGTATATTGCAGACAAAGTCTGATGGCAAGTATTTGGCTTGGCTTTTGGCCTTGAGAAACAGTTAAAAGTTCAATCTAGAGATTTCTTATAAAAAGTTTCAGCAAAGCAGGTTTTAAAGAATCTATCTGGTGAATCACTATTCTTGCCACACAATGTAAATAATTAGGCCAAGTTTTTTTGGAAACTAGTCTTATTTTGCAAACAAATTAATATTAATTTCATTATCTTTAGTAAGAATGAGAGTGATTTGTGGAGAGAAAATATGTTTCAGTAACACATCTTTGTACACATTCGATTTTAATTCTATTCATTATAAACTGGACTAGACCCCCATTTCCTCTAGTGTGCTCCAATGCCAGGCTATGACTCTCCAAACTAACATTTTGATTTTTCTCTCATCTTTCTAACTTGGAATCTTGAAAACTAAAACTCCCTTTTTTCCTAAAGCCCTAAATATAAATGACTTGATGTAAACTTCAGAGAAATCCTCACAATAGCTCATATACAGACAATCTTCATGTCTGTCTCTTAGTGAGCTATTCAGAGACCACCAGAGGCATTCGAACTACAAACCAGGAAGATCTATGAGATTGCCATTACCTGCCCTCACTCTGCCTAAAGATGCTTTGAGTCTGACATCTAGAAGTCTTCTCAACTGGCTACTCTCAGAACTGGCTTGACATATGAAGCAAACATTAACCCACAGTTTTCCTTTTGTTTTCATAGAAATGCTTCTTACTGAATGCCTGAGTACTTAGACCACAGTCTTGAGTCTGCCTTCATCTTCGTAACTAGCATGGTGATGTTTAATGGGCATTCTTAAGTTCATATGATTGATTTACTAACCTTTCTTGTGGATGTATAAATCTTACATTCCTTTCTAGAAGAACAGTAAGTCCATGCATGTCACAGAACAGGAATTAGACCTCTTGTACATGCATCAAGCACTGAGATAACATCTAAAAGCTGCAAATAGGCACCATTGAAACTACATGGAGTCAGGAAATGTTACAGGCCATTGCACCCCCTCACTGATAAATGACCCCCTGTTCCTTTTTTTTTTTGTATTTATTTATTTATTTTTAATAAACATATAATGTATTTTTATCCCCAGTGGTACAGGTCTGTGAATCACCAGGTTTACACACTTCACAGTACTCACCATAGCACATACCCTCCCCAATGTCCATAACCCCACCCTCCTCTCCTGAGCCCCCTCCCCCCAGCAACCCTCAGTTTGTTTTGTGAGATTGAGTCACTTATGTTTTGTCTTCCTCCTGATCCCATCTTGATTCATTTATTCTTCTCCTACCCCCCAATCCCCCACGTTGCATCTCCACTTCCTCATACCAGGGAGATCATATGATAGTTGTCTTTCTCCGATTGACTTATTTCACTAAGCATGATACCCTCTAGTTCCATCCACGTAGTCACAAATGGCAAGATTTCATTTCTTTTGATGGCTGCATAGTATTCCATTGTATATATATACCACTTTTTCTTTCATCTGTTGATGGACATCTAGGTTCTTTCCATAGTTTGGCTATCGTAGACATTGCTGCTATAAACATTTGGGTTCAACGTGCCCCTTCGGATCACTACGTTTGTATCTTTAGGGTAAATACCCAGTAGTGCAGTTGCTGGGTCATAGGGTAGTTCTATTTTCAACATTTTGAGGAACCTCCATGCTGTTTTCCAGAGTGGTTGCATCAGCTTGCATTCCCACCAACAGTGTAGGAAGGTTCCCCTTTCTCCACATCCTCGCCAGCATCTGTCATTTCCTGACTTGTTAATTTTAGCCATTCTGACTGGTGTGAGGTGGTATCTCATTGTGGTTTTGATTTGTATTTCCCTGATGCCGAGTGATGTGGAGCATTTTCTCATGTGTCTGTTGGCCATCTGGATGTCTTCTTTGCAGAAATGTCTGTTCATGTCTTCTGCCCATTTCTTGATTGGATTATTTGTTCTTTGGGTGGACCCCCTGTTCCTTTAAAGCCCTCTTGGCTAGACAGAAACAGAGTTGGCTTTGTAAAATACCCTGCCCTCTCTCCAGGTGGCCTGCCTCCAGAATAAAATTCATAATCCTTTCGAATGAGCTCCTGTCTCTTGAGTATTGTCCTTTTGGGTGAGGGGCAACCAAACTTGGGATTCGGTAACAAATTCTGGCCAGCCAGCCAGCAGCCAATGCCCCTGTGGGGTCTGGTTACCCTGAGAATCAGCAAAGTGGAGCAGTTAGTCAAGGCAGCTCACTAGGGCTTGCCCATATTTGGGCAGAGGAAGCAGCTGGCCATGGCAGTATGAGTTTGTTTCCAAGACTAGTAACTTGGAGAGTAACTTGCAGAAGGTTAGCTGCTCAGGACTAGTTGGTCTTGAGGAGGGAATCTGAGGGATCTGTCCCTTCAGCTGCTGAGGCTTCTTTTGTCTAGAGGAAATTCCTTGTTGATTCCCTACCGACACTGCCAGTTTCACTTTTTGACTTAAATGGAAAGGAAAAGAGCATTTGGGGCAAGAGTTTCTATACTGGGTATAGAAGTTTATCAAAAGTGCACATCTACAGTTTCTCTTTTGTGAAGGGCTAGGTGCTTTTGTGTTTTGTTGTCTGTACTTTTTCCTTCTCAAAGAGTCACAGCATTTGGGAGAAAGTAAGAACTTGAGTAACAGTCAAGTACTTTGGAATTCGGGGCAGATCTGTCTTTGGTGTGTGTGTGGGTGGGTGTTTGTGTTTGTGTTTCTCATCTTTGGTATAATGGGAGGTTCTACCTCTATCCTAGTGACTAACTCCTTGGGTCAAATTTTGAATAAATGGGACGAATATAGCCAGGAACTAGTTAAGAAAAAGATGATTTCCTATTACAATACTGCCTGCACAATGTAACATCTAGAATCAGATGAGATGACCCCCAGATGGATATTTAAACTACTACACCATTTTACGATTAGAGTTCTTTTTTCTAAGGGCAGGAAAGGATGATAAGATATCCTATATTCAGGCCTACATGTCCTTAGACAATGAAGATGCTGTGGGGAAAGAGTAAGTTAATGGTGCAGAGACAAGGAGAACAACCAAGATTTCTCCTGATGATGCAAATGAAAAACAAAGAGAGAAGGAAAAAGAATATATGGCAAATCTAGCTCTGTCACCTCCTCCTCCAGGGCTCTTACCTCTACCTCCTCATCCTCCTGTTGGGGCTTTGGTCTCATCATTCTTTGGGAGGGGACAAACTAATCCTGGAATAGCCTCTCCCTTTACCATCCAACAGGGCTCCCAATTTGGTCAAGGAGTACCCACTGTGGGGGCTGGGCAATGTCCATTAAGATAATACCCAGTAGGGGGCATTGGTGCTCAAGGACAGCCTCTCAGATATTATTGGACATATACTCCTTTTCCAACTTCAGACTTAATTAGAAAAATGCCAACTCCTCTTATTGAGATGATTCCCAAGAGATGGTGGAACTCTTTTTGAGGATTTTTGTGACCCATCAGCTGACTTGGGTGGGCATATAAGTCTTAATGAATATGATGTTAGCTGTCAATGAAAGATGGCTAATACTGGTAAAAACATATGAGGAAGCCCAGCATCTGCATCATGAGTTCCTAAACCCAGGTACTGCCATCCCATTGGTTGAATTCAACTGAGACCTAAACCTAGGTCGTTTACCTTTGCTTGAGCATTACCTGTAACGTGTCTTGGCAGGGTTGAATAAGGGGGTACCTGAGAAACATAGTTTGAACAAAATTTAGGAACTGAGGCAGGAAGCAACTGAAAACCCAGCAGCCTGGTTAGAAAGAATTTATCAAGCCTAAGGGGCGCCTGGGTGGCTCAGTGGGTTAAGCCTCTGCCTTTGGCTCAGGTCATGATCTCAGGATCCTGGGATCAAGCTCCCCCATGGGGCTCAGTGGGGAGCCTGCTTCTCCCTCTCTCTCTGCCTGCCTCTCTGTCTACTTGTGATCTCTCTGTCAAATAAATAATTTATCAAGCCTACTGGAAATATACAGATATGAACCCAGAGATCCCAGAAAAAATCCACATGGTAAACATGGCATTCATTGGATACAGCACCCCTGACATAAGGAGAAAGCTCCAAAAATAGAAAGAAACAATAGAAATGAATGAAAAGGCCCTGGAGCTCCCTACCACCTCATTGACCATTTTCCCACAGGAGCCCCGGGTACAACTGACAGTGGGAATCCAACTGATGAACTTTTTAGTAGACACAGGGGCCACATACAGTGTCTTGAATACTAAAATTGACATGGAATGCCCAGCAGGTAGCCTTTATAGTTGGGGTCAAACACAAGTCAAACACAACAAAGAAGAGGCTATATCTACAGAAAATGGTCCATAGGGGTACCTGGGTGACTCAGTGGGTTAGGCCTCTGCCTTCCGCTCAGGTCATGATCCCGGGGTTCTGGGATTGAGCCCCGCATCCGAGCCCCACATCAGGCTCTCTGCTCAGTGGGGGGCCTGCCTCCCCCTCCCCCTCTGCCTACTTGTGATCTCTCTCTGTCAAATAAATAAAATCTTTAAAAAAAAAAAGGAAGAAAGAAAGAAAATGGTCCATAAAGTCACCCAGAGATGCCTGATATGCGCAAAGAACAATGAAAAAAAAAAAAAAAAGAAAGAGAGACACCCACAATATAAAGAGGAATGTCCTTTTGAGGATTGGCAGACAGTCTTTACCCAAAGGTATAGGACTACAGGGAATTTTAAATATTTACTAGTGTTTGTAGCCATCTTTTGGGGATGGGTTGAAGCTTTCCCCACCCAAATAGAAGAAGCTTCATCCATGGTAACACGCTTGCTAAAGGAAATTACTCCTGGGTTTGGTTTATCCAATATTCAGAGTAATAATGGACTGGGTTTTGTATCTGGTGTAGGGTAAAAGTAAGTGCTGTTTTACATATCAACCGGAATGTTTCATGGAGACGTCAGTGAACAGGAAAGACAGAAAAAAGTGAATCATATACTGAAGAAGACTTTGGCTAAAATCAAAGCCCAAATGGGGGAAGTTTCTACCTATTGCCCTGCTCCCCATTAGGGTTGCTCCCAAAAGTAGGTTAAAATTAAGCCCTTTTGAGATGATATATGGGAAACTCTTTCCAGCCTCAGCTGCAGGGTACCACCTTTAGACTTAGAAAATGATAATAGGATTGAACAATATATACAACATTTGAGTCAAATATTAACTGTGTTATACTGGTTTGTCCTCTCCAGGTCTACGTAGCCTTCAGATGAGCCAGTACATCTTTTCAGGCCTGAACACAGAGTATTGTTAAAGACCTGGAAAAATTAAGGACCCAGTCATCAGTTGGCTGAGAAATAGGTGGGGCTTTATGACATCTTATTAACCACTCACCTGTCTAAAACTAAGGGCAATAAAGCCATGTATACACCACACCAGAGTGAAGAGGGCTCCACCTATGGCAAAGAGGCTAATAAAACCACCTGCTGGGAAAGTCATCCTATTCAGGATTTAAAACACCTATTTATGAAAGGAAACCTATTATAACTATATTCATTCTGTAATCTATATTAACCATGTCTTCTCTCTTTCTTGGTCGGAAAGACAATGCACTAGTACAGGTAACAGACTTCGGCTATAGCTGCATGTGCTTTCAATTACTGGATATGTCGTCTAAAAGCCCAATCAATGCTGGACCATAGAGACCCCTTGGTTCACACTGTTTATAACACCTCAGAAATCCTCAAAGTTGACCGGTTTCTAAGGCCCAAATAATAATGTATACGGTTAGAATAGCTAGATTCTCTCAAAATGATCATGAGGCACCTCTATACCTATGTAACAGTCCCTCTAATTACTGTACTAAAAGAGATTATTTTCAAAGACAGAAAACAGGCATATATTCCCCAATCAGAAACATCAGGCCAGTTACCTGAATTTATTTGCCAGACCAACTCATGACCTCTCAAGCAATATCTCTGATGGGCATAAATATTTCTTTGGTTATATGTTATTGCATTGGTGGGGGCTTGCTGCCCACCAACATGTGCTTTGCAACTTGTCCCAAACTCTAACCACCTGACTAATGAAACTGCCAAATCTTTAATGTATAAAAATCATCAGATTCCTTTCCTAAAGTTATCCTAAATAACCATATGACCCTAGACTACATCCAAGCTGAGCAAGGGGGAGTTTGTTTTGCTGCTAATTCATCTTGCCACACATATATCAATACCTCCTTGGAAGTGGAAACCAGTATTGATAAAATCACACAGCAAGCCACTTGGGTGCAGCAAACCCTAGACTGTCATCCCCATGTTCCAGGGAGGATCCAAGTGGTTCAGGAACCTCTGATCCTGGATACTATCAGGACTTAGGTCCATATTAGAAGGCATTCTAAAATTAGGACTCACCCTCAAGCTAAGGGTACTGTGTGTATATACACGGGAATTAAGCTCATTACAAGGTGTGTAACAAAACTACACAAGCAAGCCATATCAGCTGTGCCCAAAGCAATGTTTCAAACCCATGTTAACATATTCCATTCCAAGGTCCTGACTATGCACTGCATGAAGAAGCTATAGAAGATTGACTTTCATCCTTAATCCCATAGATACGGGATGGTAATACTGGGGACAGTGGGAAATTGAGGCCACCTTGATCTTTATAACGAGCACAGTGATCTTTAAGGGTGTTCTTAAGTTCATATGATTGATTGATTGATTTACTAACCCTCCCTGTGAATCTATAAATCTTATATTGTTTTCTAGAAGGAGAAAAGAAAGCCCTCACAAGTCACAGAACAGGAATTAGACCTCTTGCACAACCTTCAAGCACTGCGATAACATCTAAAAGCTGTAAACAGACACCATTAAATCGAGGCAAAGTCAGGAAATGTTAACAGGCCACTGCACCACCCTCACTGATTAACAACCTCTGTCTCTTTAAAAAAAACCATCTTGGCTAGGCAGAAACCGCAGAGGTGGCTTTTCAAAAGATTCTGCCTTCTCCTCAGGTGGCTGGCCTCCTGAATAAACCTCATATTCCTTTCCAATTAATACTTGTCTCTTGAATATTGGACTTTGAAGCAACAGGCAGCCAAATTTGGGCTTTGGTAACAGGCCTAACTTTGAGAATACACCTGCATCATTGCCTCCTGAAATGAGTTTGACTAAACTGACCTATTGTCAGGACTAAGAAATTGGTTCAACAAGATAAAACAACCTACCACCTCAACTTTTAATGTGTCAACTTCAGGAAAGTCTCAGAGGAGGAAACTGTAGGAGCTGAGGGCAGGCTGCCATAGATGGTGACTTTGACATGAAGATTACTCTGAGCTGAAGGCAATCGAGACCTTGTGGGCTCAAGAGAAAGCTTCTGCTCCTCTTTAACTACATAAAAGAATCTATGGGGGAAGGACTACTTGGGGGAGGGTTCCAGAATAATGGTTATTATCAGAGATAAATTTTATCTGAGTGACCCAACTGTATGGATACCTCACTTTGCTTGACTCTGTTTGGAATTTCTAGGTCTGTGTGGCTTTTCCATACATATGAAATTAAATTTTATTTTCTCCTGTTAATTTGTATCATGCCAAAAAGTTAGGACTTTCGTGGGGGACTGTAAATTCTTGCTTCCTGACAATATTTTAAGTAAATTATAACTTGATATTAATACTACTTTTTTTGACAGAGAGAGAGAGAGAGAGAGAGAGAATGTGTGCTCAAGTGGGGAGTGGGGGAGAGGCAGAGGAAGAGGGAAAGAGGGAATCCCAAGCGGGCTCCATGCCTAGCGTGGAGCCCCCATGTGGGGCTGGATCTCACAACCCCAAGATCATGACCTGAGCTGAAATCAAGAGTTGGACACTTAACCAAATGAGCCAACCAGATGCCCCTGATAGTAATACATTTATAACTATTTTACACATAACGCCATAACATATTATAAATAATAAATACTATTAAAGTTTTAAAAATTAAATTTAAGTAAAATAGTTTATTTTAATAAAACATTTTCTGAAATATATGACAATTTGTAGTACCTTCTCAGGAAACAATGGTAATATTATGGATTCCCTATGACAATCTACACAGAGAGGAAGAGTTAGTGGTAAGGAATTTATTCTAAAAATACTCAGTATTAGAGTGACAGCAAAATGAAAAGGCACAGGAAACCATGAATTTCAACTCTATTCTGGGATTTAAATAACACTCTTCTGACATTAATGATTTAGAATGTTTCTACTGGGCATAAATGAGGATGGACATTCTTAGTGACAATAGTAAGGATGATCTGGTATGGATTTTGATGAAAGTGATGGTAATGGGCTTGTACTATTTGTGTCAGGTACTGTGTTGAACACCTAATATGCATTATCTCTTTTCAATAAATCCTCTCAATACTCTTATATGGTAGATGTTATTATCTTTCTCAGACTTTGTTTATAATAAGGCCTTGAGATAGTCATAATTGTTTAAAGTTACACAATTAGAAAATAGTGGGGCCAAGTTCAAGTTTAACCTGACTGAAACAAAGTTACATTCTTAGTCACTGAATGGGAGTGGTTAGCTTCCAGATCTGTCTTGCTGCATGAATGCTTAAATTTAGGAAGTTTGGGTAAAATCATATAGACAATGATAAGTATAGGCACTTATAACCTTTTTTCACTAACTTACTTTCTCACTTATATCATTAACATACACTTTAGTAATTTCCAGCTGTTCTGAAAATGTGCAATTGTATATATTCACAAGTAGAAAGTAGTTCATATAGTAGCCTTTTTGGAAGCTATAAATATTCCCCTGGTTCTCAGGAAAAAACACATCTGATTTAAATGCTCCCCAAAGGAAAGAATAACCCATACTTACAAAATTGACTTGACCAAATACTTCCATGGAGCACATAAGTTCTTACAATGGCAGAAAGTTTGAAGTTTTGTACAGAAAAAAAAGGTACTCTTGAATCCTAAGGAACACTATAAAATGAAACAACAGAAAAGAAATTCTAGGCAATTTCTATCAAATGCTGATTCACATGTCATTTTCATGTACAAACTCTTGATATACTAGTGCAATAAATCAAATAAAAATAAAAATACTATAAAGCATAGAGAGACAAATCTGGAATGAACTATTTAATTTTTATCCTCTTTATGTTCAGATATACTCAGTACTTCTTAATGATTTCTTCTCCTCACCCCAACTCTCTATGTTTTTAATTTCTTTTTAAAGGATTTTATTTATTTATTTGACAGACAGAGATCACAAGTAAACAGAAAGGCAGGCAGAGAGAGAGGAAGGGAAGCAGACTCCCTGCTGAGCAGAGAACTTGATGCTGGGCTTGATCCCAGGACCCTGGGATCATGACCTGAGCTGAAGGCAGAGGCTTTAACCCACTGAGCCACCCAGGCACCCCTATTTTTTAAAAAGATTTTATTTACTTGAGAGACAGAGTGAGTGAGAGAGAGAGAGCATAAACCAGGGGAGAGGCAGAAGGAAAAAGGAAAGCAGACCCCTCACCAAGCAGGGAGCTGGACAGGGGGCTTGATCGCAGGACTCTGGGATCATGATCTGAGCCAATGGCAGATGCTTAACCAACTGAGCCACTCAGGTGCCCCTAACTCTATACTTTAAAATACTCTAAACTTGCATACAAATTAAAGACTAGAATAATAATCACATATACATCCTTCATTAGCTCACCAATTAACATTTTGCCATAGCTGCTTTGTCCTGTTGGGGAAAAAGAATGTTTTGTTCCCTTTGAGGTCTTTCAAGGTCAAGAATAACAAGAGAAGATCAAATGGTGTACATACGGGGAATCCACACTGACATGGAAATTCCAAAAACAGGCAGAATGAGGTATATAAAGTCATCTTGAACTAAGGAGTAGGAACAGGTAAGAGTTTGGAACTTCAGAGAAAAGGAATGCACCTCACAAGGCAATAAGAAGAAAAGCAGATGTTTGGTAATTAGATGTTTGCCCTGCCACACAGTTGGGTCAATCAGAAAAAATTTGCCTCTGCTAATTGTCCTTATTCTGGAAAAGACCTCTCAATTAAGCCCTCTCCCCTCCCCCCGCACCATAGATTCTTTATGTAGTTAAGGGAGGGGCAAAAGTTTCTCTTGAGCCCCTAGGATCCCAATTGCTTTCACCTCAGAATATTCTTCATGTCAAAGTGGCCCATCTTGGGGTAGCCTTCCCTTGGCCCCTACAATACCTTCCTCTTATTTTTGTCCTTTTATTTGCAATGTATTTTCTTAAGGTATATGCTTGCATGTGCATGCACGTGCATGTAAGTGCACAAAGACACACCCCTAAATATTTAGCATGCCTCTTCTAAGAAATAAAATTCTCCTATATAACAGCAATTCCATCACTACAGCCAAGAAATTTAACAATTCTATAACAACATATCTAATTTGTAGACATACACAAGAGTCCCAGTAGTGTCAGAGTCCAAACTGGGACCACCCATTGAATTTAGTCTCCTTTAATCTAGGACGGCCCTCTTTGGTCCTTCATGGCATTGACATACTTTAAGGGTCAAGGCCAGCTATCTGAAATCTCTGGCTGTCCTTTCATGATTTCAGGAATTTACATTTTTTCTGCAAGAAAAATTTCTGTGTACTGCAGTATAGTTCTCAGGAAGAGAACCATTAAGAAGCATAGCGGGTCAGAGAGCCTAGTCATAGTAATGCTGAGTTTGGTCATTTGCTTATGGTGGTATCCACCAAATGTTCTCACGTTAAATCTATCCTTCTCCCTTGGTGATTAATAAGTAATCCGTAGATGAGACTTGGAAACCATGTCAACACCCATTTCTTTATCAAGCTTGTCCTCAGTGGTCCTGTATTTGGGTTGGGTAAAGCCTCCTGGAGGGACTCACTCCAAGCAGCTAGATCAGTAGTACTCAGGGCTAAAAACTATGAGCCGGATCCCCAAACAGAAAAGCGCAGGGCAGGACAGCGGCAACAAAAGATGAAAAAAGAAACCAGATGCCTTTTGCAGCAGTATGAGGAAATAAGTGTATAAATTTGTTTTATATCCTATAGGTACAAATTTACAGAATTAGTACATCTCCTTTCAAGTAACCCAGTCAGAAATTATTGCCCTCTGTACAAACTTCAGGTCATGCATGCAGTCCACAAGATGAGAACTATAGGAAATAAACTCTTTCACATTCCACCAAGGAATTAATAATAGCAGTCTTTCAGAGCCACAAGAAACTACAAATTAGGAAGATAGTTGATTTAATTCAGTATAAACCAATTACTCTTAGGATAATACTTCTAATATGATGCATCCTTTTTACATAATTTAATTTCTAAACACAGTGTATTACTTTTTTATTGGTCCACATTTTGTAGGATTTAAGTTAGTTTATTCAATAAAATTATTTGTCTGACTTTTGCTAAGTATTCTATGACAAAAATCTGTTGATCTCTGGTATAAATCACTATACAATAGATGTCACTGATTCACAGTTACAATGACAGTTCTAATAACATGATTCTAAAAACAAACATTTATAATGACTATGTTTTCACAGCACGGATGCTTTCAATCTATTAAACACAGAAAACTAGGATTATGGACACTGCTTTTATAATTTCCATGTATCTTTGAGAGTTCTGTTATTTCTTTTATATAAATAATCAGGGAAGTAATTAAAGAATGATAATTCATATTTGTTTCAGATCAGAAAACCTCTAACAGTTTCTGAATCAAATTTAACAGCTATGTAAATTAGTAAATTATTTAAAATGAATATTATGGAAATGGAAATGTATTTACTTCAATTTTATTTGTACAAATTTCATTTGTTTATTTAATGTATCATTCTAATGTCTGTGTAAATTTTAACCCAACCTAATGTAGAGATACTAATATTTTCTTTCAGTGAGTTTATCAGTTTAATCCTAGATAAGTAGTTTTTGATGCTGGAACAGTCAAGCATGTCTCAGTCTCTTGTGATGGCATTGTGATTCATTTTTTTAGTCATTAATAAAGTAGAATTTTTGAAATATGTATTGATTTTTATTGAATTAAAGTAGACTCAAAGGTTTCCCGATAATGATGTAACTCTCACTTGTATATTAATACCTTCATGATGTTATTTTAGGCTTCTATTT
Organism: Lontra canadensis; assembly: GCF_010015895.1. NCBI lineage: Eukaryota > Metazoa > Chordata > Mammalia > Carnivora > Mustelidae > Lontra > Lontra canadensis. The sequence continues at coordinate 5,009,809 of NW_022631080.1, read as the reverse complement.
CCTCTTATTAAAAAATGATAACTTTTGGAGAGTGTGAGTGTAATTATAGCATATGCCTGGAGCTGTAGTGGCATTTATTAGATCATTACTAAAACTGGTTGCATCAGAAGAATTTTTAAATATTGGGTTGAACCATATGAAACTGCCAAGTGCAAAAATGGCAATCTAATTTGATTCATCTAATACATCCATCTCCCCAATATACTGTATACATACATACACACAGACTTGTATGCAAATATAAATACCAAATACCATGTCCAGGCACACATTACTATCTTAATTCAATTTTCCACTTCTCCTCTTTGCCAAATTATAGGGGGAAAGTCACTCTCTGCTATAAAAGGGGAAAGAAAAAAAAACCCAAAATTCCTCTTAATTAAAAAGAAAAATCAATGTAAATCACTCAAAAAGTTTTAAACTCACACTCGAGAATAACCAGTACAATGCAAATGATGGTTTTAAGCACCACAATTTTGAAGTTGAATGACATGAAGAGTATGTATAACACATTAGAGAAGGTGTGCAGTCTCACCATTCATCACCTTGGTCGTTAACTGGGTCATCTTAACACTCAAATCTCTATATGACTTTCCCCATCATTATTCTCATCTTTCTGAGTTATGGAGGGACTGTGACTTTGAATCCTCATAGTAAATATCTGTGATAAAGGGCTTTGTAATTACAGTATTTTATTGCTTTCCAATAGCATAGGACCTATGGTCAAGGCCTACTGAAATATGCTATATACTGTAAAATTGTGATTTTATATGAAATATGAAAATTAGTAATTCCAGCAACTATAACTAATTTAGTGCCCTAAAATGGGTTTTTGGTTGAATCCAAAATTTCCTAAATCCATAGGAATATTTGCTTATGTGAATGTTTTCCATTGATTTACATCAATAGCAGAATAAGGGCAAAGAATTCTTTTTTTTTTTTAAGATGCTTTTTTTTAAGGATTTTATTTATTTATTTGAGAGACAGAGAGAGAGAGAGCACAAGCAGGGTGAGAGGCAGAGGGAGAGGGAGAAGTAGGCTCCCTGCTAAGCACAGAGTCCGATGTGGGGCTGGATCCCAAGACCCTGGGACCCTGGGATCATGACCTGAGCCAAAGTCAGAGGTCCAACAGACTGAGTCCCCTAGGTACCCCCAAGGCAGAGAACTCTTTAGATCACATAAGAGATCTGTAGTTATTCAGCAAGTACAGAAACATATGTTCTTTTAGCAATAATTTAAATTTATGTTATTTTTACATGAATCAACTCACTTGCCAGATATCCAATAATCGGATAAAATAAGCAGAAACTGTGATTTCTACAAAACATCTGAGAAATCTGAATATCTCTGATGGGGGTATCTTCAGTATTTTAAAATATTACCTTTAATTAGTATCTACCAATATAAATTTTCAAGAGTGTTCCTAGAGGAAAACACTACAGTCTATTCTTAACAAAGTCTGAAATGTCCCTTTAGGAATGAATTGTGCCAAAAAAAGAGAAATTATCAATCCCTAAATACATTTATGTTTGGGCAAAATTATATATATACTCTAAATTTACAAATCTTACAAATTTTTATATTTACAAAGATGTATGTAAATAACTATCAATACAAAGACATATAAAGGTAAAATTTAATCTTTAAGTATTCAGAAAGATATGCATAGTACTTCAACACAGTACTAAATAGCACTGTCTAAATGCCCAGAGTAGGAATGTGATATATGGTAGATTACTCTGATAATGTGATCAGCCTTAAAATACCTAATAAAGCTGAGACTAAAAATTATTTGTAAACTGTATGATACAATAGCTTTTCTAATGTTTGCATCCTTACATCTTTAATAGTTAATTCCAATGAATTTTGAGAATAGGCAAAGCCATTAAATATATTGTGTGAATCAACATCTGCATCCTGCTGGTAACCAAAAGCCAAAACTCCCACTGTGATGACAGAAACTCATATGAGCACAGTAAGCTCATTTTCATTAAACTGTTCCTTCAAATTTGTTAATGCATTTTTATTTTTTTTTTTCCTTCCTCAAGAACTTTATTGTATAGTGGGTAAAAGACATTTTTTTTTTCACCTCTTTTTTTTTTTTAATTTTATTTTTTTATAAACATATATATATATATATATTTTTCCCCCAGGGGTACAGGTCTGTGAATCTCCACATTTACAAACTTCACAGCACTCACCATAGCACATACCCTACCCAATGTCCATAACCCCCCCCCAACCCCCCTCTGCCCAGCAACCCTCATTTTAAGGCAGCCACGATCTAGCTAAAACATAGACTAAGTAATATTTATAGGTTATTCCCATTTTATCTCTAGGAAGATTTTAGGAACTTTTTTTTTAAATGAGCATAACAAAAAGGAGGCATTTTTATGCTTGAAATACTTGGACTTAAACTATTCCATTGAAGAGGCTTTTATAAACAGACAGAAACTAAGCTCAGAGCTGGCCTTACAAGTTTATTAAAGGAGGTCATCAATTCCGTATGATGATAAAAATCTCTGTGATAGAAACTCTTATTAAAATGTATTTCCCTAACAATGCAATCCGATGCCTGAAATCCCACCATGAAATGTGTGCTGTCACTGATTAGAGAGAAGCTGAAGAAGAACAAGTGTTGATTATAAATTTGTAGCTTGAGGGTAAAATATTGATGTCTTAGTAAGAGAACAGATATTAGAGATCAACTAGGTTGTAATGAAATCACCATAGCCGCTTGGGAAGCCAGCATCACTTTCAGGAGAAATGTTGCAGGGTGTAGTATCACCTGGGGACTCCTGACCATCTAGGAGTGGCTCAGAGGGAAGCAAAAAATAAAATTAACCAGGAACTAGAGTATACAAAGTATAGCATAAGGCAGCCTATCTCATGTAATTTTTCGAAGTTAGATGAGCTTTTTTAGAATATTCCCATTGGATATACATCCGGTGATAGGAAAACAAACTTTATTTGTAGTGCGTTTTGTTCCTTTCCAAAAAAAGGCCAGTGAAATGCATCCTACACACCTGTATTGAGTATCAGTTATAGACTTGTGAGGATAAGATTACCAGCAGATTTCTAGCATCTCTGAAAATGGTTCCTAATCTCTGGGCTGCAGATAGCTAAGGGGCAGCAGAAACCTAGGAAACAGCTCAGGTTCTGTATTGCCTTATGTACACCAAACAGTCTGACAAATGGTTTGCCTAACATATGTTTTTAAACATGATCTTTTTGGCATTAGTGAATGCTCTAATAGTTAATAAAATAAACTTTTTGCCTTAAAAAGTGGCTGAATTTAGAGTAAACTTTGGTCAGATTTTAATACACACACACACACACACACACACACACACACCAGTAAAATAGAAGCACACTCAAGTAGAGGGTCTGGTAATTGGTTTGGTGTTGAAAGAATCTGCAGTACTCAAAAGTATGAGATCACTGTTCTTCAGCTTGAATGTAATCTAGAATAGAGCCCACCAGGATTCCATTAGGATATGCAAGACTGAAATGAAGATCATTTAAAGTACATGGAAAACAGGTGTAGCTTTAAGCCCATAAGTAGAATTCTGAACTACCCTTTGCACTTCAGCAGACAAGAAATGAATTTAACTTCATGATCTTAATGCTTCTTTTCGTCGACTTTTCCCATAGTAACAAGAAAAAAGTACGGCTAACAATTCAGTGAAAAAGGTCACATTTGAATGTTTACAAACACCCATGTGATGGCTACAAAATCCAGCTGGAGACTGACTCTGATGGTTACAGGGACTAGGTTATTAAAATTGTGGAGCTAAGATTTACTGCTAAACTGGAAAACTGGAAGAAAATAATTCCTCAAAATATAATTACCAATGAATTTAACAGTTATCAAGAAGTTAACAGAGTGTAGGGGGAAGGAAAGGGAGGCATCTAAACGGATATCAAATCAAATCAATTTGCATGCCTGTTTCAATAAATTGAATAATTAGGTTTGAGGTTTTACTAGCTACTGCAAAGGTTCTATCCGGGAGTTGAGTAACATAGAGGGCATGTTATTCACAAATAAAATAAATACTTTATTAATCACAACAAGAGGGAGAGAAGCAGACTCCCAGCTGAGCAGGGAACCTGACTTGGGGCTCAATCTGATGACCCCAATATCACGACCTGAGCCGAAACCAAGAGTCAGATGCTCAACTGACTGAGCCAGCTAGGTGCCCCTCCTTTCAAAAGATTTTAGAGGCCACACATATTGCACATCCTGTTGTTTATTCCATCCAAAATTACTCTTTTTCCATCCATCCCTTTTTATTCTTTCCAACTCCCACCACTGTAGATCTCACCTCCTCATATATCTGTCTGGTAATTTATTTACCGCTCTGGCCTTCTGTCCTTTCTCCTTCCTCAGCCACTTTCACATAAATTTCTTATCACTTTCATCTCGTTGGAAGTGCCTTAAAGGGAAAGACCAGCGCATAGCATGCAAAAGATACTTCAAAGTTTTGACTGCATATATGGAATTAGATGCATATATGGATGGGTGGATGGAGAGAGGGTGACATCCCCATTCAAGATACATTTGAACTACCAGGAAAGACTGCCTTGTAGTCATCAGCATGGACCCCAAAAGTGCCACATTCAATCCCTAATTGTGAGAAGAGGTTGCATGAGTAGGATTAACCTCAAGCCAGATGGCCGAAATGTTGTAGGAGGTGACAAATAGAGGTAGTCAGCTGATTACTCTCCACATGGCTGAGTAGCTTGTCCCACACATTAAAGAGGCACTAAGAGGTGCACTAATCACCCCACTTTTTTTTAAGATTTTATTTATTTATTTGACAGATCACAAGTAGGCAGAGAGGCAGGCAGAGAGAGGAGGAAGCAGGCTACCCACTGAGCAGAGAGTCTGACATGGGGCTCAATCCCAGGACCCTGGGATCATGAACTGAGCCAAAGGCAGAGGCTTTAACCCACTGAGCCACCCAGGTGCCCCTCACCCCTCTTAAAAAAAAAGATTTTATTTACTTTGAGAGAGAGAGAGAATGAGAGAGCGAGCATGAGAGGAGAGAGGTCAGAGGGAGAGGCAGACTCCCTGCCAAGCAGGGATCCCATTGTAGGACTTGATCCCAGGACTCTAGGATCATGACCTGAGCCAAAGGCAGTCACTTAACCAACTGAGCCACCCAGATACCCCTAATCACTCCACTTCTTAAATATTGTGATAAAAACACATAATTTCAATTTACCCTAAACAATTTTCACATATACACTACAGTATTTTTAACTTTGTGCAAAATATTGCATAACAGATTCCCTAGAATTTCACATCTTGCATTACTTAAATGATATACCCATTGGATAACTCCATTTCCCCCTCTGCCATTCCCTGGCAATCACTATTCTATGTTCTGTTACTAGAAGTTTAATTATTTTTGATATCTCATAGAAGTGGATTCATACAGTATTTGTCTTTTTTTAATTGGTTTATTTTATTTAGCATAATGTCTTCCAGTTTCACCCATGATATAGAATTTCTTTTTAAGGCTGAATAATATTCTTTTTATATACCATGTTTTCTTTATATGTTCATCTATCAATAGACACCTTTTAAACTTCTTTTTTTTAAAGATTTTATTTATTTATTTATTTGACAGACAGAGATCACAAGTAGGCAGAGAGGCAGGCAGAGAGAGAGAGAGGAAGGGAAGCAGGCTCCCTGCTGAGCAGAGCCCGATGTGAGGCTCGATCCCAGGGCCCTGGGATCATGACCCGAGCTGAAGGCAGAGGCTTTAACCCACTGAGCCACCCAGGCGCCCCACACACTTTTTAAACTTTAATCCCAGTTACTTAACATACAGTGTTATATTAGTTTCAGGAGCACAATATAGTGATCCAACACTTTCATATATCACTCAGTGCTCATCACAAGTGCCCTCCTCAATCTCCATAATCTATTTTAACCCATCTTCCCACCTGCCTCCCCTCTGGTAACCATCAGTTTGCTCTCTATAATTAAGAGTCAGTTTCTTGATCTCTCTCTCTTATTTTTTCCCTTTGTTTTGTTTCTTAAATTCCATGAGTGAAATCATATAGTATTTATCTTTCTCTGACTGTATTATTTTGCTTAGCATTATACTCTCTAGCTCCATCCACATCATTGCAAATGGCAAGATCTCATTCTTCTTAATGGATGAATAATATTCTATCTTGTATATACACCACATCTTCCCTGTTCAGCAGGGAACCTCACATGGGGCTCAATCCCAGAACCCTGGGATCATGACCTGACCTGAAGGCAGATGCTTAACTGACTGAGCCACCCAGGCGCCCCCAGTTTTGGTAGTTCATGTTTCTGGGAATTTATCGATTTCTTCTAGGTTGTCCAATTTTGTTGGTATATGGTTTTTCATAATATTCTCTTATGATTGTTTGTATTTCTGTAATGTTGGTTGTTATTTCTCTTCTCTAATTTGTGATTTTATTTATTTGAGTCCTTTCTCTTTTTTTCTTTACAAGCTTGGCTAGACATTTATCAATTTCATTTATTTTTTTTTTTTTTCAAAGAAACAGCTCCTAGTTTCATTGATCTGTTTCATTGTTTTTTAACTTTTGATATCACCTATTTTTCTCTGATCTTTTTTATTTCTTTCCCTCTGCTGGTTTTAGGTTTTGTTTTTCTTTTTCTGGTTCTTTTAGGTGTAAGATGAGGTCATTTATTCTAGATTTTTTCTTACCTCTTGAGGTAAGCCTGTATTGCTATATACTTCCCTCTTGGAACCACTTTTGCTGTATCCCAGAGGTTTGGGACAATTGTATTTTCATTTTCATTTGTTTGCAGGTAATTTTTTATTTCTTCTTTGATTTCCTGGTTGACTCATTCATTGTTTAGTAGCACGTTATTTAATCCCCGTGTATTTGTGGTCTTTCCAGGTTTTTTCTTATAGTTGACTTCTAGTTTCATATAGTTGTGGTCAGAAAATACACATAGTATGATTTTGATCTTGAATTTGTTGAGGTTTGTTTTGTGGACTAAGATGTAATTCATTCTGGAGAATGTTCCATGTACATCTGAAAAGAATATGTATTCTGTGTGTTTCAGGATAGAATGTTCTGTTAATCTGTTTCAGTGTGTCACTGAGAATCACTGTTTTCTTGTTGATATTCTGTTTAAATGATCTGTCCACTGATGTCAGTGGGGTGTTAAAGACCCCTATTACTATTGCATTATTAATGATTCGTTCTCTTATGTTTGTTGTTAATAGTTTTATCTATTTGGGTACTCCCATGTCGGATCCATAACTATTTACAATTGCTATATCTCTTTATTGGATTTTCCCCTTTATGATTATATAGTGTCCTTCTTTGTGTCCTGTTATAGTGTTTGTTTTAAAGTCTAGTTTGTCCAATATAAGTATTGCTACTCTGGCTTTCTTTTGACATCCATTTGAGTGATAGATTTTCCTCTAACCTCTCATTTTCATCCATAAGTGTCTTTAGATCTAAAATGGGTCCCATTTAGGCAGCGTATATATAGGTTATTTTTTATCCATTCTGTCATCGGATGTCTTTTTACTGGGGCATTTAGGCCATTTACATTCTAAGTAATTATTCATAGATATGTATTTATTGCCATTTTATTATTTGTTTTGTTGTTGTTTCTGAAGATTTTCTCTAAAATTCCCTTTTTTAAAAAAAAAAAAGATATTATTTATTTATTCATGAAAGACAGAAAGAGAGAGGGAGAGGGAGAAGCAGGCTCCCCTCGAAGCAGGGAGCCTGATGTGGGGCTTGATCCCAGGACCCTGGGATCATGACCCACGCCAAAGGCAGACACTCAACCAAGTCACCCAGGCACCCCACTCTGATCTTTTCTTGTCCTTCTTTTGTTTTTTGTGATTTTCTTTAGCAATATATTTGGATTTCTTCCTCTTTATTCTTTGCATATTTATCAGTGATTTGATCTATGGTTACCATCAGTTTTGTATATAATCTCTTTTGCATATAGCAGTCTATATTAAGTTGATGGTCATCTAAGTTTCATCACATTCTTTTTTCCTCTCCTCTCCACATGTTATTGTATTTTATATCCTTTTTTTGGTGTGAGTTCTTTGACCAATTTCTTTTACAGAAATATTCTTTTTTTTTTTTTTTTACTGCTTTTGTGTTTCCTATCTCTATACTGTCACTTTTGGTCTCTCCTTTCCACTCACAGTGTCCTTTTTCATATTTTTTACAGAGCTGTTTTAGTGGTCATAAATTCCTTTAGTTTTTGTTTGTCTGGGAAACTCTTTAACTCTCTTTCTATTCTGAGTAATAGCCTTGCTGGATAGAGTATGCTTGGCTGCCAATTTTTCCCATTCAGCATGTTGAATATACCATGCCACACCTTCTAGCTTGCGACATTTTTGTTAAAGAATCTCCTGCTAGCCTTTAGGGTTTTCCCTTGTAAGTTACTGACATCTTTTGTATTGCTGCTTTTAAGATTTTTTATTACTACATTTTGCAAATTTAATTACAATATTTCTTGGTGTGAGTCTGCTTTTGTTGATTTTAATGGGAGTTCTCTGTGCCTCATAGATCTTGATGTTCGTTTCCTCCCCAGATTAAGGAAGTTTTTGGCTATTTTTTCTTGAAATCAATTTTCTGCTCCCTTTTGTCTCTCTTTGTCTTCTGGAACTCCTAGAATATGAATGTTATTACATTTAATGTAGTCCCTGATTCCCTAAGTCTATGTTCATTTTGTATAATTCTTTTTTCTCTCTTTTGTTTAGCTTGATTACTTTCTATTAATCCATTTTCTAGGTCACTAATTTGTTCCTCTGCTTCTTCCATCTTGCTGTTTATTTCCATTAAGCATGTTTCTCATTTCATTTATTGAGCCTTTTATCTTTGTGGCGTTATTTCTTATCCCTGTGTTAAGGGTCTCACTCATGTCTTTCATTCTTTTCTCAAGTCCAGTGAGTTCCCTTATGATCACTGCTTTAAATTAACCATCAGGCATGTTACTTATATCTGTTTTGCTTAGATATCTGCCTGTGGCCTTGTCGTGTTCTTTCACTTGGGATAAATTTCTCTGTCTCTTTATTTTGTTTGCCTCTCTGTGTTTGTTTTTCTGTGTTACGAAAATCAGCTGTGGGGTGCCTGGGTGGCTCAGTGGGTTAAGCCTATGCCTTTGGCTCAGGTCATGAACCCAGAGTCCTGGGATCAAGCCCCACATCGGGCTCTGTGCTCAGCAGGGAGCCTGCTTCCCCCTCTCTCTGCCTGCCTCTCTGTCTACTTGTGATCTCTGTCAAATAAATAAATAAAATCTTTTAAAAAATTTAAAAAGAGAAATTAAAAAAAAAAGAAAAAAACAAAAAATCAGCTGTGTCTTCTGCTCTTGAAAGTAGTGACTTTATGAAGAAGTCTTGGGCGGCCCTGCAGTGCAGGGTCCCCTGTTCACCAGAACCTGGCACTTCAGGAGAGTATCCTGTGTGTTACTTACACCCTGGTGTTATGTGTGAGTCACTTCTTTCCAATGCAGTCATCTACACTGCCTCTCTGCCTGTTGTGGGCTATGCTTGCTCTCTGTGGTATTAGTGGGACCCAGGCAGGGTTGTTGTTTTTCATTGTTGTTGGGTTATAGAAGTTCTTTATATATTTCTGTATATTAACCCCTTATCTGATATATGGTTTGTGAGTATTTTTCCCCACTTTATAATAATTTGTGATTTGTAGTAATCACTCTGTTGATTATTTCCTTTGCTGTGCAGAAGTTTTGAAGTTTGATGCAGTCACACTTGTCTACTTTTACATCTACTCTATGTGCTTTTAGAGTCATATCTCAAAAACCATTGCCCATGCCAACGCCATGAAGCTTTCTCCTATGTTTTCTTCTAGGAGTTTTATAGTTTTCATTCTTACAGTCTTTAATCCATTTAGAGTTATTTTTTGTATATGATATAAAGTAAGTGTCTCTCTTCATTCTTTTACATGTATACCTAGTGTTCCCAATATCATTTGTTAAAAAGACTATCCTTTCCTAATTGGGTAGTAGTGGCACTATTTTCAAAGATCATTTGGTCATATATGCAAGCTCTCTATTCCGTTACACTGGTCTATTTATCTAACCTTATATCAGTACCACACTAGTTCGATTATGATAGCTTTCCCATATGTTTTGAAATTAGAAATGTGAGGCCTCCAGCTTTCTTCTTCTTTCTCAAGATTGTTTTGGCTCTTCAAGGTCCTTTCAGATTCCATATACATTTAAGGATTTTTTTTTTCTATTTCTGCACAAAAATACCAGTGAGATTTTTTTTGATTGATGATTTTTTAGAGTACATTTTAGCTTCACAGCAAAAATTGAAAGGATCTTCAGCCATAAAAAAGAAGGAAATCTTGCCATTTGCAATGACATGGATGGAGCTAGAGAAATAAGTTAGTTTAGACAGAGAAAAAAACAAATACCATATGATTTACTCATATGTGGAATTTAAGAAATAAATAAGCAAAGGGGAGAATAAAAGGGAGAGGCAAACCAAGAAACACCCTTGTCACGATTGAGAAAAAAATTGATGGTTACCAGAGGGGAGTTAGGTATGGGGATGGGTGAAATAGGTGACAGGAATTAAGGAGGGCACTTGTTGTGTTGAGCACTGGCTGATGTATGGAATTGTTGAATCACTATGTTGTACACCTGAAAATAACATAACACTGTGTGTTAACTATACTGGGATTAAAATAAATAAAATAATTAAATCAAATTATTAAATTAAATTAAAAAGTAGAAACAAAAAAAATTCAAAGGAAGGTACAGAGGTTTTTCATATACCCTCTCCCTCCACACATATAGAACCTCCCCCATTATCAATGTCCTACACCAGAAAGTACATTCGGTGCACTTGATAAATGTATTTTGACCATAGTTACCTAAAGTCCACAGTTTATCTTAGAGTTCATTCTTGGTGTTATATATTGTGTGAGTTTAGACAAATACATGACATGTATCCATTATTATGGTGCCCAGGAACTCCAGACCCTCCATAATTGTGGAAGCCAATTTCTTTATGTATGTGTGTATATAGATATACATAGATATATAACTGCATCCTGTTTTGTATACACACATCCTACTGGTTCTGCATTGCTGGAAAACCCTGTTTAATACATTACCTCTCTTACATAAAATGCCCCACATTATAGAAAACAATAGTTGAAAATAACCAATAATTACAGAATTTATAACATGCGTTTGTTGGGAAAGGATATACATCAGATGTCTGGAGTGCCAGTAGTGTTCTATTTCTTGACAAGAGCTATAGATACAGGAGCATTTATTTGTAGTAATTTGCTAAAATAAGCAAATACATTTTAAGTCATTTTCTCTATGTTGTTTCAAGGGGAAAAAAAACTTAAAAATAAGCAAAAAAATCATTCAATAAATTGACAATAAATCAAGATGCCCTTAATTCAAACTCCACTGTTGTAGAAAGTTAAAATTGGTATGACTTCCACTAACTATAAATTTAGAAGTGATTGGAAGTATCTTTGCAAATATGAAATTATTGCTGGGTGTTCAGAATGTGGAAATTTTAGCATAAATATATACTTACATTGTCCCTAAACCAAGATTATAATCAAAAGCCATAGAGAACATAAAGCTAATCTCACTAATCAGTGGAGGAAAAACCCAATATGGCCTGCCTAAACTATCCGAACAAAACTTTTTTAAATAATAGATCAACATTACCAGGTAATGTGTCTGGAGGAATTTGAAATTTAGATGAGACAAACCTAGAAGCCAGTGTATATTTAAAAGCAAATCTAGGGCGCCTGGGTGGCTCAGTTGGTTAAGCATCTGCCTTCTGCTCAGGTCATGATCCCAGGGTCCTGGGATTGAATTCCACATTGGGCTCTCTGCTAGGCCGGAAGCCTGCTTCTCCCTCTCCCACTACCCCTGCTTGTGCTCTCTATGTCTCCCTCTGTCAAATAAATAAATAAAATCTTTAAAAAAAAGCAAATCTAAACATTCAACATATGCTTAGTTCACACTACATATGAAGTTTCCAAAAGATGAAAATGTCTTAGAGTGCTACCCTTCTTAATCATTTAGGGAGCTTTGAGTACCTCAAAAGTTGGTTCTAGCTATATGGTATTGTTGCTTAGATATATTTAACTCACTTTATATATTTTTAAAAATATATATTTAATGTATTCATCCTAGGAAAACACATAAGGACCAGATATTAATTTATCTACATTATAGTTACTAAACTGTTGTCAACTTGAGTGCATTCCAAATGGTTTAATTCTGGGTCTGACTCATTTTCCTGCTGGTCTTTTCTACGTGATGCAGGTTTCCATCTCTTTCAAAAACAAAGATAAGGTATCTGGAAGAGGCATGCTTAAAATTCTTTAATAAATACTAGAAACCAATCCAACATTCCCAGATGTATGGTATTTTTGCAAGTTTTTAAACACCATAGTATTTTTGCAAGTTTTTAAAAAGCATAATTTTCTTGGGGAGCCTGGGTGGCTCAGTTGGTTAAGTGTCTGCCTTTAGCTCAGATCATGATCCCAGGGTCCTCAGGGTCTTGGGATTGAACCCCTATGCATACGCATAGCAGGGGAGTCTGCTACTCCCTCTCCCTTTGCCCCTCTGCTCACGTTCTCTCTGCCTTGCTCTCTCTCAGGTAAATAAATAAAATCTTAAAAAAATAAAAATAAATAAAAAGCATAATTTCCATTTAGATGGCAATGTCTTGTTAATGAAATGAACATAAGAAGGTTTATTATGCATCTAAAAGTTTTAGGATTCCATAACAAGGTTGATAAAATGTTATTGCTATATAAGAAAACAGTAAACATAATTAAGAGTTTTACATGCTCAGTTTTAATATTGGACTTACACATTTTAAAATATATTTCCCACCAGCATAATATTCCATAATTTTATGATAAAGACTCAGCATTGCTCCAGCTTTTAAAGTTAGAGTAGAGGGGCACTTGGGTGGCACAGTCAGTCGAGCACTGTCTTAGGCTCAGGTCATGGTCTCAGGGTCCTAGGAACAAGCCTGGCCTCAGGCTCCCTGCTCAGCAGGGAGTCTGCTTCTCTCTCTCTCCCTCTGCCCAACCCCCTCCCTCCCCTTCCACTAGTGTGCATGTTCTCTCCCTCTCCCCTTATCAAATAAATAAATAAAATCTTGGGTGGATGGGGTACCTGGGTGATGGACATTAAGGAGAGCTGGTGAAGTAATGAGCACTGGGTATTATATAAGACTGGTGAATCACTGAATTCTATCCCTGAAACTAATAATATACTATATGTTAATTAATTGAATTTAAATTTAAAAATAATAAATAAAATCTTTTAAAAAATTAAAAAGTTACAATAGAGTGCTTAATTATCATATTAACAAATGAGGTATAAATTATAATTTAATTATCCTTTAATCTCCCTATTAACTTAACATATTAAAATATATGTGCAAAATTCCATTTATGTGTGTTTTAAAGTCTGAAAAAATTTATATAATCTAGTACTTTAAACCTAGCAAACACCAAAATAAACAGGATTGTGCCCAATTATTTTTAAGAAAAGCCAAAGAATTCTCCTAAAACATATCTTGTCTCTAATTAGAAAAGCACTAATTAATATTAACTTAGAGTGGTTAACTAAATCAGACACAATGCAGGAGTTTGTGTGCCCAGAAATTCATAGAGGAGACATGACAGCTTTGCTGTAAATGTCACTGAAGTTTTTGAATACCAGCCAATCCTAATAGGACCACTGCTCCTGATGTCATTAAAAATATAATAACAGTGGGGCACCTGGGTGGCTCACTGGGTTAAAGCCCCTGCCTTCAGCTCAGGTCATGATCTCAGGATCTTGGGATCGAGCCCCGCATGGGGCTCTCTGCTCGGCAGGGGGCCCGCTTCCCCCTCTCTCTCTGCTTGCTTCTCTGCCTACTTGTGATTTCTGTCTGTCAAATTAATAAAATCTTTAAAAATATATATATAATAACAGTATTTTTTGGAAACACCATCATGATTCATATGGAAAAAGGGTGATATTCAGAAGAATCGGCTTCCATCGCTAATGAATCCTACAATATAAAAGGGAAGTACAGATAAATAGCACAGGATCGTGAAGAATCCTGATTGTGTCAGGCATTAACCTTTTGGTTACTAGATCTTGAATAGGTTATGAGGTCCAGAGAGCATTGGTAGACAGTTCTGGCATCAGGTGTGGGCAGCAAAGACAGTGGCCAGTTACCATCTAACAAAGAAGTACCTCAAGATTTTATCCACTGGGAAATATATGCCAACTGTGTGTCAGTGGAACCTCAGCCCTGAGTTTAATTCAAACTCATCTACCAAACATCCCCTGTGCTATTATTCTTGCTGTGCATCTCTACTGGGCCTCTCATTTAGAACACAATATGTAGATTAACATTCACTAAAACATCAAAGTTTTGCTATATAAGTAATGCATTTGTACAATTTAAAAATAATTTTATACAAATTTCTTAGTAGGCTGATCATGTATTAGCAATAAAAACATAGTTGATAAAGTCAGTTCCCATGGTGTTGCAGGTTCCCAATACCAAAAGCACTAAACATGTAGGCCAAATTTAACAGTTTAATAGATGGAGGATGATGGATACAGGTCCCTCAATGTTGGTTCAGGAGGTTAGAGAAAAACAATGGGGAAAGGTTAGAATGGTCCATGTGGTATTGGATTAGAACTGGAGATAATCAGAAAGAACTCATGTTTTAGTTTAATATAGATACAGATGGATACATATAGAAACATTTATAGGTATTTGTATGGGTAGGAGTTAGTACACACACATATATTTCCTTGCTGTCAGCTGAGATGGCCCAGAAGTATTGACATCCCTATGGCAATGAGCACACTTGGCACCCATTCTCCAATAGATGATACCATTCTCTAATAAAGGCATTAGGACTTCTTAGAGAAATGGCCAATTCTAGGATTGGAACAGGAATATATATATAATGGCTGTAAAGCATCTTGTAGTGAGAGTATGGATATTCTCAAAAAACCCCCACAAAGATGAGGAAGTATTAAAGGGACAAAGAAGCCAACAGCATGAGTTCCCAATAGCCAAAACTGGAACAATTTGAGCACCAAAATACATAAAGTAGTATGAGATTATAATCCTATGTTTAAGATAAATACCCCCAAATCCATAATAATATAAATAAATGATTGAATAAATAAAAATAAACTGAAGAAAACAGACAATTCCAAATAATTTATGCACGTGAATACCTAAGCTCCTTGAAGAGGTGGCATATAACTCCCAACTCTTTAAGTGAAGGCACAGCATAATTACAAAGAGTACAGTATAGAAAGGGGGAAGCAAGTATAACTTCAGTAGAGAAATCTGACAGTTTATCTCAGGTAAGTGAGCAACGTTAACATTAACGGTGATAGGTTCTGGTGATACCATGCTCCCTTGATAAAATGTGATGAGAATGGTATTTTACCTCAGTGGTCTTTTGCTTCTACACCAGTATAAGTCAAGTCTAATCATGAGAAACACATCAGACAAAGCCAAAATGAGGAACACTGTTCAAAATACCTAACAAGTTCTCAAATTATGAGTTGAGTCTGAGAAACTGTCATGGCCAAGTTGAACCTAAGAAGACAGGATAACTAGATGTAATGTGGTATCCTGGATAGGCTCCTCAAAGAGCATAATATTGGGGCAAATCTAAGGAAATGTAAAAAAAAGTGTAAACTTCAGTTAACAATAAGGTACCAATATATATGTCTTAGTTGCGACAAAGGTGCCATCATAATGTCAGATGCTAATAAGAAGGGAAACTGGGTGTGAGTGATATAGGAACTACTATTTCTTTTTTTTTAAGATTTTATTTATTTATTTTAGAGAAAGAGACACAGCGAGAGAGAGAACACAAGCAGGGGGAGTGGGAGAGGGAGAAGCAGGCTTCCTGCAGAGCAGAGAGCCTGATGCGGGGCTCTATCTCAGGACCCCGAGATCATGACCTGAGCCGAAGGCAGAGGCTTAACCTACTGAGCCATGCAGGTACCCCGAAACTGTACTATTTCTGAAACTCTTCTGTAAATATAAAACTGATATTAAAAATTTTTAAAACAAAGTTAGAAGATGGCAAAATGTTATGCTAGATATAACACTTCATCTCCAATCTAGCGTCTTTCATCTAAGAACTAGTTGAGAGTACAAAAGATAAATAGCCTAGTAATATTTCTCTTTTTCTGCTGTCATTTGGGGACCACATACTTTATAATGTGGAGCTATTAGATAAAGTTAAGTAATACTTACTTTTGTACTTCATTAGGTTATATGCAAAGAGAGGATTATTAGTAGGAGAAACCAAATCTACTCTAATGTCAGAAAGATATGTTTCGGAGGAGTCAAGATGGCGGAGAAGTAGCAGGCTGAGACGACATCAGGTAGCAGGAGATCAGCTAGATAGCTTATTTAACCATTGAAAACACCTACAAATCCAATGGGAAATCGAAGAGAAGAAGAGCAACAATTCTAGAAACAAAAAATCAATCACTTTCTGAAAGGTAGGACCTGCGGAGAAGTGAATCCAAAGTGACGGGAAGATAGACTGCGGGGGGAGGGGCTGGTTCCCGGCAAGCGGCAGAGCAACGGAGCACAAAATCAGGACTTTTAAGTCTGCTCCACTGAGGGACATTGCTCCAGAAACTAAACCGGGGGGAAGCCCACGCGGGGTGAGCGTAACCCCAGGTCCAGCAGGGTCACAGAAGGACCGGGGGTGTCTGAGTGTCGCAGACCTCACAGGTATTAGAGCGGGGAAGCTGGCTACAGCGACAAAGCCGAGGAGTGAGCTCTCAACTCGGGGTTACCTTGAACTGGGCACAGGCTAGGTGAGCTTGGAGCATGGCTGGAGGCTAGGGAGACAGAGTGACGGAGCACTTTTCTCCAAGCGTGCAGCTGGAGGCCAGGGAGATGGAAATGACCCAGCGCTTTTCTCCAAGTGTGACCAGAGGCCAGGGAGGCAGAAGCGACCGAGCGCTTTTCTCCAAGCGCGAGCGATTGAGCGCTTTTCTCCAAGCACGACCAGAGGCCAGGGAGACAGGGGCGGTTGGGCACTTTTCTCTGAGGGAGCACTGAGGAGCAGGACCCCGAGCTCTCAGCTCCTCCGGGCCGGGGATTGGGAGGCCGCATTTTCATTCCCATCCTCTGGAACTCTATGGAAAGTGCTAAGGGAACAAAAGCTCCTGAAAGCAAACCCAAGCAGATTACTTAGCCCGGCCCCTGGTAAAGGCAGTGCAATTCCGCCTCCGGCAAAGACACTTGAGAATCACTACAACAGGCCTCTCCCCCGGAAGATCAACAAGAAACCCAGCCAAGACCAACTTCACTCACCAAGGAGAACAGCAGAATTCCAGAAGAGGAGAAAGCAAATCTTATCTGGACAGAATGACAAGGTGGAAAAACTCACCACAAAAAAAAAGAACAAGAGGGAGTACCGAAGGCTGGGGACCTAATCAATACAGACATTGGTAATATGACAGATCTAGAGTTCAGAATGACGATTCTCAAGGTTCTACCCGGGCTCGAAAAAGGCATAGAAGATATCAGAGAAAAACTCTCAGGAGAGATAAAAGCACTTTCTGGAGAAATAAAAAAACTAAAATCTAACCAAGTTGAAATAAAAAAAGCTATTAATGAGGAGCAATACAAAATGGAAGCTCTTACTGCTAGGATAAATGAGGCAGAAGAAAGAATTAGTGACATAGAAGACCAAATGACAAAGAATAAAGAAGCTGAGCAAAAGAGAGACAAACAAATACTGGACCACGAGGAGAGAATTCGAGAGATAAGTGACACCATAAGACAACATTAGAATAATTGGGATTCCAGAAGAAGAAGAAAGAGAGAGGGGAGCAGAAGGTATATTGGAGAGAATTATTGTAGAGAATTTCCCTGATATGGCAAAGGGAACAAACATCAAAATCCAGGAGATGCAAAGAACGCCCCTCAAAATCAATAAAAATAGGTCCACACCCCATCACCTGATAGTTAAATTTACAAGTCTTAGTGACAAAGAGAAAATCCTGAAAGCAGCCCGGGAAAAGAAGTCTGTAACACACAAGGGTAAAAACATTAGATTGGCAGTGGACTTATCCAAAGAGACCTGGCAGGCCAGAAAGAACTGGCATGATATATTCAGAGCACTAAACAAGAAAAACATGCAGCCAAGAATACTATATCCAGCTAAGCTATCATTGAAAATGGAGAGATAAAAAGCTTCCAAGACCAAAACTGAAAGAATTTGCAAACACCAAACCAGCTCTACAGGAAATATTGAAAGGGGTCCTCTAAGCAAAGAGAGACCCTTAAAGTAGTAGATCAGAAAGAAACAGAGACAATATACAGTAATAGTCACCTTACAGGCAATACAATGGCACTAAATTCATATCTCTCAATAGTTACCCTGAATGTTAATGGACTAAATGCCCCAATCAAAAGACAGAGGGTATCAGAATGGATAAAAAAACAAAACCCATCAATATGCTGCCTACAAGAAACTCATTTTAGACCCGAAGACACCTCCAGATTTAAAGTGAGGGGGTGGAAAACAATGTGCCATGCTAATGGACATCAGAAGAAAGCTGGGGTGGCAATCCTTATATCAGATCAATTAGATTTTAAGCCAAAGACTATAATAAGAGATGAGGAAAGACACTATATCATAATCAAAGGATCTGTCCAACAAGAAGACCTAACAATTTTAACTATCTAGGCCCCTAACATGGGAGCAGCCAACTATATAAACCAATTAATAACAAAGTCAAATAAATACATTGACAATAATACAATAAAAGTAGGGGACTTTAACACTCCCCTCACTGAAATGGACAGATGATCTAAGCAAAAGGTCAAAAAGGAAATAAAAGCCTTAAATGACACACTGGACCAGATGGATATCACAGATATATTTAGAACATTTCATCCCAAAATAACAAAATGCACATTCTACTCTAGTGCACATGGAACATTCTCCAGAATAGACCACATCCTGGGTCATAAATCAGGTCTCAACTGGTATCAAAAGATTGGGATCATTCCTTGCATATTTTCAGACCACAATGCTCTGAAGCTGGAACTCAATCACAAGAGGAAATTTGGAAAGAACCCAAATACATGGAGACTAAACAGCATCCTTCTAAAAAATGAATGGGTCAACCAGGAAATTTAAGAAGAATTGAAAAAATTCATGGAAACAAATGATGATGAAAACACAATGGTTCAAAATCTGTGGGACACAACAAAGGCAGTCCTGAGAGGAAAATATATAGCAGTACAATCCTTTCTCAAGAAACAAGAAAGGTCTCAGGTATACAACCTAACCCTACAACTAAAGGAGCTGGAGAAAGAAGATCAAAGAAAGCCTAAACCCAGCAGGAGAAGAGAAATCATAAAGATCAGAGCAGAAATCAATGAAATAGAAACTACAAAAACAACAGAACAAATCAACGAAACTAGGAGCTGGTTCCTTGAAAGAATTAATAAGATTGATAAACCCCTAGCCAGACTTACCAAAAAGAAAAGAGAAAGGACCCAAATAAATAAAATCATGAATGAAAGAGAAGAGATCACAACCAACACCAAAGAAATACAAACAACTATAAGAACATACTATGAGCAACTCTATGCCAACAAATTCGACAATCTGGAAGAAATGGATACATTTCTAGAGACATATAAACTACCACAACTGAACCAGGAAGAAATAGAAAACCTGAACAGACCCATAACCAGTAAGGAGATTGAAACAGTCATCAAAAATCTCCAAACAAACAAAAGCCCAGGGCCAGACGGCTTCCCAGGGGAATTCTACCAAACATTTAAAGAAGAATTAATTCCTATTCTCCTGAAACTTCCAAAAAATAGAAATGGAAGGAAAGCTTCCAAATTCATTTTATGAAGCCAGCATCACCTTGATCCCAAAACCAGACAAGGATCCCATCAAAAAAGAGAATTACAGACCAATATCCTTGATGAACACAGATGCGAAAATTCTCACCAAAATACTGGCCAATAGGATGCAACACTACATTAAAAGGATTATTCACCACGACCAAGTGGGATTTATTCCAGGGCTGCAAGGTTGGTTCAACATCCGCAAATCAATCAATGTGATACAACACATTAATAAAAGAAAGAACAAGAACCATATGATACTCTCAATAGATGCTGAAAAAGCACTTGACAAAGTGCAGCATCCCTTCCTGATTAAAACTCTTCAAAGTGTAGGGATAGAGGGCACATACCTCAATATTATCAAAGCCATCTATGAAAAACCCACCACAAATATCATTCTCAATGGAGAAAAACTGAAAGCTTTTCCGCTAAGGTCAGGAGCACGGCAGGGATGTCCGTTATCACCACTGCTATTCAACATAGTACTAGAAGTCCTAGCCTCAGCCATCAGACAACAAAAAGAAATTAAAGGCATCCAAATCGGCAAAGAAGAAGTCAAACTATCACTCTTTGCAGATGATATGATACTATATGTGGAAAACCTAAAAGGCTCCACTCCAAAACTGCTAGAACTTGTACAGGAATTCAGTAGAGTGTCAGGATATAAAGTCAATGCACAGAAATCAGTCGCATTTCTCTATACCAACAACAAGACAGAAGAAAGAGAAATTAAGGAGTCAATCCCATTTACAATTGCACCCAAAACTATAAGATACCTAGGAATAAACCTAACCAAAGAGACTAAGAATCTATACACAGAAAACTATAAAGTACTCATGAAAGAAATTGAGGAAGACACAAAGAAATGGAAAAATGTTCCATGCTCCTGGATTGGAAGAATAAATATTGTGAAAATGTCTATGCTACCTAAAGCAATCTACACCTTTAATGCAATTCCTATCAAAGTACCATCCATTTTTTTCAAGGAAATGGAACAAATAATCCTAAAATTTATATGGAACCAGAAAAGACCTCGACTAGCCAAAGGAATATTGAAAAAGAAAGCCAAAGTTGGTGGCATCACAATTCCGGACTTCAAGCTCTATTACAAAGCTGTCATCATCAAGACAGCATGGTACTGGCACAAAAACAGACACATAGATCAATGGAACAGAAGAGAGAGCCCAGAAATAGACCCTCAACTCTATGGTCAACTAATCTTCGACAAAGCAGGAAGGAATGTCCAATGGAAAAAGACAGACTTCAACAAATGGTGCTGGGAAAATTGGACAGCCACATGCAGAAAAATGAAACTAGACCATTTCTTTACACCACACACGAAAATAGACTCAAAATGGATGAAGAACCTCAATGTGAGAAAGGAATCCATCAAAATCCTTGAGGAGAACACAGGCAGCAACCTCTTCGATCCGAACCACAGCAACTTCTTCCTAGGAACATCGCCAAAGGCAAGGGAAGCAAGGACAAAAATGGACTCTTGGGATTGCATCAAGATCAAAAGCTTTTGCACAGCAAAGGAAACAGTTCACAAAACCAAAACCAACTGACAGAATGGGAGAAGATATTTGCAAATGACATATCAGATAAAGGGCTAGTATCCAAAATCTATAAAGAGCTTAGCAAACTCAACACCCAAAGAACAAATAATCCAATCAAGAAATCGTTAGAGGACATGAACAGACATTTCTGCAAAGAAGACATCCAGATGGCAAACAGACACATGAAAAAATGCTCCACATCACTCGGCATCAGGGAAATACAAATCAAAACCACAATGTGATACCATCTCACACCAGTCAGAGTGGCTAAAATTAACAAGTCAGGAAATGACAGATGCTGGCGAGGATGCAGAGAGAGGGAAACCCTCCTACCCTGTTGGTGGGAATGCAAGCTGGTGCAACCACTCTGGGAAACAGTGTGGAGGTTCCTCAAAAAACTGAAAATAGAGCTACCATATGACCCAGCAATTGCACTACTGGGTATATATCCTAAGATACAGACATGGTGCTCCGAAGGGGTACATGCACCCGAATGTTTATAGCAGCAATGTCCACAATAGCCAAACTATGGAAAGAACCTAGATGTCCGTCAACAGATGAATGGATAAAGAAGAAGTGGTATATATATATACAATGGGATACTATGCAGCCATCAAAAGAAATGAAATCTTGCCATTTGTGACAACGTGGAAGGAACTAGAGGGTATCATGCTTAGTGAAATAAGTTAATCAGAGAAAGACAACTATCATATGATCTCCCTGATATGAGGAAGTGG
The DNA here is from genome assembly GCF_010015895.1 of Lontra canadensis. Taxonomy (NCBI): domain Eukaryota; kingdom Metazoa; phylum Chordata; class Mammalia; order Carnivora; family Mustelidae; genus Lontra; species Lontra canadensis. The sequence continues at coordinate 4,987,573 of NW_022631080.1, read as the reverse complement.
AGATGCAACGTTGGGGGTTGGGGGGTAGGAGAAGAATAAATGAAACAAGATGGGATCGGGAGGGAGACAAACCATAAAAGACTCAATCTCAAAAAACAGACTGAGGGTTGCTGGGGAGAGGGGGGCCAGGAGAGGGTGGTGGGGATATGGACATTGGGGAGGGTGTGTGCTATGATGAGTGCTGTGAAATGTGTAAACCTGGCAATTCACAGACCTGTACCCCTGGGGATAAAAATGCATTATATGTTTTTTAAAAGTTTTAAAAATTAAAAAAAAAACCAAAAGCGAAATAATTTAAAAAAAAAAGAAAGATATATTTCTACCCTAAAAATTCCCACAACATCATTGCTAGTGCTAATGTTATTTCCTGCCAAAGCATTTACCGGTGTTTAATATAATCCTTCTTGATGGCATCTTTTCCTTATTCAGTCTTTCTAGGTCCCATGCTTCACAAACTTTCCTGAGCACCTAAATCACCTGGGAATGTTTTAAAAATATAGATGCTGCTGATTTCTTAGACATGGAGTGGGACCTAAAATTCTGCCTTAAAAACAAGCTCTAAGTCTTTCCTCAACTAGCATCCTCGGCAGGCAAATTTGCAGGTCCCACCAAAGACTTACTTAACCAGGAGCTCTAGCTCAGAAGCTATTTTAACAACTCTTCCAGGTGACTCACATGCAAGGTAAAGTTTGAAAACCAGTGTTCTAGAGCAAGGGTTCTCAACTTTAGTATCCCATTAGAATTGCCTGGGGAGCATTTAAAACTTTTGAAGCCCCCATCACCCTCCAAATAAATAACATCAATTCTTGGGTGGCAAGAATACATCTGCAAGTTTCTAAAACTCTCCAGCTGATTCCAGTGCCCAGCCAAAGTTGATAACAACAGCTCTAGAAAGGACAGGGCACTTCCATGACTTCTCCTGGTGCACTACTTCCCCCAATTCTCCATGTTTTCGCCAATCTGAAAGCTCCCTGAACCCTGTCCTTTTAGGTTTTTTATGACAGCTTCATGGCAAAGGCATGATTGATGAAATCACTGGCCATTTTTCATGAGTTCAACCTCCAGTCCCTCTCCCCTTGTCTGAGCTCAAGGCGTGGAAATCAAAATTCTAACCCTCTATTTGTCATAGGTTCGGTGCAGTCCAAAAGTCACCTATTAACATAATAAAAGACACTGCTGCCATTTTTTAAAAAGATTTTATTTATTTATTTGACAGAGATCACAAGTAGGCAGAGAGGCAGGTTGGGGAGGGGGGTGGAGGAGGCAGGCTCCTTGATGAGCAGAGAGCCTGATGCAGGGCTTGATCCCAGGACCCTGGCATCATGACTGGAGCCGAAGGCAGAGGCTTTAACCCACTGAGCCACCCAGGTGACACTGCTGCCATTCTTATCACTTAGGAAATTCCAAGGGGTTTGTGAGCTCTAGGACAGAAACTCGATGAAAATCAAATACCTGTGTGTGTGTGTGTGTGTGTGTGTGTGTGTGTGGTATGTCTTACTATAAATGACAATATCATAGGATCTCTGAACAGCACCACATAGTCCAATAAATACATTAATCACATATGAGGATATGCAGCAGAATGTAGAAAATAAGCCTGCAAACTTATGAAAGAGTATGAAAATTAGAAGTAGAGAAACTGGAACTGAGTAGGAAGTTAGCGGAATGCACAGACTCTACATTCCTTTCATTGTTCACTTAATGCCATAGAAACTCAAACCCAGAAAAAGAAATTAAAAATTTAAATGAAGAAAGTGTATATTTGAAGAATAAATAGCTGATTCAAATAGTCTTAAGAAACTTGAGAATACAGTGACAGTTTTGCCAAGAACATGAAGATCTACACCTAAATTAAAAAGACTAGAAAACCAGGACTGTGGGGTGCCTGGCTGACTCAGTCCAGAGAGCACCCAACTCTTGGTACCTGGGTCATTGAGTTCAAGTCCCAAGCTGGGTGTGGAGATTACTTAAAATAATAATAATAATAAAATAAAATCTTAAAAAAAAAAGCCAGGACTGCATCATGAGGCAGGAAAAGATTTTCATAAACAACTAGTTGAACCTTCAGACAACCCAAAATCCCAGACAAAAAACAAAAAACAAACAAAAAAAAACCCCACAAAGGCACCTCTCTCCTTAGCAAAAGCTGGCCCTGCAGGAATTCTCAGAGATAAGATCATGCCTGATTTATAGAAGGTAATTTCCAGAAACCTTAATGACAAGGAAGAGGTGGAAATGGACTTGCAGAAAAGTGACTCCATGAAACAGGAAATCTCTGAATCCAAGATATTCAGGAAAGAACTGGCTTAGTGTGAGGATACTTTTGCCAAGGCTTCAAAGGAACACAGGCTTCATCAATGCAGACAGAACTTCTTTGAAAGAAATAGGAAGTGAGATTGAGGTGTTCATGATGAAGCAAGGATGTTAAGGTCCAAGTGCCACTTCAGAACATCAGCAAGAGAGTTCTAAAATAAAATCTGAACTTGAGAAGAAAGTCTTGTTTTATGAAGAGAAATATGCTGGATGTGAAGCCTCCAGTGTCTTAGAAGTAAAAAAGGAACATGTAAAATATGAGGCGTGTGATTCAAAATCATCAGCTTATCCTGCAGAAAAAAATATTAAAGTTAAAAGAGGGGACACCTGGGTGGCTTAGTGGGTTAAAGTCTCTGCCTTCGGCTCAGGTCTTAATCCTGGGGTCCTGGGATCGAGCCCACATCGGGCTCTCTGCTCAGCGGGGAGCCTGCTTCCCCTCCTTTCTCTCTCTGCCTGCCTCTGCCTACTTCTGATCTCTGTCTGTAAAATAAATAAATAAAATCTTTGAAAAAAAAAAAGAAAGTTAAAAGAGAAATTATTAAAGTCAAAATAAGACCATCATGATAAAATGGAGAACCCAGAAGACATGGTTAAAGGTACATATTTGAAAAAGAAAGTGCAATGAGGTGTGAAGAAAACAAGGAATTTAAATGGTGAAAATGAAAGGCTTTGATCTACTGTGGATACAGTTCAAAATAATAGTTCAAAATAAACAATATGAACATGAGCTTAAGGATTTGGCAGCTAAGAGAAGGCTGCCTGGAGGGAAGCTTAAATTGCAAAGCCATGCATTGGATCAGCAATGAGAAAGATGTCCAGGAGTATTTTCAAGCTCTTGTTTCCAAGATGACCAAAGAGAGCAAGACTGAAAAGTTGTCTAAGATCAAGAACGCTGGATCCACTTTGTAAACTCAGGATAGTTAGAAGCTGGGCATGTATGCAGGGTTTGCCATCTACTTTGTGGCAGGCAACCAGGCCAGGCAACTTGTTCAAAATTAATGGAGAAAAGTCAAAGATACAGAACTCTCTTATGGAAATGAGCTAAAGGATTCTGAAACAACAAGTAGAGATTAGACGACAGGGAGAAGAATTCAGAATACACACAGAGATCAAAATCCCAGATTTTCAAGATTTTCTAAGTATTGAAACATTGCACCTCATGCAGATGACCTGAAATTTAGAACTCACTCAGCTAGTGAGAAACATAAACTCCAAACCCAGAAGTGTCCCCATGAATTTTCATGCCGTAAGTCCAGAAGGCCAAGACATGTCTCAGCTGCAGCAATGATCAACTGCTGTTCCACTGACACCACAGAGGTTCTCTGGCCAGCTGGATCAAAGTCAAAAGCTCATTGATTTAACATCACATTGTTTTCCAGTCCTACCCATTGGAGTCACTGCACCTCACTTATGGCTGGACTAATTCAACAAGACTATGGCTTGTAGGTTTGCTCATTCACATGCCATGCATCCTGCACAGACAGTGTTCCCAAGGTCTGTCCAACCTCTAGGCAGTCTCAGAGGCCTCTTGAAGGGGATATGTAGAAAGGTGTAATTAAAACCCCACAGAGTATACATCAAGGTCCAAAACATACCAGTGCAGAGAATGGATGACAAAGGTTCATATATTGGTACACAATTTTTATATTACTTGTCTAAAGGCAAATCCACCCAGCCTGACTTTGTTGTGAACCAATCTTAAACCTTAGAGATAAAGATTTTCTTTTGAGCTCTGTCCTTCCTGTAGTTGTTATACATGCTCTGAAGTAAGATATTCCTTATATATTCAGGATGACAGCTTCTCTCTTACATAAAACTTTAGGATCATTTTCCTATCCATTCTAACAGAAAATGAGAAAGCAAGGAGGAAATTGCTAGGATTCTAGAAAAACTCCAATCTATCCTATGTAAAAACAGACTGAAAAATAAAGTTGTGCATATTCTACAAAAAGCCTATGACAACATATGACCTTTTACTAAAGTAATTCTGACAGCCATTACCAAAAATCATCTAAGATTGCAGTTGGTTTAAAAGTGTATTTAGGAGGGATGCCTGGGTGGCTCAGTTGGTTAAGCAGCTGCCTTCAGCTCAGGTCATGATCCCAGCGTCCTGTGATCGAGTCCCACATCGGGCTCCTTGCTTGGCGGGAAGCCTGCTTCTCCCTCTGCCTCTGCCTGCCATTCTGTCTGTGCTCGCTCTCTCTCCCTCTCTCTCTGACAAATAAATAAAATATTTTAAAAAAGTGTATTTAGGAGTGTCTGGGTGGCTCAGTGGTTAATCATCTGTCTTTGGATCAGATCATGATCCTAGGGTCCTGGGATAGAGCCCCCTATCAGACTTCCTGCTCAGTGGGAAGCCTGCTTCTCCCTCTCTCCCTCCCCCCTGCTTGTGTGCCCTCCCTTATTGTCTCTCTCTCTGTGTCAAATAAATAAATAAAATCTTAAAAAAAAAAAAAGACTCCATTTAGGGGCACTGGGGTGGCTCAGTCAGTTGTCTGTCTTCGGCTCAGGTCATGATCCCAGGGTCCTGGGATCAAGTCCCCCATCTGGCTCCCTGCTCATGGGAAGCTTGCTTCTCCCTCTGCCTGCCACTCCCCCTGCTTGTGCTATGTGGCAAATTAATAAATAAAATCCTTAAGAAAAATAAATAAACAACTGTATTTAATAGAGATTGCTTGTGATGTGATCATTTAAGCTACTGGTCATAACAAAGTGTACCATACTGAACTTGTTCCCAAAGAGAAAATTAAAGACCTTCTGTTATTGGAAAAGTTGGATTGCTGGGACCATGCTCCATTTTTTTCCATATTCTTCCTTTGAGAGGGTATAAGGGGGCTTTGATATCAAGCTCCCAGAAATAAAAGACTGCCTATTCATTGTAACTTCAGCACTTAGGAAGAGTTCTTCAACCTGTCCATAGAAGTGAAATGCCTGATCTTTTGCTATGAAATCATTAAAGCAAAAATTTTTTACAGAAAGTTCAATGAAACTATAGCTCCAAGAACTGTCCAGTGGATGGCAATGTTCAAAAATTCAGCTCTGTGTTGTCTCCCCTTCTCAGATCTCTTTGTTGAGCATCCATGAAGATGAGCAATCCCTAAGCTTAGTAAATTTCAGTTGCCCCTCAGTTATGTTCTTGTCCCTATAAACTTTTGATGCCCTTTGTTCTGTGGAGTTTAGTAAGGACACATATTTGCTTTGCTTCAACCATATGGGATTACACAAGGACTCACAACAAATGTCATGTGTGCAGAAACTAAAATGTACCACAGTGATGTTAAGACTATGGAATGAATCCAAATCACTGGGCTGAGAAGACTAAGACCACTGAACTCTTACTGCATCTGCAATCTCCTCAACTGTGAGCTTCCATGCTTAATCTACTTTAAGAACAAGTTCCCTGAAACAGTTCTAAAGATGTCAGACACACAAATGTGATTTGTCTTTAAGGTTCCAGAACAAGAGGGATTACAACATGGGTGAACAGAGTTTGAATGGTTTTTAAGAGATGCCTGGGTGGCTCAATTGGTTAAGCATCCAACTCTTGATTTTGGCTCAGGTCATAATCTCAGTGTCATGGGATTGAGCCCCGTATTGGGCTCTGCCCTGAGCAGGGAGTCTGCTTGGATTCTCTCTCTCCATCTCCCTCTGTCCCTTCCCCCATGCACTCTCTCTCTCAAATAAATAAATAAATCTCACAAAGAGAGAGAGGGAAAGACTCAAAATGAGCTTCCAAATTGTATTAACCTAAGCAATTTCAGCTACAAGACTCACACAGGGCTTGCTGATCGACTGCAAGTCCCCATGTCTCTCAGTCTGAATGTTCTGCTTCCCTCACTGGAGGATAGGCTAGGTCCTGCATCAGCCATTATTTCTTCATGGACTCAGTCTAGAAAAAAGATGTACATTTCAAGGCCCTCAATGGATGGGTCAGAGATGGGAGTGGCCATACCTCGGAGAAGTATGTCTAGTCTTGATCAGGAATTTAACAAAAAGCCTCATTCATATTCCATCAAACACTCAACTCCAGCAAACAGCTCCAAACCCAAAAGACCAGTGAGCTCCACCTTCTCTGAGAAGAGCCAGCTTCCACTAGACGGCATGGAGCAGTTGTCCTGTGACACCTGAAGTTCCTTGTTGTATCCTCTCATGATCAACTCCCATGTCAGTGCCAAGGCTGATGGTGAACTTTTACTGTTGTCTAAGGAAAAGTAGAAATGAATTACAAATGAAAAAAGAAACTATTTATTATTGTGATGATGAGTTTTAGGTTACACTGTTCCATAACGGTAGGCAAAATCCAGTCTTCTGTATAGCTATGAAACAACAACGTTATATTTGCCCTTAAAAGGCTGACATGTATATCTTCTGTTCAGAACACACAAAGATACCTAGTAGAGCTTATGCTCAACTGTACCTATAGATGATCTACATCTCATTCGGAGGAAACCCTTTTGGATATCATCAATACTTTGGCTGAGAATGTTCCACACCTGACAACTATCTGCCCTATCCTGTTCTACTGGGCTCCTATGGAACTGGCACATGCTTAGGGTTCGAGTTTTTACTTTTTTTTTTTTTAAGATTTTATTTATTTATTTGTCAGAGAGATAGAGAGAGTACAGGCAGGCAGAGAGGCAGGTAGAGAGAGGGGTGGGGGGAAGCAGGCTCCCTGCGGAGCAAGGAGCCCGATGTGGGACTCAATCCCAGGATGCTGGGATCATGACCTGAGTCAAAGGCAGCTGCTTAACCAACTGAGATACCCAGGCATCCCTAGTTTTTACTTTTTAAATGTAAACTGTATCTTTGTAGTTAATGAATCATGAGATCATTTTCAAACAATTTGCCTCTCAATAAAGCAGTTTAAGTTAAAGCAGTTAAATTTTTTGAAGTAATTACCTATATATATTAATTGGTAGTCACTCCATTCTTTCATGAGCTCAGAACGATGCCATAGCTCCTAATTTCATTCAGGGGAAAAGCTTAAGTCCTTAAAACAACCTCAAAATCCCTACAAGGTCCAGTGTTCTGTTATCTTTCTAGCCCTTTCTCCTACCTTTCTCTCCCTTTACTCATTTTACTTAAGCCACACAGACCTCCTTGTAAAATCTGCCCTGATGATCTCACAGCAACTATTTCCTCTTCCTGGAAGAATCTCCCACCAGATTATCTAACTCCCTCCATTTCTTCAAATCTTCGCTCAGTTCTCATCCTAAGGTAATCTCTCTTTACCACTCTTACCACTCTACATTATTCTGTAAACTATGCTCATTCCCTGGTGCTCCCCATGACTTTACCCTGCTCCTTTTCTTTTCCTGTGGCCTCTATCACTTATCACATACAAGAAAACTTACCTTTTATTATGTATACTGTTTATTGTCTGTATCCCCCGTTAGACTCTAAGCTCTACAAGGCAGAGATCTTTGTTTTGATGACTGATGTAAACTGAGTACTTAGAACACAATGGCACACAGTAGGCACTCAATAACTATCTGAATGAATGAATGAATGAATGCCTCAAATCTCTATCCACAATGTCAGATTACTAATTGAGAACTGAAGAGATTTGGATAGTCATATTGGAAATCTGGATAATCCAATTGGAAACTTTGGGCTGTGCTAAACTGAACACCTGTACATTCTTATTATCTAGCTCCATTTAAATGTTTATCAGTTATTTAAAGCACCGATCAGGGGTGCCTGGGTGGCTCAGTTGGTTAAGCATCTGCCTTCAGCTCAGGTCATGACCTTAGGGTCCTGGGATTGAGATCACATTGGGCTCCTTGCCCAGCAGGAAGTCTTCTTCCCTTTCTCCTCCCTGTTCGTGCTCTCACTACCTCTCTCTCTAAAATAAATAAATAAAATCTTTAAAAAAGAGAGACAGAAAGAGAATATCTGACAGATCAATGGTAGGGAGTATAAGTTTCAACCCAAGGAAGAAAGCATTTTCTCAATGGTATTCATCAGTGCAATGGTTTCCTCCCAAGACAATGATTTCTTCAATACTATAAACATTATAGCAGGAGACATTAAGCATCTCTCACCTCAATAAAGGCTGATTCCACTGTTTATGAGAACAGATGTGTTTGTGTTATCCTTGACTAATTAAATAAAAATTTGGCTAAAGAAATAAACTCAAATCTCTTGGTGGCTCTTTCCCCAAATATAAAGTCTAAATACATAATGCTCTCGTTTGTGTTTTGGAAGTAAAAGTTAAGATAATTATCTTTTTATTTTACTCTATTGATTTTCAGTCGTTTATGCTCTTTAATACCTCAAAGTTGAAGAAGACTGGGGCAGGTGGCTGGCTCAGTCAGTGGAGCGTGTGACTCTTAGTCTTGGGCTTGTGAACTGAGCCCCATGTTGGGTGTAGAGATTACTTAAAAATAAAATCTGAAAAAAAAATTGAAGAAAGGGGTGCCTGGGTGGCTCAGTGGGTTAAGCATCTGCCTTTAGCTCAGGTCACGATCTGCCTCTGCCTTTACCTGTGGCTTCCCTAGCCTGTGCTCACACACACTCTCTCTCTGTCAAAGAAAATAAATAAAATCTTAAAACAAAAGCTGAAGAAGACGGGGCACCTGGGTGGCTCAGTGGGTTAAGGCCTCTGCCTTCATCTCAGGTCATGACCCCACATCAGGCTCTCTGCTCAACGGGAAGCCTGCTTCTCTTCCTCTCTCTCTCTGCCTGCCTCTCTGCCTACTTGTGATCTCTGTCTGTTAAATAAATAAATAAAATCTTTTTAAAAAAAGTTGAAGAAGACCAATTTTATTTTATATATAAAAGAACGGAGCCTTCTAGGATATTTTGATAACCCCAAGAAAATCTACATTCCTCAGATTCCAGAAATTCAAGCTACATTGACTCAATCTCAAGAAGGTAAACTTCAAATAAAACATATGATTAGTAACATGTGTACTGCATTATCTAACACTGTCCCAAACACTACAAAGTACTAAAAAAGAGAGCATCCTTACTAACAAGGTATTCATATTGTAATTGAGGAGAGGTTCGGCTACATGTATACCAATTACTGAATGATATTTTACATTATAAATAAGCAACATATTGTATCACAGTAATCTAAATTATGTATTGAATTTGGGTGTTGAATCCTGGTACTAAAATTTGCAGACCTGTCTTTGTTAAAGAGTAGTTATCTGATAAATACAATAAATGCACTTTGAGAAAGTGGAGCTCTTGATTTGACAGTGAACTTGGTTACAGAAGTTGAGCTGGAGTTGAGGCTCAGGCTGACTATAAAGGAAAGGAGGGATATTGATGGCAAAAGCATATCAGAGGAGAACAGTATGTATTTTATGAGTAATTTATTTGTGATTTGGACTAAAGCCTGTATTTTTTTTTTCCTAAATGCTCCCATAAAACGACACAGGGTTGCAGATTGGAGAAAATGACAGGACCCATCCATATGTTGTCTACAAGAGACCCATTTTGAACCTAAGGATACACCCAGACTGAACGTGAAGGGATGGAGAAGTATCTTTCATGCCAATGGGCCTCAAAAGAAGGCCGGGGTAGCAATTCTCATATCCGATAAATTAGATTTTAAACTAAAGACTGTAGTCAGAGATACAGAAGGACACTACATAATTCTTAAAGGGACTATCCACCAAGATGATTTAACAATTGTAAATATCTATGCCCCCAATATGGGAGCAGCCAATTACATAAGAAAACTATTAATCAAGATAAAGAGTCATATTGATATGAATACATTAATAGTAGGAGATCTAACATGCCTCTCTCAGTAATAGACAGATCATCCAAGCAGAAAATCAATAAAGAAACAAGACCACTGAATGACACATTGGACCAGATGGACCTCATAGATATATATAGAACATTCCACCCTAAAACAACAGAATACTCATTCTTCTCAAGTGCACATGGAACCTTCTCCAGAAGAGACCACATACTGGGTCACAAATCAGGGCTCAAATGATACCAAAAGACTGAGATTATTCCCTGCATATTCTCAGATCACAATGCTTTGAAACTGGAGCTCAATCACAAGGAAAAGTTTGGAAGGAACTCAAACACCTGGAAGCTAAAGACCACCTTACTTAAGAATGCTTGGATCAACCAGGAGATCAAAGAAGAACTGAAACAATTCATGGAAACCAGTGAGAATGAAGACACTTCAGTCCAAAACCTATGGGATACAGCAAAGGCGGTCCTAAGGGGGAAATACATAGCCATCCAAGCCTCCCTCAAAAAAACTGGAAAATCCAGAATATACCAGCTGTCTCTGCACCTTAAAGAACTGGAGAATCAACAACAAATTAAACCAACTCCACACACAAGAAGGGAAATAATAAAGATTAGAGCAGAGATCAATGAGATAGAAACTAGAGATACAGTAGAACGTATCAATGAAACTAGAAGCTGGTTTTTTGAAAGAATCAATAAGATCGATAAACCATTGGCCACACTAATCCAGAAGAAAAGAGAGAAAGCTCAAATTAATAAAATTATGAATGAAAAGGGAGAGATCACAACTAACACCAAGGAAATAGAAACAATCAGAAGTTATTATCAACAGTTATATGCCAATAAGTTAAGCAACCTAGATGAAATGGATGCATTCCTGGAAAACTATAAACTCCCAAAATTGAACCAGGAAGAAATTGACAACCTGAATAGACTGATACCTAGTAACGAGATTGAAGCAGTGATCAAAAACCTCCCAAAAAAACAAGAGCCCAGGACCTGACGGATTCCCTGGGGAATTCTACCAGACTTTCAAAGAAGAAATAACACCTATTCTCCTGAAGCTGTTTCAAAAAATTGAAGCAGAGGGAAAACTTCCAGACTCTTTTTATGAAGCCAGCATTACCCTGATCCCCAAACCAGGCAAAGACCCAAAAAGGAGAATTTCAGACCAATATCACTGATGAATATGGATGCTAAGATTCTCTACAAGATCCTAGCAAATAGGATCCAACAGCACATTAAAAAGATTATCCACCATGGCCAGGTGGGGTTCATCCCTGGGTTACAAGGATGGTTCAACATTCGCAAATCAATCAATGTGATAGAACAAATCAATAAGAGAAGAGAGAAGAACCACATGGTCCTCTCAATTGATGCAGAAAAAGCATTTGACAAAATCCAGCATCCGTTCCTGATTAAAACGCTTTAAAGTATAGGGAAGAGGGAACATTCCTGAACTTCATAAAAATCTATCTATGAAAAACCCACAGCAAATAAAGCCTATATTTTTGAGTATTTAAGAGACTCCTGGTGTCCGGTTGTTCTGTTTTTGTGATCAACAGGAAATAAGCCAGATAAATAAGCCAATAAATATTAATACACTTATATTGTTAAATACAAGTGATAACACTTAAACAAGGAGACTAATTATTTTGAACTACTCCAAGTTACCTTCCTTTTTTCTTATGGTTCCTTCCAAACTGCTGCATAATAATAGCAATGTAATGTCTTCTTTAGGCTATTTCTTGAATGTATAGTGTAGTCAGTATACATGGATATATATGGATTCTAAGGTTTTGTTCTTTCTTTCTTTCTTTTTTCTCTTTCTTTCTTTCCTCTTTTTTTTTTTTTTGCTAAAGTTGGTTTTGTTAAATTTTCATTGGTGATTTCTGTTAACCATAGTATAATTTGTTAAAAGATTTTGATAGAGAGTGACATAGATAGTGAGAGAGAGAGCACAAGCAGATAGTGAGAGGGAGCACAAGTGGAAGAGAGTGAGAAGCAGGCTCCCTGCTGAACAGAAAGCCCAATGCAGGGCTCCATGTGGGCTTGATCCCAGAACCCTGGGATCATGACCTGAGCTGAAGACAGACGCTTAACCATCTGAGCCACCCAGGCGCCCCAACCACAGTATAAATTTTAAGTCTGAAAGAGTAAGGGTTACAAATTCTAAGTTACACCGTACTCTGTTCACATGACCTTCCCAGAGAAGTGGGATCACAGATTCAAATGCTAAGTGGCCAAGTAGATAAGAAAGATGTTAAAAATAGGTCTAATATAAGCAGAAGGGATGATTTATGGGCAAATGGCAAATTAGAAAGTAGATGCCCTGACTGAATATTCAAATAAAATGAAAATTTCAAAGCTTTTGCCAGCCAAACAACTATGAGCCAAGTTTGGCTTACCAGCTGCCAGTTTGGGATTCCCTCATCTTCAGCTGGTTTTTGTTTGCTTTGTTTTTATTTTTGTTACCTGAAGCTTTTTAAATGCGCTATTAATTTTTTTCTTTTTCTTTTTAAGTTTTTATTTAAATTCTAGTTAGTTAACATGTGTTTAACATTAGTTTTAGGTATATAATACAATGATTAAATGATTACATACATCACTCAGTGAACAACAAGTTCACTCCTTAATTCCCATCACTTGTTTCACTCGTCAAACCCACCCACCTCCCCTCTGGTAACCATCAATTTGTCCTCCGTAGTTACAAGTCTGGTTCCTGGTTTGCTTTTCTCTCTCTCTCTCTCTCTTTTTTCCTCTTTGGTCATTTGTTTTGTTTCTTAAATTCCACATATGAATGGAATCATATGTTGTTTGATTTTCTCTGAAATATATTATTTCACTTAGCATAATATTCTCTAGCTCCATCCATGGTATTACAAATGACAAGATTTTGTTCTTGTTTATGGCTGAGTAATATTCATATATACATATATATATGAAGATATATGAATATACTATGAATATGCTACATATATGACATCTCCTTTATCCATTCAATCAACATGATATATCACATAAACAAAAGAAAAAGAATCATATGATCATTTCAGTAGATGCAGAAAAAGCATTTGAAAAAGTACAACATGATTGATTCATGATAAAAACCCTCAACAAAGTAGATGTAGAGGGAACATACCTCAACATACTAAAGGTCATATATTAAAAACCCACAGCTAATATCATCCTCGATGGAGAAAAAATAAGAGCTTTTCTTCTATGGTCAGGAACAAGACAGGGATATACACTCTCACCACTTTTATTCAACATAGTACTAGAATTCCTAGCCACAGTAATGAAACAACGAAAAGAAACAAAAGTCATCCAAATGAGTAAGGAAGAAGTAAAACTTTCCCTATTTGCAGATGACAGGATACTATATATAGAAATCCCTAAAGACTCTGCCAAAAAACTTCTAGAACTGATAAATGAATTCAAAAGCACCAGGATACAAAATCAATGTACAGAAATTTGTTGCATTTCTATATACCAATAAAGAAGCAGCAGAAAGAGGAATTAAGGAATCAATCCCATTTATAATTGCATGAAAAACAATTAGATTCTTCAGAGTAAGCCTAATCAAAGAGGTGAAAGACCTATTGTCTGAAAACTATCAAACACCAATGAAAACAATTGAAGGTGACACAAATAAATGGATTTCCATGCTCATGGATTGGAAGAACAAATATAATTAAAATGTCTACACTACCCAAAGCACCCTACAGTCAATGCAATCTTTACCAAAATACCAGGAGCATTTTTCACAGAACTAGAACAAACAATCCTAAAATGTATATGGAACTACAAAAGACCTGAAATAGCCAAAGCAATCTGGAAGAAGCAAAGCAAAGCTAGAGGCATCACAATTACAGACTTCGAGTTATATTACAAAGCTGTAGTAATCAAAACAGTCTGGTACCAGCACAAAAATACACAAATAGATCAGTGGAACAGAATAGAAGACCCAGGAATGAACCCACAATTTTTACTAATCTTCAGCAAAGCAGGAAAGAATATTCAGTGGAAAAAAGACAGTCTCTTCAATAAAGGGTGTTGGGAAAACTGGACAGCAACATGCAAAAGAAAGAAACTGAACCGTTCTCTCACCATACACAGAAATAAACACAAAATGAATTAAGGACCAAAATGTGAGACCTGAAACTATAAATGCACTATTAAAATTTTAAGTGAATTTTGGGGGTGCAGCTTTGTTTTTTGTTGTTGTTATTGTTATTTGTTTTTAAAGACTATTTATTCAAGAGAGAGTGAGACCACAAGCAGGGGGAACAACAGAGGGAGAGGGAGAAACAGGCTCTCTGCTGAGCAGGGAGCCCAATGCAGGGCTCGATCCCAGCATCCTGGGATCATGACCCAAGCCCAAGGCAGATACTTAACCTACTGAGCCACCCAGGTGCCCTTGGACAAATCTGTAATCCCATTTGAAGTAAACGGAGACAGATTTGTGTATTTTAAACCCAGAGAATTGTCAGTCCAAACCATTCACTTATTCCACCATTCACTAAACAACATTATTGAACATCAATTCCCTTAGGCCAAAAGATGAAATTGCAATAGTTTTCCCTTTGGTGGTCTCACAGGTAAGTAGCTCTTATAATATAACTGGATAAGTGTTGTTGAGAGGGAGTCATTTATATAGAATGTGTTTATAAATAAAACTAAGAATTAATATAGCTGATTATATAGAACAACTCCAATTTTAAAGAACTGCTATTTTGAGAATTTAAAATATTAATAAAGAGGTGTCTGGGTGGCTCAGTCAGTTGAGCATCAGACTCTTGATTTCAGCTCAGATCATGATCTGAGGGTCCTGGGATAGAGCCCCATGTGGGACTCCCAGCTCAGCAGGGGAGTTTTCTTATCTCCCTCTCCCTCTGCTCCTTCTTCTGCTTGTGCATGCACACTCTTTCTCTAGAATGGATAAAATGTATTTAAAATGAGAGTGCTCACCCTAAGATAGGCTTAAAGTTCAAAATGGCCCATCAATGAACATTTTTATTATAAAAGTGTACCAAAGGTTGAACATAAACATTCCCAAATTCACTGTTCTGTAGTAGAAGTTGGCTTTTTGAGATGAGCTGCAAAGAGCCACCAGCTTCTTAGAAGCACAGTATGGATGATCAGGAGGGCATCAGAACCTCAGGCCTTGATGTTTTGGTGCCAAAACAAACTTAAAACTTGAGGACATCCTTAAAAACGCATCACTAATTGCCGAGAAGCCTTTTATTTCCCTCTGTATTGATTGTAGCATTCCCACAAATACAAAAGAAATTATTCCTACACTGTGTTCCACAGAACACAAATTTAGTGACTACCATTGGCACAGCACACTTTTCTGGGCACAGCAAAGTGTTTAGTTAACTAAATGAATATCTTCTCACAAATTCCCTTGCTGGAGACAAAGAGTAAACAAATAAATGCATTACTTTCAGGAAGTAAATGCTATTTATAAAGGAAGCTGAAGAAAATTTAGGGTTTGGAGAATGGCTGATAGAAGCATGAGATGCCAAAAAATAAAATTAAATTGATAAAGCAGAACCTCCTTGGTACCGTTCTAGCAGACCTGAAGTAATTATGGGAGGCAGCCTCTAATATCTAGGGAAAAGCAATAAAGGAAGTGAGCAAGGCCCTGGTGGTGTATGCCCACCATATATGCAAAAATGCAAAGAGGCCTGGGATGAAGGAGAGACGTGAGTGAAGAGGTTTTCAGTGGAGATGTTGGAAACCAGGGAAGGGGATAAGACTGACCAGGAAGACCATCCTGAGAATGTTACTTTTTATTCTGACATGAGCTGGAAAGCCTGTAGAGGTGCAACATGAGCAGGTTTCCATTTTAGAAGAATCACTTTGGCCACTTTGTGCAAAGTAGACCATGCCTTATTAAATTATAAAATAGAGTTCAAGCTATAATAGAGTCTGCAGTAATAGTAATAATGATAACAACAATGCCATACATATAGAGAGCACTTACTATATGCCAGCTCGTATGCTAGCATTTTACATAATTATTTCACTTAGTTTTCACTAATGCCCAGTGTCTTGTAAAACAAATGTAAAAATTGAGGCTTCAGGTGTTTTAGGCAACCAGGCATAGTCAGAATAGTGTTAGAGTCTGGATTTTCAGCCTGGTAATCTAATTCCAGAGACAATCCTCTCTGGACGTGCTGCAGAATATCCTAGGAAACTTTTAAGACTTGTACCCACCCACCCCTTGCAGAGATTCTTATTTAAGTGTTTGAGGGTAGGGCCCAGGCGTACCATTATTCGAAGTTCTCCAGGGCACTCTATTGTGCAGTCAGAATGGAGGGCTGTTGTGAGATCATGGCAACACAGCAATGCCTAAGATTACACAGCAGAACACTTCATTTCAAATGTATTATTTAGTGAAGTTAAAAAAAAAAACAAACAAAAACCCTGATATATCTTTCCAGGAGGGAAAAAGCCTTCAGTGCAAACCCCAACATCTTCTATGACAAATATTGGTACTAAGTAGTGACAGCTGTGTACACATTTCAAGAGAAAGTAATTTAAGCACATCATCTGTCCTCCATTCCCACCAGGATCTTGGTCACCCTCAGGAGAGCAATGACCATTCAGACAATACTGCTCTCCACAGGCCTGTCACTGCCCATCGGTCAGAGGACTGTTGCTGTGCTGAAAAGCAGAAGTCTTTTCCTTGGCTCCCTTAGTCCGTAGCAATTTGAGCTGTGTTCAGTATTTAAGGGAACTTGCACTCCAGATACAGAACTAAGTCTTCCTCATGAAACACCAGGAGAAGCCAAAATGTTCATGACTGCCACGATCATTCATGTCCTTATCCTTATTATCCAGTATGGACATGGGAGATATGCAACATGAAACTGCAGTTATAAAGTTCATTAAACAGGGTAAGATAAATGGGTAACATATTTCTGTTTGCTCTAATTCACTGACTGAGGAAGAATTCAAGAAGAGGCTTTTACTGATAATATCAAATATGTCTTCTGATCAAATGTTTCTCTCAAAGAAACATCAACATGCTCAAACACCCTAGCAGCCATTATACTTATGCATTAGAAGGCAAAGGAAATAGAAGCAAATACACAGAAACTTACCACGTCGGGAAACTAACAAGTTCAAATAAAAACAAATCTGGACTTAGATAAGGAGAGACTTTATTAAAAAATAGTATTGAAACTGGGAGAATGCTCTGACCTTAGGATTTGAATTTATCTCAAAATAAAATTCAGAGACACTTTTCTAAGGGTGCCTGGGTGGCTCAGTCAGTTAAACGTCTGCTGTCAGCTCAGGTCATGATCCTGGGGTCCTGGGATCCAGCCCTGCATTGTGCTCCCTGCTCAGAGAGGAGCCTGCTTCTCCCTCTCCGTTTTTTTTTTTGTTTAAAGATTATTTATTTATTTATTTGACAGACAGAGATCACAAGTAGGCAGGGAAGCAGGCTCCCTGCTGAGCAAAGAGCCCAATGCGAGGCTCAATCCCAGAACCCTGGGATCATGACCCGAGCCGAAGGCAGAGGCTTTAAACCACTGAGCCACCCAGGTGCCCCTCTCCCTCTCCTTTTGCTGCTCCCTGTCCCACTGCTTGTGCTCTCTCAGTCTCTCTCAATAAATATAAAATCTTAAAAAAAAATAAAAATGTTTTTCTTTTAAAGGAAGACATAAGTAGGGCTAGCAGGAAATTCTGAAGGGAAATTGGGCAAATGAGAGGGAGTGAGCAGACTGCATGATCAGAGCTATTTCTCACTGTGGTCAGTTAATTGTCAGGATGACATGCTAAGATAGAGGAAGATGTTCTGCATTTTAATGTTTAATCAAACTCGAGGGCAAGCCAAAATTAAGGAGTCTGTAGGGCAGAGAAAATGCTGACTAAAGGCTGGTTAAGCTAAGGGAAGTGTATGTAATGGGCGATACCGAACACTTGGTCACAACTTTACCACTTAATAATTCTTTAGTGGTTATTGATCAAGAAAATAAAACATCAGAATTCCATATCATATTGTGATATGTAGATTATGAAAGTATAGTGGTTTCCAAATCATTTGAGAAATGAAAATTTTGCTGAGTATTTTGCATACCAAATTTTGATATTAATCTCGATTGAAAGTTAAACTTTTAAAAGAGCACCATAATCAATATTTTAGTTGGTAATATGTTGCTCTATTACATACCTGTTAATATAATAAAGTTAAAGGGGTGCTTCCCAAAATCCAATTGCTTAGGGGAAAAGTTTACTATGAGGATAGTTTGGTGATTATATAAAGAACAGCCCCATTCCTTAGCATTATAAATGAAGTATAATGTATATATATTCTAACTTATTCCTGAATACTGATTAGTTAAATGGATTTAAAGAATTTATTGGAAGGAAGGTGGAAGGCAGGGGTATCCTATTTGCTCTTTGCACAATGTATATTAATTCTGCAATATATAATGTAATGACAAAAAAATTATTAAAGTTCATAAAAATTGTGTTAAATCATAAAACAAAACTGTTTCCATATTAAAGGGAGAACTAAATGGTTGCCAAGGATGACTAAGCATACTACAATAATATCCCTACATTGTACAACACAGGCCCAAAATGGGTAGAAAAGCTGAGACATAAGTATAGTCCTACTATAGTGTGGAGGAAACTTTGCATATAGCTGGAACATGAGGATAGACTCAGAAAGTCCCAGGATGGCACTGACAACAGTTGATCCTTATAGCTACATATCATCTTTAAAAAGAATGCCATCTTAAAATTAATGAACAAAGAAGAAAGCAAGCAAAACTGTTTCTCCTCATTCAGTAACTTTTTCTTGGAGGGTAGTGACATCATTTGGGGGTGTATCTGACTCCTCCGGGGTCTAGAGTTTAAATTTTGGGCTTTCCGAGTAGACACACGTGAAGATGAAAAATCTTTAAGAATGAATAGGAAGGCAAGAAGTCAATGAACTAAATGAGACTGAAGAAATAAAATGCGGCAACGTAAGGGCAGTAACATGATACAGAGAACAATCAATGGAAGTGGACAGGCCTGGCTTCAATTCTGGTACTGCCATTTACTAGCTACCTAGCCTCAAACAAATTTACTTAAATACTGAGCTCCAGGTCCCTTCTTTGTAAAGTGCAGTAACAACACATTCATTTACAGGAACCTAGAGTTTAAATGAGATTTAGGGAGAGTATTTAGCTTGGCACCCAATTCCAGTGTATGTGTGTTGTGGGGGGGGTCCCCCCACACCACCAATCAATGATCAGGACACCAGCTGGGGTGTTCTACAGTTTAAGTCTATTCTGCCACTATCTACCTAGACATAGTATCAGATCCCACAGGTCATCGCCTATACTTCTGACTGACCAACTGTAGATCTGAGCGTCCAATAACCTGCCCTCTTTGGGCTTGAATAATTTGTTAGAACAGCTCACAGAACTCAGAAAACATTTTACTTACTAGATCACCAGTTTATTATAAAAGGATAGAACTCAGGAACAGCCAGACAGAAGAGATGCTAAGGACAAAGTAGGGGAAAGGGTGGGGAGCTTCCATGCCTCTCTGGGTGTGCCACTCTTCATGAATCTCCAGGTGTTCATTGAACCAGTTCTCCAAACCCCTTTCTTTTTCTTTTTCTCTTTCTTTTTCTTTCTTTCTTCTTCTTCTTTTTTTTTAATGGAGGTTATAGTACATAGGTGAGATTTTTCAACCTCCAGCCCCTCTCCCCTCCCCTAAGGTCAGGGGTGGGGGATTGGAGGGAGTGGGACTGAAAATTCCAAACCTCTGATATGTGGTTGGTTCTCCTGGCAACCAGACCCCATCCTTAGATACTTTTCTAAAGTCACTTCATTTTCTCTTTCTTTCTTTCTTTCTTTCTTTCTTTCTTCTTTCTTTCTTTCTTCTTCTTCTTCTACTACTACTTCTTTTTTACATAGTAAGTCTAGTTTATTAAGAAGAGTTCAATGGTAGTGTGTTCTTTGCCTTGCTAGAATGTTTCGCAGTGTGAACAAATAGAATCTCTGGACTGGAAAAACACTGGGCCCATGCGGCATGGCCAAGGACAATATATGAGAGTGAACTTGTAAGCAGAAAGAGTTAGGGTCCCCAGAAAAAGAACGACCAGAGACATAGCTTTCATGACACAAGATAAGTCATTTTAGGTCCCCAGATAGTTTTGTGATCCATGCTCTATAGCTCTACTTGCCCCAGCACACTTTTTTTGTTTGTTTGTTTAATTAACATATAATGTATTGTTGGTTTCAAAGGTACAGGTCTGTGATTCTTCAGTCTTATATAATCTAAAGTCACCTCATTAACATAAACCCAGTTGTGCTGGAAAAGGGCTTGTTAGGAATAATAAGACACTCATTCACCTTTATGGCTCTGAAGTAATTTCAGGAACTGAAGACAAGGGACCAAATATTATGACAAAAGATGCTCTCACTATAAGGGCCTATTTAGCCGGAGGGATTCCATCTTGGATTAAACAGTCATTTTGTTGTTTATGCAGAAAACTGTCCCCCTTCCCCCCAGGGGACTTACTTAAAAACAAGTCCCGGAAACCAGTCCCAGATAATAAAGCCCAAATACAAGGATGGGTCAGGCCAGGTGGAGGTATCCGATCAGTGGGGATACATACTGTCTCCCTAGCTACCAAGAAGTGTGGGTCCCGCCTTTTGGGTGCCAATTCTGACCAAGGTGATAGGCTAGTTCAAATATCTACTAGGGTAAATTATAATTCAATTAGTCACATATGTGTGACCTAGCATGACTGTGCAGCTTTCTCTGTGTGTAACAATGTCATTGGCCACCTGTGCGTGGCCAGGCCCAACCACATGGCCTTTGCCATTAAAAGCTAGTCTGTGTAGCAGAGAGAGGTCGCCCCCTTTGTAAGAGGCACGGCCCCGAACGTTTGGTTTGATTCTTGATGCTTGGCGCGGAATAAAGCTTTGCTTGACCTTTGCTTTGTATCAGTCTTCCTCCTTTAATCACGGACCCATTATTGGGGGACATTTCACTCACTGCTCTTACAGACCCAAGAGTTCCAACAGTTTGGGGAGCTGTGATCCAGAAATGGGGGGCAAAGACCAAATATGTATGAGAAATATATCTTGATCATCCCAATGATTAAATATATATATATTCCTTATGTTAAGAAAAAAAGAAATAACAAGGCCAAGGTGGAGTCACTTATCCCGCAGGACAACAAACCAAAACTTAATTGTAGTTTCAACCTTTCTCAGAAGTGGAATTTTAAACCAATCAGCCCTGGCCAACACTATTGAGGTAATCTGCCTGATAAAGCCCCTTGCCTTCCCCTTTGGGAAGGTAACCTTAACTGAAAGAATCCTTTGTTTTCTAATACCCTCCATGTCCCACCCTGTTTGTACCTATAAAATCCTTTCATTTTGTACAGCTCTTCTGGGCACCTGTCTATTTACGAATAGGATGCTGCCCGATTCATGACTCATTGAATAAAGCCAGTAAGATCTTTACATTTACTCAGTTAAATTTTGTATTTTAGCACTTATAAATCACAATATTACAGAGAGAGATAGTCAAAAGATATATCATACAATCATAATGGATGAATCTTATTTAGATGCAAATTGAAACAAAGGTACTTGGAAATGGCAGTAAACACACAATTAGGAGACAATTAGGGAAATATGAACACTGCCTGCATGTTTGATGATATTAAAAAAATATTTTTAGTAGTAATGGCATTATGGTTGTGTCAAAAAAAAAAGTCTGCTTGTTTTAGAAATACTGAACTGTTTAAGGATAAAATGATATGATGATTGGGATTTGATTTGAAATAATCACAAAAATGTTTGGCTATGCACTACTGACCCTGGGAGAAGGATACAGGAGGATTTATTGTTAGTTTATCACTATATTTTATATTTTCCATACTAAAAAAATCTTTTAATTCTTAAGAAGCAGAATGATAGTAAGGATGTGGTGTGGACTACATGAGGCAACACATCAAAAATCTAACCCTTTGCCTGGCACTTAACCAGTGAAGGGGTTCCTCCACAGAATGTACTACTTTGGCATGCAGATTATTTTGAGCTGAAGGCAACGGAGACCCTGTGGGCTCAAGAGGTTGTTCCCCTCCCTTAACTACACAGAAGAATCTAAATTGGGGGTCTTTCCCAGAATAAGTGTTATTAGCAGAGTTAAATTTTATCTGAGCTACAGGGTAAACAGCTAATTACCAAACATCTCCTATTCTTATTGCCTTGTAAATTGCATTCCCTCCCTCAGAAGTCCCAGACCCCTACACCTTTCTCCTTAGTTCAGGATGACATATATACCTCATTTTTGCCTGACTGATTTTGGAATTTCCATGTCTGTGTGGATTTAAGGCCGGATGGTTGGTTCCTGGACGTGTGTGTGTGTGTGTGTGTGTGTGTGTGTGTGTGTGTAAGATTTTATTTATCTATTTGACAAAGAGCACAAGTGGGGGTGGGGTGGCAGGTGGGAGGGGCAGAGGAAGAAGCAGACTCCCCACTGAGCAGGAAGCCCCACTGGGGTGGGGATGGGAGACTCAATCCTAGGACCCAGAGATCAAGACTTGGGCAGAAGGCAGGCCCTCAACCCAATGAGGGGCTCAGATACCCCCTGGACCTGTTTTAAAAGCATGAGCAGAACTATGGTTGTATTAGTTACATTAACTTAACTCCACATTCTGTTTTGTCCCCTACTTCATTATGTTTTATGCATCTCTTAACCTCAAGCAAGATCAATCATTAACTTTGCCTTTTTACCTCTACTTCCCAACTTACCCACTGATTATAGAAGCCTAATGGGACTGGATGGTAAAATTTGCCTTGAGGTATCTAATCATACCAGGTTCCAAACAATGCCTCATCCTCTGGAAGAATGTTTACCTCCAGATTGTTTCAAGTTTTCCACACGCCCCCACTCCACCCTCGCCCTGTCTCAAGTCTTCAAGAAACACTTCACCATCCTCTCGTGTATATAAGCTGTCCTTAGGCTCAGCAGAGTAAGACAGCTTTGGCAATGATCGCCTGTCTTCTTGTTGGGCTGCCTTTCTGATAATAAGGTTTTCTTTGTTTTAAAAGTGGTGTCTCAGGGCCTTTGAGTGGTGCAGTCAGTTGAGCATCTGACTCTTGGTTTGGACTCAGATCATGATCATCAGGCTCCCTGTGCTCAGCCCTGAGTCGACTAAAGACTTTCCCTCCCTCTCCCCCTCATCCCACCCCATGTGCTTTCGTGCTCTCTCCTTCTCTCTAAAATAAATAAATAAACAAACCTTTTAAAAATAAATAAATAAATAAAAGTAGTGTCTCAGACATTGGCTTACTGTGCATCAGGTTCACAGACAAGTTTCAGTTTGGTAACAGATTCTCTGTAGGTATACTATTAAATTTGATTTTCTCCTGTAATCTGTCCCATGTCAATTTAATTCTTAGGCTGGCTAGAGGGACCTTTGAGGGGACAGGACTTCTTGGTCCTTGACATCAGGCACTTACAAAATCCATCTAAATGCAGTGGGACCATTCTTTAGGAACAGGGCTTCTGATACTATCATGAGCATAAACATCACCTGAGGATCTTGTGAGACTCAGCTTCTGACACAAAAGATCCAGAGAGATCAAGACTTGAGAGAACAAGACTTGAGAGTGAAAACAAAGATTGGAAAATCTGGGTTTGGGTCAGAGAATCTTGCAACAGAATGGGCTTGTGACAGGCATGCAGGTAACTACTAGAAAACCAAAGGTATCAAATTCAGTTTTGAAGAAGAAATGTAACAGGTTTAAGTGCCCACAACCTTAAAACAATATTAACTGCATGCCTGAGAGATTATTAAGACAGATACTTTAAGTAGGCAACCAATTTTTAAATGGATCATGTGTAAAATATTCCAAAGAATATAAATATCTTAGATAAAAAGTGAAATGGTAGAAATTGAAAATTAAATAGGAAAACAAGGTAGAAATAAGTAATTTGTTTGCAAGGTCATATCGTTCCTAGTTTCATTACCTTCTTCTCTGTTGGGGTCTGTTATCAAAGGAATGAGACTGAGGCAAAGTGAAAGTTATGCAAAGCCTTATTCTATGCCAAGCATTAGAAGTTAGACTGACCGGCCAGGGGAATGAGACTGAGACAAAGTGAAAGTTATGTAGCGCTTTATTCTATGCCAAGCATTAGAAGTCAGACCGACCGGCCAGGGCCGCCTCCGAAGAGAGCGACCCCCTCCCGATCTCACAGGCTGGTTTTATAGGGCGTAACCACAGACCCAAGGTACGTGGCTTCTATTGTTAAGGCATTTACTCCCAGAATCGATACCCGGAACCATACCAGGAACTACGGGGGCGTTTATTCCCAGAATGAAGTCCGTGGATGTAAACAACGATATGGCTACCTAGGCAATATGGAGTTGCTCTGGCTAAGCAGGCCCTAATAGTTAAACAGGTTTTAACATTAAATTGGCCCTAACATTCTCAAATTGATATTTGTTTATAATATAATTCATTTGGTGGTCTGCTTCCATAGGATAAAGTTTCCTAGAATTTCATTAATTAAGATACACAATTATCATCAGTTCAGTTACTCCAAGAAATAAATAATATTTTATATAATTTGCATATAGTATATTTCCTAAGCAGTCATGCATTTTGAGGGAACAAAAAAACCACTTTTTTAGTACAAATAACAGCTGAGTGATCAATGCCAATGATGGAAAATTTTCAAAAGTAATTAGAGGACAAAATGCATCAGCTCAACAAAGCAGAGGCTTGAGAAAACAAGAAATCATTTTTTAGTTGTATTCAAATTGTCATGGTATCCTTATTTTAATTTAAAATTCTGTTATTTTCACTCCCAAATATAGTATTCATAAGCAATTAGACTCAGTGATTATAACATCATCACAATTTTCAGAGTTTTTGTGTGTGGCTGAAGGAAAACCTGAACTGAAGTTTGAGTATTGTGCCATGAGAGCCTATTTAAAAGGAGAAAACTGGGGGCACCTGGGTGGCTCAGTGGGTTAAAGCCTCTGCCTTCAGCTCAGGTCAGGATCTCAGGGTCCTGGGATCAAGCCCCTCATCTGGCTCTCTGCTCAGTGGGAAGCCTGCTTCTGCCTCTCTCTCTGTCTGCCTCTCTGCCTACTTGTGAACTCTGTCAAATAGATAAATAAAATCTTAAAAAAAATTCTCTCTCTAAAAAATAAAAATAAAAAAACATAAAAGGAGAAAACTACTTGCCAAAATATCTGTCTCTAATATAAATTACAAAAAGTACCTCCTCTATTGATTAGCTAATTTTTATTAAGGTATCAGGAAATGACTCTCCATTTCAATTCCATTTATTTCTACATCTTACACAGATGGTGTTGTAGTGACCAAGGGCAGGTCACCCCAAGATGGGCCACTTTGGCATGAACATTATGAGTTAAAAGCAATCCAAACCCAGCAGATTCAGAAAAAGCTCTTCAGCTGCCCCTCAACTGCCTTTTTTTTTTTTTTTAAACTAGGGATTGAGCTATTAACAGAGACTCCTCTTTATCTAAGAAATTTATCTGCATAAGGGAGGGCAGACTCGTTCTCCCAACATCTCCTTTTACCTTCTTGCTACAGGTCTTTTCCCCCTTGTATCCTCAGACCCTATTCCTCTCCTTACTTCATATAATCTTCATGCTGCCTCACTGTGTTTGGAATTTCCATGGCTGTGTGGAGTCCCATCAGTATGTATGCTATTAACTTTGATTTTCTCTTGGTTTTTTGTTTTGTTTTGTTTTTAAGATTTTATTTATTTATTTGACAGAGAGAGTAAAGGAGGGAATACAAGCAGGGGGAACGGGAGAGGGAGGAGCAGGCTTCCAGCTGAGCAGGGAGCTTGATGCCCTGCAGGATCCCAGGACGGATCATGACCTGAGCCCAAGGCAGCCGCTTAATGACTAAGCCACCCAGGTGCACTTGATTTTCTCTTGTTAATCTGTCTCATTATCAATTTAATTCTTAGTCCAGCTAGAAGGACCTTGAAGGACAGAGGAAATTATTCCTCCCTGACAGTGTATTACCATTTGACTAAAAATTATTTTATCTAACTTGTTCACTTTGAGTATGTTCTCTTATTACATAACAATACTAAAAATAATTCTTGTTTCGCCTATGTCAGAGAATTTATTCAGGACACTATAATCTATAGTACATAGTCTAATGTAATTATTTTTCTCTATTTTTTGAAATAAAATCAGACCAATAAAAGAATGCAAATGCAATAAGGAATGTTGTAAGTTATAAAATGAGTAAGTCCTGGAGAAGTAATACACAGCATGATGACTATAGTTAATACTGTGTTGTACATTTAGAATTTGCTAAGAAGGTAGATCTTAAAAGTTCTCTACACACAGATACACACAATTTTAACTATGTAAGATGTTATATGTGTTACCCTTATTATGGTAATCATTTTACAATATATACATATACCAAATCACCACATTGTATATCTTAAACCTACTCAATATTACGCCAATTATATGTCAGTAAAGCTGGAAAAAAAGAGAAATTCCTTAACTTTCAAGTCTAAAGGTTGTGACCAGAGAAATGAAATTCTCTGAAAGATAGCAGACACTTACTGTGAGGTGTTCTTAGGAGTTGCCTGAACCAGTTCCTTCCTGTTTTTAATTCCATGTTTTCAGCACACATGATTAATTTTAATTAGATTTTCCAGGGCTAAACTAAGAACACTTGTAAAAAATATTTTCTTCATTCTGTGTATCTGGATAATTATATTCCTCAGATAGCACGGTTGCTTGCAACTCTGTAAAAAAGACCAACTACATATAGCCCAGAAAGAAAGGACACAAAACTGAATTGGCAGGAAAGGTCTAATCCCAGCTCTGTAACTAATTAGTTGAATAACCTTGGACATGTCGTCGATACCCTCTACATACAAATAACCTCAACCTTATAAAGAGATGTTGACCCAGGTAGATAATATCTGTATTTTCTTTTAGATCCTAAATGAGACTTATTCTCTTATCTTGAGCCTAGGTACTGTTAGGTTTTGTAAATTGTTTGTTTAAACTGTATAGGCAAATTATTTGAGTTTGAAGTCTAGATAGCCCAAAAAGGAGCAAAACTGAAATTATAAAATGCTAAATTGCATAGCCTAGAAAGAGGTCATTAATCATTCAAGATGATTACTTGACTTTTAAAAATTATATAATAACCTGACCAGGGCAGAATAATTGCTGTTATTTTGAAAAAAAAAATTTTTAATTGACTAATTGATAGCAATTAAGTCAGAGAGATAGGCTAGAAAACTTAGTGAGGGTTAAAAACTCAAAGATTTGTATGCCTGCCCTGAAAATTTTAGTCATTTTAAAATAATCTTATGTGCATACCTGAGAGATTATTCCACATTTTGAAAAGGTAATATATATTTAAATAGAGTAACATATAAATGGATTTTTTTTAAAAAAGATTTTATTCATTTGGGAAAGAACATGAGTGAGAGATACAGAGAGCACACTTGAGCCTGTGAAAGCTCGACGTGGGGACAGGGAGGAGCAGAGGGAGAGGGAGAAGCAGACACCCCACTGAGCAGGAAGTCTCAACACCTCTGGGCTTGATCCTGGGACTTCACAATCATCACCTGAGCCAAAGGCAGACACTTAACCAACTGAGCCACCCAGGTTCCCCATAAATGGATTGCTTAACAAATATAATGTGCTATACAACATTATCTCAGGAAATCCCAGGAAGCTGTGCCTAAACTCTAGAACTGTGGCAATGAAATGAACACTTTTCCTCCCCACCATTACTATGCTTTTTGGAAAAGTTTTTCTT
Organism: Lontra canadensis; assembly: GCF_010015895.1. Taxonomy (NCBI): domain Eukaryota; kingdom Metazoa; phylum Chordata; class Mammalia; order Carnivora; family Mustelidae; genus Lontra; species Lontra canadensis. Next base: position 4,959,707 of record NW_022631080.1, on the reverse strand, counting down.
CAAAAATTTGCCATCAATTTGCTCTGCCAGTAAATTGGAATTTGCTTTCCTTTGGTGAATATCACCAAAACCATCATCAATATTGATCTCTACATCCAGATTCATCATAATTGTTCTCCCCTCCCCCTTTCCTACTTCCTACTCCTTCCCTCAAGTGCAATATTGTCACCTCTTTTTTCATTATTGCTTCCCACATCCTTCTTTCTGTTTCTACATTAGTAATCAAATATTGGCTCTAGGGTGTCCATTGCTAGAATCACATAAGGTGTTGGGTCCCCTAATAATGGGTCCGTGATTAAAGGAGCAAGACTAATACAAAGCAAAGGTCAAGCAAAGCTTTATTTTTCGCCAAGCATCCAGAATCAAACCCACCGGCTGGGGCCATGCCTCTTACAGAGAGGGTGACCCATCCCTGCCTCACAGACTAACTTTTACAGAGCAAAGGCCATGTGGTTGGGCCTGGCCACACACAAGTGGCGAATGAGATTGTAACACACAGAGAAAGCTGCACAGTCATGCTAGGTCACACATAAGTGACCAACTGAATTACAATTTACCCTACAGTAGACATTTGAACTAGCGTATCAGCTTGGTGATAATTGGCGCCCAAAAGGTGGGGCCCACTCTCCTTGGCAGCTAGGGAGATAGTATGTGTGCTCTACTGATTGGATGTCTCCACCTGACCACTCATCTGGGCTGTTATCTCTACCTGACCTGACCCACCCTTGTATTTGGGATTTGTTACCTGGGACTGGTTTCCCGGACTTGCTTGTAAGTAAGTTCCCCTGGGGGTGGGGGGGGCAGGGTCAATTTAAGTTTTACTGCATAAACAACAAAATGGCTGTTCAACCGAGGTGGGGCCACTCTGGCTAAATAGGCCCTTACAAAGGAAAACCAGAAAGCCGCAGAGATGAGTTGTCAGAGTTAATTAGCCAGTATGCCTGACTCTGGTTTCTATCTCCAACTCTTAATGTACTCTCCAGAGACTCTTTCTAAAACAAAGATGAAATCAGATTTTGCCAGTGATCAATACTTTCTTTTGAGCTCCTACCTTCAATTAAATAAAACCTAAGTTATTCAACTTAAAAATTACTGGACTTCTCAGTATCATTTTATTTTATCCATGCAACTAATTTCTTGTCACCTTCTACAAACCATTCTCAAAATTGGCCACTCAAGTATCCATGAAATTTCATGCTTAGCTGCTCTTCTTGCAGTCTTCTCTGAAGCATATCTGTCCCTTGCCATTTCATTATTTTATTGGCAAATTTGTACTCCTCTTCTTTGATCAGGCTTTTTGGCTAACCAATTATTCCTGTCTCTATCATCATATAAAAATGTATTCTTTACTCTAGAAATTGTTAGTGAATGTCTAAATGGATTACAGAAATTAGTGTATACTAATTAATTATATATATTATAATAATTTATTAATGTATACTAGCAAAAACTGCTTTGGAAGAAGCATCTCGTTGAGGGCAAAGTTGTTCTAGTGCAAGGGTGCACTCACTGAAGCAAGAAATGCATTCTTTAATTCTTTCAAATGTGACCTATGCTCAGCAAGCTTTTCTCATCCACTCATTCAGGCTTGAGGGGGGCAAACTTCAAAATTTGTTATAGTCTTTCTCCATATTCTACAGTTTACTTCAAGAGTTAAGTGGGTTTGAAAAATAAAAAAAAGTAAGTGGGTCCATACAATTAACATCGTTAAAGAACAAAAATTAAACTGAGTTAATTTTAAAGGTCTAATTGGCTATGTCAATTAATTCATGAATTGGGCATCATCCCATCTAGTAAGTGGAGAGATGCTCCAAAAGGTTACAAAAGGGAAAGGTTTCTAAAGGTAGGACAAGAAAGTCATAAAAAGGAAAAAAAAAAAAAGGATTATTTAAAGTGAGGTCACCTTCTTTGGGGGACAAAAGGGTCTTACTAGGTGGACTACCTCATCTTCCTTTAGAAGATGGAGAGGGTCCGTATGACAGATTGCCTAATTGGTGCTGATCAGAAAATTCCTGACTGATTAGATAAAGCTGCATTTCCGGGAGAGGTCAAAACCGCAATTAGATTGGGGTGCCTCAGTGGTTCAGGCAGTTAAGCACCTGACTCTTGATTTCAGATCAGGTCTTGATCTCAGGGTTGTGAGTTTAAGCCCTATGCTGGGAATGGACCCTGCTGAAAAAACAAACAAAACCCCCAAAACCTACAATTAGGTTTGATAGTAAGCCCATGTTTGGTGACATGGCCTAGCATAAATGACTCCATTTGGGGCCAATGGTTTTGTTTTGTTTTTTTAATTTTTATTTTTTAAGATTTTTATTTTATTTTTATTTTTGTGTCAGAGAGAGAGAGAGAGCACAAGCAGAGGAAGCAGCAGAGGGAGAGGGAGAAGCAGACTCCCACTGAGCAAGGAGCCAGTCAAGGAGGGACTCGATCTCAGGACCCTGGGATCATGACCTGAGCCGAAGGCAGATGCTTAACCAACTGAACCACCCAGGCACCCCGTTTTGTTTTTTTTAACATCATCAACGTTGGAAAACAGCACTTTCTCTTTCTCTTTCTAGTAAAAGGGATTTAAGGAGATGTCCGTTTGTGCTATAATATTAGTACCCTCAAAGCATGTGGCATCTTATAGACTAAATAATAGGGCCATTGATAGGAACTCAGACACAATCTCCAGTAATAATTAAATACCAATTAAGTACAAATCTCATTTCCAGATTTTCTTCTCACATTGTTCAAGAAGCATGCTGTTGCTCACTGTGGGATGACAAGTTATGGTAAAAGGGGAAGAAGGATGGCTGATGTGGGAGAGGCTACCTCATGGAGAGGGGATTTATACCATGTGTAAATTTATGAATATTTACTGCTTTAATACTTTAGCTTTCATGTAGCCTCCTCTCAAATTCTGGCAGTCATGATGAAATCAATAATTGTTTTCAGGTGTGTGATAGCCAGATGAGATTTCGTCTTTATTTTACACAGGTAATTCACTAGTTTGGACATGTGGAGAGGAATGTAGCTACAAAATGAAAGAGCAGTAATTATAAACTGAATCAATATCAAAGAGCAGATAGATTGGGACTTATCATTAAATTTATGGAAAAAGAGAGGAGAGAGGCAAGATGGCGGAAGACTAGCGGACTGAAAGGACATCAGGTAGCAGGAGTTCAGCTAGATAGTTATCAAACAATTCTGAACACCTACAAACTCAACAGGAAATCAAAGAGAAGAAGAGCACCAATTCTAGGAACAGAAAACTGACCACTTTCTGAAAGGTAGGATGTGCGGAGAAGTGAATTTGAGGTGATGGGAAGATAGACTGCAGGGGAGGGGCCAGCTCCCAGCAAGTGGCGGAGCAGTGGAGCACAAAATCAGAACTTTTAGAAGTCTGCTCCACTGAGGGATATGGCTCCAAGAGGCTAAGCGGGGGTGGAGCCCTTGTGGGGACAATGTGGTCTCAGGACCCACAGGGTCACTGAAAGATCGGGGGTGTCTGAGTGTGGCAGAGCCCCCAGGTATCAGAGCAGGGAAGCTAACTACAGAGACAGAGCTGAGGAGTGAGCTCTCAGCCCGGGGTTACCTTAAACTGTGATCTATGGCACAGTTGGACCACTGCTCTTTGAGCAGGGATCCCACAAGCAGCAAATCCAGGAAGACTCACCTTCCTCCCCTGGAGGCAGGAATCTGCTGGCTTTGGAGATGCCAAACGGGGCTGTGAGTCAGAGACAGAAACTCTGGGTCACAGGCTGGGTGAGCCCAGAGCACTGCAGGAGACCAGGGAGACAGGAGTGATTGACACCTTATCTCTAAGGGCACACTGAGGAATGGGACCCCGAGCCCTTGGCTCCTCTGGGCTGGAGATTGGGAGGCCACCATTTTCATTCCCATCCTCCAGAGCTCTAGGGAAAGCATTCAGGGAACAAAAGCTCCTGAGAGCAAACCCAAGCAGATTTCTTATCCTGGCCCCTGGCAAGGGCGGTGCAATTCCACCTCAGGCAAAGACATTTGAGAATCATGGCAACAGTCCCCTCTGCCAGAAGATCAGCAAGAACATCCAGCTAAGGCCATGCTCACCGATTAAGGAGAACAGCGGCATTCCAGAGGAGGGGAAAGCAATGCATGGAATTCATGGCTTTCTCCCCATAATCCCTTAGTCTTGCAAAGTTAAAGTTTTTTAATTTTATTTTTTTCTTATCCTAATTTTTTTTAACTTTTCCTCTTTCCTCTTTCAATGGTTTTAACTAGTTTATCTTAATAATACCTATGTAAAAAAATCTTTTTAAACCTTCATTATTATAGTCATATTTTATCCTTTATTGTATTTAACCTTATTTTTTGTATACATATAGGGGTTTTTTTTCGCTCTAAAAAATTTTGGGATACAATTTCTTCTAATAGATCAAATTTACACTAATCTAGCACAGGGCTTTGTTCTAGTCTCCAGCCTGAGCACATTCTCTGCCTCCCCCCTTTTTTTTCTTCTTTCTTTTTCCAACCAACTTATCTTAAAATATTTTTATTTATTTATTTATTTGACAGACAGAGATCACAAGTAGGCAGAGAGGCAGGCAGAGAGGGGGAAGCAGGCTCCCTGCTGAGCAGAGAGCCTGATGAGGGGCTCAATCACAGGACCATGATATCACGTCCAAAGCCAAAGGCAGAAAATTAACCCACTGAGCTACCCAGGTGCCCCCAACCAACTTATCAACGTTTTTTTAGAATTTTTAAAAAATTTTCATCTTTACAGTTATATTCCATCCTTACATCGTGTTTACCCTTATTTTTGTATATATATAAGTTTTTCTTTCTTTAAAATTTTGGGAGGTAGTTTCTTCTAAGAAACTGAAATATACCCAAAATCAAGTGGGTGGTTCTGTTCTTTTTACCAATCTAATATATATATATATATATATATATATATATATGCACACATTTACATTTATATTTATATTTTTAAATTTCTTTTTACCACCTTTCTTCTCCCCCCCCCATTGTGTGTCTCCTTTGATTTGGTCAGTGTACATTTTTCTAGGGTCTTTGCCACCCTTTTAGTATTTTATTCTCTCATTCATATATTCTTATCTGGATAAAATGACAAGGTGGAAAAACTCACCACAAAAAAAAAGAACCAGAGGCAGTACTGATGGCTAGGGACTTAATCAATACAGACATTGGTAATATGTCAACTCTAGAGTTCAGAATGATGATTCTCAAAGTGCTAGCTGGGCTCAAAAAAGGCATGGAGAATATTAGAGAAACCGTCTGGAGAGATAAAAGCCCTTTCCAGAGAAATAAAAGAACTAAAATCTAACCAAGTTGAAATAAAAAAACCTATTAATGAGGTGCAATAAAAAATGGAGGCTCTTACTGCTAGGATAAATGAGTCAGAAGAGAGAATTAGTGATATAGAAGACCAAATGACAGGGAATAAAGAAGCTGAGCAAAAGAGAGACAAACAACTACTGGACCACAAGGGGAGAATTGAAGAGCTAAGTGATACCATAAGACAAAACAATATTAGAATAATTCATATTCCAGAAGAAGAAGAAAGAGAGAGGCAGAAGGTATATTGGAGCAAATTATTAGAGAATTTCCCAATTATGGCAAAGGGAACAAGCATCAAAATCCAGGAGGTGCAGAGAACCCCCCTCAAAATCAATAAAAATAGGTCCACATCCCATCATCTAATAGTAAAACTCTCAAGTCTTAGTGACAAAGAGAAAATCCTGAGAGCAACTCGGGACAAGAAGTCTGTAACATACAATGGTAGAAATATTAGATTGGCAGCAGACTTATCCACAGAGACCTGGCAGGCCAGAAAGAACTGGCATGATATATTCAGAGCACTAAATGAGAAAAATATGCAGCCAAGAATACTATGTCTAGCTAGGCTATCATTGAAAATAGAAGGAGAGATATAAAGCTTCCAGGAAAAACAAAAATTAAAAGAATCTGCAAACACCAAACCAGCCTTACAGGAAATACTAAAAGGGGTCCTCTAAGCAAAGAGAGAGCCTAAGATTAGTAGACCAGAAAGGAACAGAGACAATGTACAGTAACAGTTCCCTTACTGGCAATATAATGGCACTAAATTCCTATCTTTCAATAGTTACCCTGAATGTAAATGGGCTAAATGCCCCAATCAAAAGACACAGGGTATAAGGATGGATAATAAAACAAAACCCATCAATATGCTGTTTACAAGAAACTCATTTTAGACCCAAAGATACCTCCAGATTTAAAGTGAGGGGGTGGAAAACAATTTACCATGCTAATGGAAATCCAAAGAAAGTTGGGGTGGCAATCCTTATATCAGATCAATTAGATTTTAAGCCAAAGACTATAGTAAGAGATGAGGAAGGACACTATATCATACTCAAAGGGTCTGTCCAACAAGGAGATCTAACAATTTTAAATATCTATGCCCCTAACATGGGAGCAGCCAACTATATAAACCAATTAATAACAAAATCAAAGAAACACATCAACAATAATACAATAATAGTAGGGGACTTTAAAATCCCCCTCAGTGACATGGGCAGATCATCCAAGCAAAAGATCAACAAGGAAAGAAAGGCCTTAAATGATACACTGGATCAGATGGACAGCACAGATATATTCAGAACATTCCATCCCAAAGCAACAGAATAGACATTCTTCTCTAGTGCACATGGAACATTCTCCAGAATAGATCACATCCTGGGTCACAAATCAGGTCTCAACTGGTACCAAAAGATTGGGATCATCCCCTGCATATTTTCAGACCACAATGCTCTGAAGCTAGAACTCAATCACAAGAAGAAAGCTGGAAAGAACTCAAATACATGGAGGCTAAAGAGCATCCTACTAAAGAATGAATGCATTAACCAGGAAACTAAAGAAGAATTGAAAAAAATTCATGGAGACAAATGATAATGAAAACACAACTGTTCAAAATTGGTGGGACACAGCAAAGGCAGTCCTGAGAAGAAAGTATATAACCATACAAGCCTTTCTCAAGAAACAAGAAAGGTCTCAAATACACAACCTAACCCTATACCTAAAGGAGCTGGAGAAAGAAGAGCAAAGAAAGCCTAAACCCAGCAGGAGAAGAGAAATAAAGATCAGAGTAGAAATCAATGAAATAGAAACCAAAAGAACAGCAGAACAAATCAACCAAACTAGGAGCTGGTTCTTTGAAAGGATTAATAAGATTGATAAACCCCTGGTCAGACTTATCAAAAAGAAAAGAAAAAGGACCCAAATAAATAAAGTCATGAATGATAGAAGAGAGATCACAACCAACACCAAAGAAATACAAACAATTATAAGAACATATGAGCAACTATATGCCAGCAAATTTAACAATCTGGAAGAAATGTTTGCATTCCTAGAGACATATTAATTACCACAACTGAACTAGGAAGAAATAGAAAACCCGAACAGACCCATAACCAGTAAGGAGATTGAAGCAGTCATTAAACATCTCCCAATAAACAAGAGCCCAGGGCCAGATGGCTTCCAAGGGGAATTCTACCAAACACTTAAAGAAGAATTAATACCTATTCTCCTGAACTGTTCCAAAAAATAGAAATGGAAGGAAAACTTCCAAACTCATTTTATGAGGCCAGCATTACCTTGATCCCAAAATCAGACAAAGACCCCATCAAAAAAAGAGAATTACAGACCAATATCCCTGATGAACACATTGCGAAAATTAACACCGAAGTACTAGCCAATAGGATCCAACTGTACATTCAAAGGATTATTCACCACGACCAAGTGGGATTTATTGCTGGGCTGCAAGGTTGGTTCAACATTTGCAAATCAATCAATGTGATATAAGACATTAATAAAAGAAAGAACAAGAACCATATGATACTCTCAATAGATGCTGCAAAAGCATTTCACAAAGTACAGCATCCTTTCTTGATCAAAACTCTTCAAAGTGTAGGCATAGAGGGTACATTCCTCAATATCATCAAAGCTGTCTATGAAAAACCCACAGTGAGTATCATTCTCAATGGTGGGCCAAAACCGTGAGCTTTTCCGCTAAGATCAGGTACACGCAGGGATGTCCACTATCACCACTGCCTTTCAACATAGTACTAGAAGTCCTAGCCTCAGCAATCAGACTGAAGAAATTAAAGGCATCCAAATCAGCAAAGAAATAGTCAAACTCTCACTCTTTGCAGATGATATCATACTTTATGTGGAAAACCCAAAAGACTCCACTCCAAAACTGCTAGAACTTGTACAGGAATTCTGTAAAGTGTCAGGATATAAAATCAACGCACAGAAATCAGTGGCATTTTTATACACCAACAAGAAGACAAAAGAAAGAGAAATTAAGGAATCGATACCATTTATAATTGCACCCAAAACCATAAGATACCTAGGAATAGACCTAACCAAAGAGGCAAAGAATCTGTACTCAGAAAACTATAAAGTACTCATGAAGAAATGGAGGAAGACACAAAGAAATGGAAAAATGTTCCATTCTCATGGATTGGAAGAACAAATATTGTGAAAATGTCCACGGTACCTAAAGCAATCTACACATTTGATGAAATCCCTTTCAAAAGCCCATCCATTTTTTTCACAGGAATGGAACAAATAATCCTAAAATTTATACGGAACCAGAAAAGACCCCAAATATCCAGAGGAATGTTGAAAAAGAAAGCCAAAGTTGGTGGCATCACAATTCCGGACTTCAAGTTCTTTTACAAAGCTGTCATCATCAAGACAGTATGGTACTGGCACAAAAACAGACACATAGCTTAATGGAACAGAATAGAGAGCCCAGAAATAGAACCTCAACTCTATGGCCAATTAATCTTTGACATAGCAGGAAAGAACATCCAATTGGAAAAAGACAGTCTCTACAACAAATGGTGTTGGGAAAATTGGACAGCCACATGCAGAAAAATGAAACTGGACCATTTCCTTTCACCACACACGAAAATAGACTCAAAATGGATGAAGGACCTCAATGTGAGAAAGGAATCCATCAAAATCTTTGAGGAGAACACAGGCAGGAACCTCTCTGACTTCGGCCTCAGCAACTTCTTCCTAGAAACATCGCCCAAGGCAAGGGAAGCAAGGACAAAAATGAACTACTGGGATTTCATCAAGATCAAAAGCTTTTGCACAGCCAAGGAAACAGTTAACAAAACCAAAAGATAACTGACAGAATGGGAGAAGATATTCACAAATGACATATCAGATAAAGGGCTAGTATCCAAAATCTATGAAGAACTTATCAAACTCCATACTCAAAGAATAAATAATCCAATCAAGAAATGGGCAGAGGACATGAACAGACATTTTTGCAAAGAAGACATCCAGATGGCCAACAGACACATGAAAAAGTGCTCCACATCACTTGGCATCAGGGAAATACAAATCAAAACCACAATGAGATACCACCTCACACCAATCAGAATGGCTAAAATTAACAAGTCAAGAAATGACAGATGCTGGTGAGGATGTGGAGAAAGGGGAACCCTCCTACACTGTTGGTGGGAATGCAAGCTGGTGCAGCCACTCTGGAAAACAGTACGGACGTTCCTTAAAAAGTTGAAAATAGCTACCCTACGACCTAGCAATTGCATTACTGGATATTTACCCTAAAGATACAAATGTAGCGATCCAAAGGGGCACATGCATCTGAATGTTTATAGCAGCAATTTCCACAATAGCCAAACTATGGAAAGAGACTAGATGTCCATCAACAGATGAATGGATAAAGAAGATGTGGTATATATATACAATGGAATTATATACAGCCATCAAAGAAATGAAATCTTGCTATCTCCAACAACATGGATGGAACTAGAGGGTATTATGCTGAGCGAAATAAGTCAATGAGAGAAGGACAATTATCATATGATCTCCCCTGATATGAGAAATTTAAGAGGCAGAGTGGGGCTTTTGCGGGGTAGGGAAGGAAAAAAATGAAACAAGATAGCATTGGGAGGGAGACAAACCATAAGAGACTCTTAATCTCACAAAACAAACTGAGGGTTGCTGGGGGGAGGGGGTTATGGAGAAGGTGGTTGGATTATGGACATTGGGGAGGGTATGTGAAATAGTGAGTGCTGTGAAGTGTGTAAGCCTGATGATTCACTTATCTGTACCCCTGGGGCAAATAATACATTATATGTTAATAAAAGTACTAAATAAATAAATTTAAAAATTTATGGAAAGAGTAACCACCATCAAATAATACTCAGTTCCTTTAGATATAAAAATGACTTTTGGGGCACCTGGGTGGCTCAGCTGTTGGGTGTCTGCCTTCAGCCTGGGTCGGGAACCTGGGGTCCTGGGATCGAGCCTCATATCGGGCTCTCTGCTCAGCGGGAATCCTGCTCCTCCCTCTCCCACTCCCCCTTCTTGTGTTTCTCCTCTCACTGTTTCTCTCTGTCAAATGAATAAATAAAATCCTAAAAAAAAGAGATCAGTTTTTTTTTTTTAAGATTTTAATAGGGGCACCTGGCCATTGGTTAAGCATCCAACTCTTGATTTGTGCTCAGGTCATGATCTCACGGTGGTAGGATCAAACCCCAGTCTGGCTCCACACTCAGAGGCGAGTCTTCTTGAGATTCTCTCTCTCTGTGTCCCTTCCCCTGCTGTCTCTCTAAAAAATAATTCATCTTAAAAAATAAATAATATAAATAAGAAAAATAATTTTTATAAATAATCACAAAGGGAGTTGAAACTTCAAAATTTTGTCGTCTCACAAAAGTAATGGACATGCTGATTTTAACTCTCAAAATCAAGTTTGTTTTTTTTTTTTAAATTCTGGAATCTAAAAAAAAAAAAAACGGGAAACTCAGTGGAAAAAGAAGCTGTTGCGTTTGTGTAAGAAAATGCTCTGGTGTTTTAACTTAACTGTTTACCATAACCTACTCCCTATCTTGGTAGCAGCCATGAAAACTAAAGCCCGCATTTCTGGTAAAAGTTGCTGGTACCAGAGAGAGCAATACAAATGTCATTCTCAAAGAAAAGTGGTTGTGTGTTTTCAACTGTGGAGGATCCCTGAAAGTTCAACTAAGTGCTTGCATTTGTTTCACCTGCATATAGTATTCCCAGGGCTGAATCTGCTTTCTGAGCATTTGTTGAAACCCAAGCTTAAATGCAAAAGTAATAAAAGAAGCCACCTGGGGTAAAGGACAAAAATCTGTATAAACAATAGACAGAATGAAAGCCTGGTAAGGAACAAGCTAGTTAAGAAGATACTTGGAGCAATTAAAACTTTGAAAAGTTCCCACATGCGTTGGGAAATCTAGAAGCCTACGTATATGTCCAGGGCCAGAGGCATACTCAGAAAATACCTAAGAAGATCATGACCTTCCACTACTGGCTGATATTTTTACTCCATGCAAGAAGGAACTGAATGAGGACGCCTGGGTAGCTCAGTCAGTTAAGTGTCTGCCTTCAGCTCAGGTTGATCCCAGAGTCCTAGGATAGAGTCCTGCATTGGTCTCCTTGCTCAGCAGGGAGCCTGCTTCTCCCTCTGCCTGCAGCTCCCCCTGCTTGTGCTCCTTCTTTCTATCTCTCTGACAAGTAAATAAATAAAACCTTAAAAAAAAAAAAGAAGGAATTGAATGCTATGGTAGAGTTGTAAAAAACCATGGTGAAGCTCTAAATGAGTGTTCCAGCACAGATGGAATCTGCAAAGAATGGAAGGTATAGGTAGGTGATAGAGGATGGATGGATGGATGGATGGATGGATGAATGGATGGATATCTAGACAGATAAATAGATTTTTTTTTTTGGCTACTGCTGTTTCAGAAAAATAGATGACCTCTACGCTAGAGGAACAAATAATTGGTAGCCAGAGAATATGGTAGACAATAATGGTAGACAAAGAATATAAATTTAAAAAAATTATAATAGTGATGCTCAAACTCTCCTAAAAACAGAAAAGGAAGGGGCCCCTGGGTGGTTCAGTTGGTTAAGCAACCAACTCTTAATTTCAGCTCAGGTTATGATATCAGAGTCCTGGAATTGAGCCCTCAGTCAAGCTCATGCTCAGCAGTCTCCTTCTTCCCCTCCCCATACTCTCACTCTCTTTCTCACTCTTAAAATAAATAAATAAATCGTACAAAAATAAAGAGATTTTAAAAAACAGAAAAGGAAGGAACACTTCCTAACTCTTTCTATGAGACCAGTATTACTCTGATACCAGAGCCAGACAAAGAAATCGTATGAAAATAAAACTACAAATGGATGCACAACTCCTAAACAAAATACTAGCAAACCAAATCCAGCAGCAAATTAAAAAAGTTATATATGATGACAAACTGGAATTTGTCCCAGGAACTCAAGGGTTGTTCAACATAGGAAAAGCAATCAATGTAATATACCACATTAACAGGATAAAGGAAAAACCACATGATCATCTCAATTAATGAAAAAAAAAATGCAAAAGAGAAAATCCAACAGCCTTTCATGAAGACATTCAAACTATGAGAAATGGAATGAAACTTCCTGAACCTAATAAAGGACATTTAAGAAAATGCTATATCTAACATTACAGTCAATAATGAAAGATTGAAAGCTTTCTCCTCAAGATTAGGGACTTCTGCCACTTTTATTTAACATTGGATTTAGAGCATTAGAGCAAGCAGACAAGAAAAATAAATTAAAGGCATCCAAATTTGTAAGGAAGAAGTAAAACAAATTCTAAGTCTAGATAACATTATCTAATGTACAGTAAATCCTAGAGAATTCATAAGGAAATATTTGAGCTAATGATGAATTCAGCAAAGTTGCAGGAGACACAATCAACTCAAATATTGATAGTAGTCTACCTACTAATAATGAACAATTGAGAAGGAAATTAAGAAAACAATTCCATTTACAATAACCTGAAAAAGAATAAAATATCTAGGAATACATTTAACAAAAATGGTACACTAAAAACTGCAAACATTGCTGAAAGAAATTAAATAAGGTCCAAATAAAAGACATTCTGTGTTTATTAATTGGAACAGTTAATATTCTTAAGATGATAATACTACTCAATACAATCCACACATTCAATGCAATCTGTCTCAAAATCCCATATGCAGAATCCTTATTATGCAAAAATGGAAAAGCTGAGCCTAAAATTCATGTAAAATTTCAAGGGAGCTTGAGCAGCCAAAACAAAGACTTATCATATGACCTAGCGATTCTACTCCTGGTTATAGTTTCAAAAAAATTAAAAACAAGTGTTAAAATCTTATACACAAATGTTTTTAGCAGCACTAATGACAAAAAGTTGGAAACAATCCATGTGATCATCAATGATGAATGGATAGCAAAATGTGGTATATTCATAAAATTGAATATTATTTAGCCATAAAAATAAATGAAGTACTGATACATGCTATAACATGGGTGAACATAAGAGTGAGGACCAGGGTGACATTCAGTATATTTAACAACTGGTACAATATAGCCTAGACCTAATTGTTATAGGACGTAAATCAACAAGAAGGCCTTGCAGGGTGTTGCAGTGGTGAAGCTGAAACTCTTTGGTATGTAGAACACTGATGTGGGACTGAACTAGTTTGTGTAAATTGTCAGGAATGTGCATTCCCTTTCCAGCTTCCTTAACTCAGCAAAACCTGGACTTTGGTCTCTTTTGTTTCTGGCCAAGATGTTACACAGAAAAGGACAAAAAAAGGGGCACCTGGATGTCCTGGTCGGTTAGGCATCTGACTCCTGATTTTGGCTCAGGTCATGATCTCAGGGTCGTGAGATCAAGCCTGGAGTCGGCTCCACACTCAGTGGGAGTCTACTTGAGATACATTCTCTCTCTCTCCCTTTGCCCCTCTCCCCTCACACGTGCACACACACTCTCTCTCAAATAAATACATAAATCTTAAAAAAAAAAAAAGAAGGACAAAAAAGGCTTGGAAGGTAAATCTATCTGGGGGAAGGAGGAGTCTAGATTTGCCTCAAAAAATGGCGTAAGGTTTAGTGGGAGAGGGATGATTATGACACAGCAAGTGGCCGAAATTGGGACCTTCTCTTAACCCAGCCCCAAGCTCAAGGATTCTGTCTTCCCCACTGCATACAGATAATAATTGATGCCCACACTTGATGCTCTTTTCTCTCCCATGCAGATAAGCCAAGCAGTGCTAGGTGGTTTCCTACTTGGGAATCCAGGACCATGCAGAGCTGATGTTCACATGCTGGGCATCCCAGTGAAGACAGAGCCCCAGGGTTATGACAAGACATTGCTTTGTACTTTGCACTGTTTGTGTGCTTTGTGTAGGGGTCTGTTATCTCCTCTTCCCAGAAGACACATTTTCTGTTGCACTGGGTTATGACTTAATCTGCCCCTGTCTACACAAAAGGAGAAATTTCTTTGGATTCTAGTATTTGACCGCATGAATTTTCAGGGCTTTTGTAGGATTTACCTTAATCTTAGGATCTTTACAAATCTCAGTGGGAGTTTTGTAGAACTGTATCTACTTCCATAGAGCTTTTACGTAAATCATTTCATTTTTATATGAAACTTCAAACTGAATAACTAAAATGAAACAAATGGGCTTTCCTTGAACAATGTTAGTAGAAGTGTTTTTATTGTACAAATGTAAAGCCATCAAGCAGAGGCCCAATTACTTCATAGGTTTCAACATGTGGTTCTTAATGGCAAAGAAGTTAATGCACATTTATTTTTTATTTTTTTTAAAGATTTTATTTGTTTATGTAACAGAGAGAGACACAGTGCGAGAAGGAACACAAGCATGGCAAGTGGGAGAGGGAGAAGCAGGTTGCTCGTGGAGCAGGGAGCCTGATGCGGGGCTCAATCCCAGTTGCCCGGGATCATGACCTGAGCTGAAGGCAGATGGTTAATGACTGAGCCACCCAGGCACCCCAGTTAATGCACATTTAATTAGAACAAGAGCCAACTAGTTGGGCTTAGAGATCGATTTGATTACATATTTAAGCGTATACTTCCATTTTTCAATATACTTACCAATATAATTGAATGCATGAATAGATCCATTTCTACATAAGCGTTTGTAATTCAATATAATCTATTAGATTGAGAGCAATATTTATTAAATGGCAATATAATTTCATGATTGTAGGTTTTTCCTAACATTTTCTCTAAGACAAAATATATGCAATCAAAAGTGATGTTTTAGTAAGCTGAGATGCCAAATTAAGTGCAATTATATTTTGATTAACTAATATAAAATTATGGAGTAAAACATTAATATTCCCATTGTCTAACTCAAAGAATAAAATTGACTTTGTTACTATGCTATTATAAATTAGTATTAGCATTTTCTAAGGCTATATTATGAATTAGTACAAGGGGACTCAGAGGATTTCCTAAGATCACTGATCACATTGCATTTTATATTTTTCAGAAATTTTTATATAGGAGAATTCAGTTAAATCAAATGTCCCCTTATTGGGAAAGAGAAACAAGATTTACTATTAGTATACAACATCATTATATGTATAATTTTACGTGTAAAATTAAACTGTACTTTACCTATTTAATATGTTCTATTATTGTTCATATATAAATAATTCTGTGTATACTAGGTAAGTCTGGCCGATGCTTTGATGGAAAATGTATGAGCCCCTAAGCACATGACCCATCCAAGTGATGTCTGGACTCCTGACAGGAAACCATGAGATAATAAATGTGTATTGTTTTGAGATCCTAAATTTGTGTTAATTTCTTACACAGCTATAGATAACTAACACAGGTAAGTTCAAGGTAAGATCGGGCATGCCTCCACTCTGCTCCCATGGGACTTTCCATACAATCATTTAGAATTTACTCACAACTCTTTGCTTACCTGCCTTCCTCACTAGTTTATATGCAACTCAGTGACTGAGATTGTTAGGTATAATTCTAGAGCCTCATACAGTGCCTGACATATAGTAGGCACTCAAAAATGTTTGTCGGGTATTAATCACTATGGTGGGGTAAATTAGGAATATTAATGAGGTCATCATGACTGTGATGTGATAGGAAGGTACTAGGAAAAACCCTACCAAAAGGATAAGATTTGGTTCTGGAAAGAATGGTTAAATCACCAGTTCCTATCCTTGAAATCTGGGATTCACAGGTTGAAAGAAACCAACATTAATACACTACATGTGACTTCAAAACAATAAGAGTAACATGGGATGCCCGGGTGTCTCGGTTGGTTAAGCAGCAGCCTTCCATGCAGGTCATGATCTCAGCATCTGGGCTTGAGCCCCACATGGGGCTCCCTGCTGAGCGGGGATCCTACTTCTTCCTCTCACCCCACTTGTGCTCTCTCTTACTTTCTCTCTCTCTCAAATAAAGAAAGAAATAATCTTAAAAAATATATATATAAAAAATATATATAAAAATAAAATAAAAAATAAGAAAAATAAAAAAAAAACAGTAACAGTAACTACATAATAACTGAAAATTAACTTCATTGCTTTATAATCAAGTTTCCAGTATTACTCTGAGATAAGAATAGTGGAGGCAAATAAAAAATATATATATCTCTTCACAATATACAATGAGAACAACTGCATGGGACTACAGAACAATTTTTCAGAAAAAAGAGAGATAACACAGAGAGAAAAAGAGAGAGGATAAACTACTTAATATCTACAGACCTACATCTCATCTTAACAAAATTGGGGTCAGTATTATTTAGGTTCACAAAATGATGACAGCAAACAGGGATGGTATATTTTCAGAACACACTACACTCACTGCTAATTGACTAATTTGCTATTACTCCTCTTAAAGAAGAGGGTACTGTGAAAAGAGTGTAAAGCTAGTAAACTGTTTTCAAATCAAAAGGCATTTTGGTTTTCAGTACATAGAAGATGAATGTTGAGTACACAGTGAGAACCTTAACTGTCATTAAAAACTATTGACGTTGGGTGCCTGGGTTACTCAGTTCATTGAGTGTCTTCTTCAGCTCAGGTCATGATCCCAGAGTCCTGGGATGGAGTACCGCATTGGGCTCCCTGCTCAGCGGGGAGCCTGCTTCTCCCTCTGCCTGTCACTCCCCCTGCTTGTGCTCTCTCCCTCCCTCTCTCTCTCTGACAAATAATTGAAAAAAAAAAACAAAACCCATAGATGTTGATTGCATGTTAAAAAAAACAAACTTAGTTTTTAGATATTAGGCCAAGAAGAAATAAGGATGTTAAAATTTATCTCTCAGGGGGCACCTGCGTGGCTCAGTTGGTTAAGCATCTACCTTCGGCTCAGGTCATGATTTTATAGGGTCCTGGGATGGAGCCCCACACTGGGAATCCCTGCTTAGCAGGGAGCCTGCTTCTTCCTCTCCTTCTGCCTGCTTCTTTCTCCCTGTTTGTGCTCACTTTCTCTCTGTCATATAAATACATAAAATCTTTTTTTTTTAAAGATTTTATGTATTTATTTGACAGACAGAGGTCACAAGTAGTCAGAGAGGCAGGCAGAGAGAGAGAGGAAGGGAAGCAGGCTCCCTGCTGAGCAGAGAGCCCAATGCGGGGCTCAATCCCAGGACCCTGAGATCATGACCTGAGCCAAAGACAGAGGTTTAACCCACTGAGCCACCCAGGCACCCCATACATAAAATCTTTAAAAAATTCATCTCTTTGGTTGAATTGCATTTTAGACTTAAAAAATATTAATAGGTTTCCAGCAGGAAAAAATATTTTAAAAATACAGAACCTGTGGAGGAGGAGTCAAGATGGCGGAGAAGTAGCAGCTGAGACTACTTCAGGTTGCGGGAGATCAGCTAGATAGCTTATCTAAAGATTGCAAACACCTACAAATCCAATGGGAGATCGAAGAGAAGAACAGCAATTCTAGAAACAGAAAATCAACCACTTTCTGAAAGGTAGGACTGGCCGAGAAGTGAATCCAAAGCAACGGGAAGATAGACCGCGGGGGGAGGGGCAGGCTCCCGGCAAGCGGCGGAGCAACAGAGCACAAAATCAGGACTTTTAAAAGTCTGTTCCGCTGAGGGACATCGCTCCAGAGGCTAAACCGGGGTGAAGCCCACGCGGGGTCAGCGTGGCCTCAGGTCCCGCACGGTCACAGAAGGATCGGGGTGTCTGAGTGTCGCAGAGCTTGCAGGTATTAGAACGGGGAAGCCGGCTACAGAGACGGAGCTGAGGAGTGACTCTCAGCTCGGGGTTACCTTGAACCGGTCGCAGGCGCTGTGAGCTCGGAGCGCGGCGGGAGGCCAGGCAGACGGGAGTAATTGGGCGCTGTTCTCTGGGGGCGCACTGAGGAGTGGGGCCCCGAGCTCTCGGCTCCTCCGGGCCGGAGACTGGGAGGCCACCATCTTCATTCCCGTCCTCCGGAACTCTATGGAAAGCGCTCAGGGAACAAAAGCTCCCAAAAGCAAACCCGAGCGGGTTACTCAGCCCGGCCCCTGGTAAGGGCGGTGCGACTCCGCCTGGGGCAAAGACACTCGAGAATCACTACAACAGGCCCCTCCCCCAGAAGATCAACAAGAAACCCAGCCAGGACCAAATTCACTTACAAGGAGTGCAGTTTCAATACGAAGGAGAGCCGCGGAATTCCAGAGGAGGAGAAAGCAAAGCACGGAACTCATGGCTTTCTCCCCATGATTCTTTAGCCTTGCAGTTAATTTAATTTTTTTTTTCTTTTTTGATTTTTTTTTCTCTTCTTCTGCCAAATTTTTTTAACTTTTACCCTTTTTCTTTTTTAACGTTTTTTAACTAGTTTATCTAATATATATATATTTTTTTCGTTTTTATATTTCTTCATTATTGGTTTTCTTTTTTTGTTTCTTTTTTCTTTTTCCTTTTTTTTTTTTCTTTCTGAACCTCTTTTTATCCCCTTCCCCCCGCCCTCACGATTTGGGATCTCTTCTGATTTGGCTAAAGCATATTTTCCTGGGGTTGTTGCCACCCTTTTAGTATTTTACTTGTTCCTTCATATACTCTTATCTGGACAAAATGACAAGGCGGAAAAATTCACCACAAAAAAAAGAACAAGAGGCAGTACCAAAGGCCAGGGACCTAATCAATACAGACATTGGTAATATGTCAGATCTAGAGTTCAGAATGACGATTCTCAAGGTTCTAGCCGGGCTCGAAAAAGGCATGGAAGATATTAGAGAAACCCTCTTGGGAGATATAAAAGCCCTTTCTGGAGAAATAAAAGAACTAAAATCTAATCAAGTTGAAATAAAAAAAGCTATTAATGAGGTGCAATCAAAAATGGAGGCTCTCACTGCTAGGATAAATGAGGCAGAAGAAAGAATTAGTGATATAGAAGACCAAATGACAGAGAATAAAGAAACTGAGCAAAAGAGGGACAAACAACTACTGGACCACGAGGGTAGAATTCGAGAGATAAATGACACCATAAGACGAAACAACATTAGAATAATTGGGATTCCAGAAGAAGAAGAAAGAGAGAGGGGAGCAGAAGGTATATTGGAGGGAATTATTGGAGAGAATTTCCCCAATATGGCAAAGGGAACAAGCATCAAAATCCAGGAGGTTCAGAGAACCCCCCTCAAAATCAAGAAGAATAGGTCCACACCCCGTCACCCAATAGTAAAATTTACAAGTCTTAGTGACAAAGAGAAAATCCTGAAAGCAGCCCGGGAGAAGAAGTCTGTAACATACAATGGTAAAAATATTAGATTGGCAGCAGACTTATCCACAGAGACCTGGCAGGCCAGAAAGAGCTGGCATGATATATTCAGAGCACTAAACGAGAAAAACATGCAGCCAAGAATACTATATCCAGCTAGGCTATCATTGAAAATAGAAGGAGACATTAAAAGCTTCCAGGACAAACAAAAACTGAAAGAATTTGCAAACACCAAGCCAGCTCTACAGGAAATATTGAAAGGGGTCCTCTAAGCAAAGAGACAGCCTAAAAGTAGTAGATCAGAAAGGAACAGAAACAATATACAATAACAGTCACCTTACAGGCAATACAATGGCACTAAATTCATATCTCTCAATAGTTACCCTGAATGTTAATGGGCTAAATGCCCCAATCAAAAGACACAGGGTATCAGAATGGATAAAAAAACAAAACCCATCTATATGTTGCCTACAAGAAACTCATTTTAAACCCGAAGACACCTTCAGATTTAATGTGAGGGGGTGGAAAAGAATTTACCATGCTAATGGACATCAGAAGAAAGCAGGAGTGGTAATCCTTATATCAGATCAATTAGATTTTAAGCCAAAGACTATAATAAGAGATGAAGAAGGACACTATATCATACTCAAAGGATGTGTCCAACAAGAAGATCTAACAATTGTAAATATCTATGCCCCTAACGTGGGAGCAGCCAACTATATAAACCAATTAATAACAAAATCAAAGAAACACATCGACAATAATACAATAATCGTAGGGGACTTTAACACTCCCCTCACTGAAATGGACAGATCATCCAAGCAAAAGATCAACAAGGAAATAAAGGCCTTAAATGACACACTGGACCAGATGGATATCACAGATATATTCAGAACATTTCATCCCAAAGCAACAGAATACACATTCTTCTCTAGTGCACATGGAACATTCTCCAGAATAGATCACATCCTTGGTCCTAAGTCAGGTCTCAACCGGTATCAAAAGACTGGGATCATTCCCTGCATATTTTCAGACCACAATGCTCTGAAGCTAGAACTCAATCGCAAGAGGAAATTTGGAAAGAACCCAAATACATGGCGACTAAACAGCATCCTTCTAAAGAATGAATGGGTCAACCAGGAAATTTAAGAAGAATTGAAAAAAGTCATGGAAACAAATGATAATGAAAATATAACGGTTCAAAATCTGTGGGACACAACAAAGGCAGTCCTGAGAGGAAAATATATAGCGGTACATGCCTTTCTCAAGAAACAAGAAAGGTCTCAGGTACACAACCTAACCCTACACCTAAAGGAGCTGGAGAAAGAACAAGAAAGAAACCCTAAACCCAGCAGGAGAAGAGAAATCATAAAGATCAGAGCAGAAATCAATGAAATAGAAACCAAAAAAACAATAGAACAAATCAACGAAACTAGGAGCTGGTTTTTTGAAAGAATTAATAAGATTGATAAACCCCTGGCCAGACTTATCAAAAAGAAAAGAGAAAGGACCCAAATAAATAAAATCATGAATGAAAGAGGGGAGATCACAACTAACACCAAAGAAATACAGACAATTATAAGAACATACTATGAGCAACTCTATGCCAACAAATTTGACAATCTGGAAGAAATGGATGCATTCCTAGAGACATATAAACTACCACAACTGAACCAGGAAGAAATAGAAAGCCTGAACAGACCCATAACCAGTAAGGAGATTGAAACAGTCATCAAAAATCTCCAAACAAACAAAAGCCCAGGGCCAGATGGCTTCCCAGGGGAATTCTACCAAACATTTAAAGAAGAACTAATTCCTATTCTCCTGAGACTGTTCCAAAAAATAGAAATGGAAGGAAAACTTCCAAACTCATTTTATGAGGCCAGCATCACCTTGATCCCCAAACCAGACAAGGATCCCATCAAAAAAGAGAACTACAGACCAATATCCTTGATGAACACAGATGCAAAAATTCTCACCAAAATACTAGCCAATAGGATTCAACAGTACATTAAAAGGATTATTCACCACGACCAAGTGGGATTTATTCCAGGGCTGCAAGGTTGGTTCAACATCCGCAAATCAATCAATGTGATACAGCACATTAATAAAAGAAAGAACAAGAACCATATGATACTCTCAATAGATGCTGAAAAAGCATTTGACAAAGTACAGCATCCCTTCCTGATCAAAACTCTTCAAAGTGTAGGGATAGAGGGCACATACCTCAATATTATCAAAGCCATCTATGAAAAACCCATCGCAAATATCATTCTCAATGGAGAAAAACTGAAAGCCTTTCCGCTAAGGTCAGGAACACGGCAGGGATGTCCGTTATCACCACTGCTATTCAACATAGTACTGGAAGTCCTAGCCTCAGCAATCAGAAAACAAAAAGAAATTAAAGGCATCCAAATCGGCAAAGAAGAAGTCAAACTATCACTCTTCGCAGATGATATGATACTATATGTGGAAAACCCAAAAGACTCCACTCCAAAACTGCTAGAACTTGTACAGGAATTCAGTAGAGTGTCAGGATATAAAATCAATGCACAGAAATCAGTCGCATTTCTCTATACCAACAACAAGACAGAAGAAAGAGAAATTAAGGAGTCAATCCCATTTACAATTGCACCCAAAACTATAAGATACCTAGGAATAAACCTAACCAAAGAGACTAAGAATCTATACACAGAAAACTATAAAGTACTCATGAAAGAAATTGAGGAAGACACAAAGAAATGGAAAAATGTTCCATGCTCCTGGATTAGAAGAATAAATATTGTGAAAATGTCTATGCTACCTAAAGCAATCTACACCTTTAATGCAATTCCTATCAAAGTACCATCCATTTTTTTCAAGGAAATGGAACAAATAATCCTAAAATTTATATGGAACCAGAAAAGACC